>NW_006780882.1:1676272-1732711 GCF_000442215.2 Lipotes vexillifer | reverse complement strand
CCGTCGGGAGCCTGTGCTCCGCAACGGGAGAGGCCACAGCGGTGAGAGGCCTGCGTACCGCAAAAAAAAAAAAAAAGATTGCTCTAGTAGCTGTTTAATGCTTACTATATTAGGTCAAAGCCCTCAGGTAGGCGTTTGACTTCTTCTCCATACATTTCTTGTTATTTTTCATCAATATGTATACATACATATATATTTTATATATTTAGACATGTTTATATATCTAAATATATTATCTATTGCCTATTTATGTCTATCTATCTATCTACTCTTTTCCTGCTTAAGCTAAAATATTTCCCAACTTTTTTTTCACCCTACTTTCTTGTTTTGAAATAATGTAGTTCAAATTTATTTTAAAATGTGTCTGTTTTAGGGCTTCCCTCGTGGCGCATTGGTTGAGAGTCCGCCTGCCGATGCAGGAAACACGGGTTTGTTCCCCGGTCCGCGAAGATCCCACATGCCGCAGAGTGGCTGGGCCCCTGAGGCATGGCTGCTGAGCCTGCGCATCCGGAGCCTGTGCTCCACAACGGAAGAGGCCACAACAGTGAGAGGCCTGCGTACTGCAAAAAAGAAAAAAAAAATGTATCTGTTTTATATATTTTATATATATATTCCTGATTATATACAATGTGCTCATTGTAAACAATATTAAACATTCAGAAAAATTAGTAGGGAATAAAAATCCATCATAATGTCAACAGCCAAGTATAATTCATAGAAATATATAATGATTTTCTGATAGTACAAAGGGGAAGAAGTAAGAATAGCAATATACTGCTTTAATTTCGTAGTTGCTTCTATAACAAAATACCACAATAATACTGGCTTAAATAACAAAAAGTTATTACCTTACAGTTCTGGTGGTCAGAAATCCAAAAATCCACATGCTTTTATGGGGCTAAAATCCAGATGTTGGCAGGGCTCAATTTCTGCTGGAGGCTCCAGGGCACAATACATTTCCTTGCCTTTTCTAGCTTCTCGAGGTCACCTGTAATTCCTTGGTTTGTAATTCTTTCACGTCTTCTAAACCAGCAATCTTATCTCCCTAGTCCCTGTTACCATCATCACATTTCCTCTTGATTCTTCTGCTTCTCTCTTCCATATTTTAAGAGCCCTTCTTACACTGAGTCCTCTAAGATAATCCAAGGTGATCTGCCCATCTGAAATATTTTTAGCTTAATCACTTCTGCAAAACCACTGTTAAATGTAAGGTAATATGCTCACAAATTCCAGAGATTAGCACGTGTATATTATTGGAGACCGTTATTCTGCCTACAAATGCACAAATAAAAAGTCATTGGAATTAAAGTAATGATTAAGGGGCTTAAAATGGAACCTCTAGTCATATCTTTTGTTATTAGTATTGTTATTGTGGTGGTGGCGGTTTTAATTTACTCATAGTTGCTTTCTATTTGTTGCAGCCAAGACTCCTGACTGATCTGAGTATCTTTTAGCCTGAACACGAATCCCTTCTCTCTCCCCAAGTGTTCTGCAAAATGCTGTCATACACACCAATATTGTGTTAGTGGTGCTTGAAGAATAAAATTAAGGAGTGCTTTTTTATACAGTTATTCATAAAAATAAATGTACGAAAATACAGCCAAGAAGAGTGATGGTAGATATACAATTAAAATAGAAGGAAGGAAGGATGGGAGGGAGGAAGAGAGGGAGGGAGGCGCAGATCAAGTACTTAGATCATGAACTCTTAAAAATATGTGGTAAGGGGGCTTCCCTGGTGGCACGGGTGGTTGAGAGTCCGCTTGCCGATGCAGGCGACACGGGTTTGTTCCCCGGTCCGAGAAGATCCCACATGCCGCGGAGCGGCTGGGCCCGTGAGCCATGGCCCCTGAGCCTGCGCGTCCGGAGCCTGTGCTCCTCAACGGGAGAAGCCACAACAGTGAGAGGCCCGCGTACCACACACACACACAAAAAAAATGTGGTAAAGGACAGAATTTCCTTTAGAAATATTCCTGATTTGGGTTGTAGTCTCTCTCTTTATCTATCTCTATCGATCTACTGATCTATTAGTCTATCGATCATGTATCTATCTATCTAACGTCTGTCTCTCATGTATATTTATACACATTCTAAACAGATACATCTTCCCATTCAGAAGCAATACCATTCAAAATAGCGGGGTTTTTTGTTGCAGTTTCTGAAATAAACACACACACAAGTGCGTAAGATCACTTCTGTCTGAAAGGCAGTAATATAAAGTTGCTCTTTGAGAAAGGAAAATGTGAAAATAAAAATATAAGTGTTTAAAAAAATAATTCAAATTTAATTAAAGGACGGCTGTAAAGATATACACCTGGACATAAAATTATTTTATTTATACCTATACTGTGCCATCAGGAAAAGAGAATTTATAGTTAGGTAAATAAAAGCTTTGCTTAGCTATCACTTTGAAGTACAACTCTCTTGTAATAAAAATTTGACCATGTTTTCTTCTTCTGAATAACAAATAAGTTTTACCTCTTGTTTTTTCTCGCCATAAAGTAGAAAGAGATAAATGCTCTTGCTATAAAAATATTTTTAATATAGATAATTTTACCTACTGAAATGATCAATTTTGTCTGTCTAGATATCAATATATGTGGAATATAACTTGGATAACAGGAGGAAAAAACAATAAAAACTGGTCTAAGAATTAGTGATAATTGTTAATTATCTCAGACATAAATGAGCTTCCAAGAATACTACTATTGGATTTGTCATTGTTTTTCTGCCTTGTTTTAAAGGCTACATAACATCAAAATTTATAGTGTATTATTACTTCATTTATGCGTTTTACTATTTAGATATTTATTTTGTTTTCCTTTTTTGAAAACATAACATTGTAGTTATTATCTGTATATAAGAATTTGGATTTGTATATGCCTTTGGTAGTGTTTTCTAGCAGAGACAAAATTTCATGTGCTCTGTTGAGGAAATACTTTGTAGGAGAAATCTCTGGGAGTAAAGGAAACAAGATAGTCATAGCTAATGGATATAAGACTAGAGAAAATATGGCCTCAGATAAATCAGCCTTGGCCTTATCTATAGGGGAATCTGGAACATAAATCACATCATAAAGTTGCCTTTACTTTGAGGTAATGTGGTCTGCTTTTTGTAATTCCTGTATAATTCAATATTGAAAGAAAGATGCCCCTGGCAGAGAAAGGGGTTCTCCTGAGTAAGAAAGTTCTTTTCAGCCTAAAGACAATGGTCCTGAAAAGAGGATAGCCTTGAACCAATAGCAGCCAACACTTAACAACCACTGAGGAATGGTGGATGGGGTACCAGCTGGCATCTACTACATCTCACCTCTTTTTCCACCTAGATTCACTTTTTTCTAACTTTGTTTACTGCATCTAGTCAAGGCTACTCCAGGGTGCTGGATCATCACAACTGGGGAGAGTTATAAGGGGAGGGTTATTGGGATGAATTACATCCTTCACTGCTGCAGTTGGTCCTGAGGTCTTAACTGTTTACCCAGCATGTCCCTTCTCTACCACCCATTTAATTAACATTTTCTCTTGGCTCTCATTTCTGTTGATTTAGTTTACTTGCTTGGTGGACATCCACAGAGGGTCTGAAACCCTGATTATCATGACTTTATCAAGTTGTGGTTGTTCTAATTTCAACTGAGATGTACTTTTTTTTTTTTTTTTAACATATAGACAGCAAATTATTCCAACACCATTTTTTGAAAAGGCTATCCTTCCTCTATGGCATTGCCTCTGTCCTTTGTCAAAGGTCAGCTGACTTATCTTTTTATGTCAATTTCTGCACTTTCTATTCAATTTTGTTGATTTATATATCTATTATTTCATCACCACCATGTTTTCTTGATTACTGTAGCTTTATAGTACTTGAAATCAAGGAGTATGAGTTCTCCAACTTCGTTCTTGTTTGGAGTTGTTTTTATTTGGCTTATCTTGGTTTCTTTCTTTGCCTTTCCAAATGACTTTAGAGTCAATTTGTTGATATCCACAAAAAAAAAAAAAGAATTTGATTGGAATGGCACTAAAACTATAGATCAAGTTGGTAACAGAAATCCTAACAATATAGAATGTTGCAATTCATGAACATTGACTATCTTTCCACTTATTTACATCTCCTTTGATTTATTGCATCTGAGTTTTTACCTTAGCATAGGCAAATTTTAAAAATTATATCATGTAGTAGGTTGGGGGATCCAGGATTGAATGGAGAATGTGACAAAACCATCAACTTTATTACAGATATATGAAACAAACTCACTGAAGGGGGTAGGTGAAATGGTGCTGACCTAAGTACCATTAACCCTTGAACAACACAGGTTTGAACTGCTCGGGTCCACTTATACATAGATTTTGTTTTTCAGTAGTAAATACAGTGGTGCTATTCGATCTTCGGTTGGTTGATGCAGAGCATATGGCCAACTAAAAGTTATACTTGGATTTTTGACTGTGAGGAAGAGCGGTGCCCCTAAACCCCTGTGTTGTTCAAAGGGTCAGCTGTATATTTTTAATGAGTAAAGTCTGTAAGACTAAAGGCAAAAGAAACTATACGTAGTGCTCTGCTTGATAAAATTGTTTCATGTGGGGGGTATTAGGGGTACCAATTCTCATACTGCTCTATATGTTTACTGGAATTGAACAATTAAATAAGTGAATGGCAGTGATGGAAGCCAGGTTTCTCACAGTTGGGGTGAAGTTTTACACATAAGGGGGTAGGGGGACAAGAACAATTCATTTGGTAATGGAGTAGAGTTGGAGAAATGAATATAAATCCATGTTTAGTTTAACATAGGTACAGATGGTTACATACAGAACTATTTATAAGTATGTGCAACTACAAGTGTTAATATGCACATATATATTTCTTTACTCTTTCAACTGACAAGGTGTAGAAAAAATGACATCCCAGTAACAATAAGCACCTAGCATTCAGATATTGGTTTCTAAGACCATCCTCTAGTGAAAAGAACCAGGACTCCTTGGAGAAAAAGCTGATTCTAGGCCAGGGATAGGAAATATACAAGATAAGCCTAGAACATGTATAGTGCTAGAAGATAAGAAAGTACTAAAAAAATAAGCGCACACACACACACACACACACACACACACACACACACAATCATGTAGCTATCTCAAAGAGAAAAGCCAACTGCAAGAGGTACAAATGGCCAAAGAATCTAAGCAACAAAATAAGTGGTATTAGATTGTAACCTAACTATGAAATGATATAAAATATCCAATTTTATATTTATACAGATAAACTATTGAAGAAATAAATTTTGAGGCTGAAGGGGCATATCTTCTTGCAGAAGGCATACAAATAATTTATCTAGATACTCCACTCTCAAGGAGATGGAGTGTAATGCCCTGCGGCTTACGGTTGCACTGCACACAGTGAATTCCTTCCAAAGAGTACAGATGGAAAGAGGAGGTACAGATGAGTGACTTTCCAGTGAAGAAACCTAGTAAACAGTACTTCAGTCATGTGATCAAGGTCAACATCAACAGTGATAAATTATAAAAATAGTCGGACTCCATTTTTTTTTGGTTTGACTGCTGACATCTTATAAGCCTCACGCATCTCTTCCCCTTTTGGCTCCACATTAGGGAAAATTGATAAGAATACCTTTGGAGTCCTCTCTTTGGCCCAGAAGGGACATTCAAACTATGCAAGACCTTTCCCTTGTGGGAATCCTTACCCCAGCCTCACTGCCTAACCACAATAAAAATATCAAGCTAGGGCTTCCCTGGTGGCGCAGTGGTTGAGAGTCCACCTGCTGATGTAGGGTACACGGGTTCGTGCCCCGGTCCGGGAAGATCCCACATGCTGCGGAGCGGCTGGGCCCGTGAGTCATGGCTGCTGAGCCTGCGCGTCCGGAGCCTGTGCTCCGAAACGGGAGAGGCCACAACAGTAAGAGGCCCGCATACCACAAAAATCCCAAGCTAGTCTGTTTTTCCTGCTCTCTCAAGCCTTTTTCTGACCATTGTGGGTAAGGGGTCCATCCTGTTTCTTCAGGGTGCCACAGCATAAGTCAGATTGATAAAACACCAAGCAAAAACAAAAGTCAAAACTCTTAACTCCAGTCTTTTCATGAGAAAAACATATCAGGCAAATCCCAATTGAGGGGCATTGTATAAAATATCTGACCTGTTTTCTTCAAAACTGTTAAGGTTATGAAAAACAATGAAAATCTGAGAAACTGTCACAGCCAAGAAAAGCCCCGTTGACACAATGGCTAAGTATAATATGGTATCTTGGAACAGAAAAAGGACAACAGGTAAAAAGTAAGGAAGTTTGAATGAAATATGGACTTTAATAATAATGCATCAATATTGGTGACTTGGTTGTATTAATAATAGTTAATTGGAACCAATGTACCATACTAATGTCAGATAATAATTCGAGAAACTGGGTGTGTGGTATATGGGAACTCTTACATTATTTTTGTAATGACTTTCTAAATCTAAATCTGTGCTAAAGTGCAAAGTTCATTTTAAAATAAAATAAATGAGACTGAAAAAAAATTCAGACCATTTCATCTGACTTTCATGCTTAGAATATTACTTTGGCTCACACAAGTGATTAATACAGGTGTGTCTTGTACTGATCCAGGGAAATATAGTTTTCAGAACATGTAGGGAAGCAGTGGTGGGAAGTAGAAGACGCCAGGTGGCAGCAGCATCCTGAGAGGACTGTTGGCTGGACAAAAGGAAAAGGCTGCATGCACAGTGTTGATACCATGGCCACTGCCTACTTTTCAAGTTTCTACTAGGTGAGAGAAAAACTCTCAGTTATTTAGAAAATATTATTTGAGGAAACTCTGATAACAGATAACGAACGTTTTGGTATTAATATGCTTAATTTTCACCTATAATATTAACACTTTCTTATTCTCACAAACTGTTGCATGTAAATCGGTTTCCATGTAAGTTGGTAAAAATAAAAAATGGTATAACTCTTAAAATGCAATCAATTGCTGTTCCATTTATAGGAAGTTTTTTTTTTTAATTTTGAGGGCAAATTCAATTGGTTAACTTAAAAACAATTGGAAATTTACCAAAACCCAAAGAGAAAAATGGGAAAAAATATATGATCTGTTGGTTCAAAAATCAACAAATTCAAATCTTTAATAAACATACATCAGTCTCACTGCAAATTTCTGGTTTTACATGCAAAAATAAAGTATCTGTTGTTAATTGTTCCTATTAAAAGAATAGCAAGCCTGCTATTACCCAGTTGTAGAAACTGCTCTGGGAAATATTCTCATACATTTCTGAAAATATAAATATTGCACATTTTCTAGAGGGTGTATTTTCCATGGGTACCAAAGTCATTTAAACTATGCATGCCCTTTGACACCAAAATCCAAATTATAAGAATTTATATCTAGAAAATTATTTGAGGGCTTCCCTGGTGGCGCAGTGGTTGAGAGTCTGCCTGCCGATGCAGGGGACACGGGTTCGTGCCGCGGTCCGGGAAGGTCCCACATGCCGCGGAGCGGCTGGGCCCGTGAGCCATGGCTGCTGAGCCTGCGCGTCCGGAGCCTGTGCTCCGCAACAGGAGAGGCCACAGCAGTGAGAGGCCTGCGTACCACCAAAAAAAGAAAAAAAAGGAAAAAGAAAGAGAGAAAGAAAATTATTTGAAAAGTGATACTGGATATATATTTTCAAATTAAAAAAAAAAACCTCAGATATATATCCACGGGATATATTAATGATAGAATCTTTAGCCATTAAAAAGTGAGACATTATCAGATGCATTTAAGTGAAAAATAAGATATTTTGTGGATAGAAAAAACATGAAAATAATAATGATGATAATGATAGTATTTGCTGAGTTCTTTTTTTTTTTTTTTTTTTTTTGAATTTTACTTAATTTTTTTATACAGCAGGTTCTTATTAGTTATCCATTTTATACATATTAGTTTATATATGTCAATCTAACCCTCTGAGTTCTTACAGGAGTCTTCATCTCTCATTCTCAATCACGAACCCACGTCTCCTGCATCGGCAGGCGGACTCTCAAGCACTGCGCCACCAGGGAAGCCCTGCTGAGTAATTTTTATCTAACACTTTTGCAAATACTTAACATGTACTAAATCATACACTTCTATCTCCCTCTACCCTTACACAGTAAGAAAAGCATTTTACAGAGGAGAAAACTGAGGCACAGAAAAATTAAATAATTTCTCTAAGGACACATAGCTAAAAATTGCGGCTGAGATACTAACTCAAGCAGTCAGGCTCTGAATGCCAAGATCTGAATCACCATCCCAATAACTCTCTAGCTACACTGAGGATGCAGAAGATGATTCAATTTGTATCACAGAGTGGACCAACAAATACAATACATGTCACTTATGTCCAGGGAACAACTTGTCATAAAAGCAAAATGGCCATTCTGCATTGGTTACACATCTGTAAAGAAAAGCTTTCTATCTCCAGTCCAAACAGAAACTTCTTTTACTCACTAATAATGAAGGCTCTGAAGTCAACCAATGAGATATATTTTATAAAGACAGAAGAGGCAATTTTTATTTCCAATATATCATGCATCATATGATTTACTCTGATTTTTGCAATATTTATTTCGTCTCTGGTTAACAGCAAAATTCCATCTTGTCAACTGGTTGTCTAGGAGCAGTATTTGATTGCTAGCTGAACTTCTGCCAAATGCTTTCCTTCACCAAAAAAGAAAAAAAAGGTATGCTTGAAGCAACTGTTTTATAGTTCAGTCAGCTGAGATTGTAGAGAATTCTTCTGAGCTAGGTTTAAAAAAGTGTTTGGTTTAGTAATAAGGACTTTCCCCTCTCTTGACCACAAAAGCACTCTGTGACTAGACACATGCATTTATAGGATTCAATACTGAACTAAAATTTGTTTTACTTTGTGGAGGTGTTTGAGTTTTTGTTTTTCTTCAAGTCTGCAAATTTGCTCATTTATGTAATGTTGAGTATGCATTGTGATATTTTGCGGTGATGTAACTGAACAAAATCCTAAGTAGAAAATCAGTTTATGTCATAAGATAGGTGAAACAGTACTCCAGTTATCTAGAACTATGTAAAAACCTATCATACAAATTGGTGAATTAAACGGTACTGTATTGCTATGTTTGAAGATTTTGTGTGTCAGAATTTCAATTGGGTGATCGTTCAGTTCCCCCTGCAGTAAACTAGGATTCTAGGTAATGTTCAGCTGACAGCATCTCTGGTCAGGAATGTCCAAGATGATATGATTCGTGTGCTCAGGACCTTTGCAGGATGACCATAAGGGTGGGCCTAGCTGGGCCTTCCTCTCCTTTCTAACCAGAGCATCCCCTGCCATCTCTCCTTTAGGGTCATCAGACATTTTAACTCTGTACTTAAGACTCCAAGATTCCAAGGCAGAAATTGCTAGTCCTCTTAAATGCTAGCCCCAGGACAGGCAGAGAGTCCTACTGCCACACTCTACTGGTCAGAGCAGTCAGTGGCCAGTTTACATTCAAAGGAGAGGAAATAAACTCCACTGCTCAATGGAAAAAAATACCAAAGAACTTGTAGTGCTATCAATACCCCACAAAAAATGCTCTTTCTATAATTTTTAAAATACTTGCAGAATGTCAGAGAGTATAGAGCACCTAAATTAGTTTATTGTTATTTCTTTACGTGGTACTCTAACATAGACTTAGGAATACTTTTATCTATACACATTTAAATACACTTCATTTGCCTTCAGATTCAGCTTTGAGTACAACCTGAAAAAGGAAGATTTTTATAATCAAGGTTTCACAATGAAATAATGTCTCAAAAATAAATTAAATTTTCATCAGTATCAATGACTCACAAAACTCAAACCATAAACTAACACTATCATTGAATTCCCATTTTCAACACCAAGACTGAAATATCAGTCTTTTGTAATGATTGTTAAATCACATATACACTCAGTTGAGCCAAACTATTTCTCATTTCTCTTGGAATTTAAAATGCATATTATTAATTCTTCTTGACAAGTAGGTAGTAAAAGCCACTATAATAACTATATCTGTTGGTAGAAATATTTGCATAATTAATTCCCCTGGTAAATTATATTTTATGTTTAGGAAGCTGTTATATCAACAGAACATATAATTAACCCCCTTGTAATTTTTTTAAATTTCAGCTTTATTTTTTTAACATCTTTATTGGAGTATAATTGCTTTACAATGGTGTGTTAGTTTCTGCTTTACAACAAAATGAATCAGTTATATATATACATATGTTCCCATATCTCTTTCATCTCCCTCCCTCCCACCCTCCCTATCCCACCCTTCCAGGTGGTCACAAAGCATGGAGCTGATCTCCCTGTGCTATGCGGCTGCTTCCCACTAGCTATCTACCTTACGTTTGGTAGCGTATATATGTCCATGCTTCTCTCGCGCTTTGTCACGGCTTACCCTTCCCCCTCCCCATATCCTCAAGCCCATTCTCTAGTAGGTCTGGGTCTTTATTCCTGTCTTACCCCTAGGCTCTTCATGACATTTTTTTTTCTTAAATTCCATATATATGTGTTAGCATACAGTATTTGTCTCCCTCTTTCTGACTTACTTCACTCTGTATGACAGACTCTAGGCCCATCCACCTCATTACAAATAGCTCAATGTAGTTTCTTTTTATGGCTGAGTAATATTCCATTGTATATATGTGCCACATCTTCTTTATCCATTCATCTGATGATGGACACTTAGGTTGTTTCCATTTCCGGACTATTGTAAATAGAGCTGCAATGAACATTTTGGTACATGACTCTTTTTGAATTATGGTTTTCTCAGGGTATATGCCCAGTAGTGGAATTGCTGGGTCATATGGTAGTTCTATTTGTAGTTTTTTAAGGAACCTCCATACTTTTCTCCACAGTGACTGTATCAATTTACATTCCCACCAGCAGTACAAGAGGGTTCCCTTTTCTCCTTAAATTTCAGCTTTATTGAGGTATAATTGACATATAAAATTGAAAGATATTTTAAGAATACATTGTGGTGATTTGATATATATATTTATAGTGAAAGGATCCCCCTGCCGCAATCCAGTTAATTGACACATTCATCTCCTGCTAGAATAACAGGAATACACATTTTTTGTCTTATTCTCACCAAAGTGTACTGTTTTATTTTATTTTTAACCATTTTTAATTAAAGTACAGTATAGATTTATACAAATATTACTAGACCACAA
Source organism: Lipotes vexillifer (assembly GCF_000442215.2). Taxonomy (NCBI): domain Eukaryota; kingdom Metazoa; phylum Chordata; class Mammalia; order Artiodactyla; family Lipotidae; genus Lipotes; species Lipotes vexillifer. The sequence goes on along the minus strand of NW_006780882.1, from coordinate 1,721,535 downwards.
ACATATTTACTCGAAAAATAAAAAAATTAATTCTAAAAACATTTTTGAAATTATTTTTCTCCTCCAGGTAGTGGACTAATACTCACATGTTAAAAACTTAAAAGGTCTGTTTCTTGCAATGCTTTCACTTCAATAGGTCCAATTATTCACCTGTGGATCAGTGCCAATGCCACACCAAGTAAACAATGTTGACTGCTTGGTTCATTTCCCATGATACTCAAAGCAAAATGCTGCATTTGGGTTGGAAGCTCATAAATCTTTGAGGTTGAGTGCAGTGAGATTCTAAGTGCACTCTGTTCTGATAGCATTAAAGATGAGATTTGAAGCTCTCCCAATGCAGCACTATAGTTTATCTGTAGTTGATACTATTGTAAAAGACAGCCTCGTAGTAATCTAATCAATAATTTAAGTTTTCTCCCCTGGACTGAAACATCAACCAGGGAAGGCATTTCTAAAGTAATACATTTGGTGTTTGGATAAAAGAGTTTTGGCATTTCAGAGCAGTGATTCATCCAAATTAAAATGTTCTATTTGCAAACTCCCCCACATTCATTAATGATTTAAAATCATCTACTGTCTTTCAACAGTTTTTCCATTATTTATTTCCACCAAGGTGGGGTTAATTCACTTCATTTTATTCCATTCCAGGTTGTAATTGAACAAATATATTTTATGGCACGTTACAGCATATCATTACTTTGGCACTCTGTAAATTTCTCACCTAACAGGAGTGTTGAAATTGTGACCATACAGTTAACCATTCACTATTTTTGTTCAATATTTGTAATTTATCCACTAACATCCATTCATTTATTATTTATACCTCACTACTTCTAAACTTAGTTTCAAGTGAATTATTAATCCAGAATTACAAATTGTAAAGTTCTAATGGAATAAGTAAAATATTAAGTAAAAGCACACATGTAAAATTACAACTTTTCTTTAAAAAATGATGAAAAAAAAGACTATTTTGTAAAAATATTTAGTTTACTTTTCTGATAGAATAGTAGAAACCTTGAGGTAATCACATGCCATGTATTTATGTTTAAAAAAAATTAATGTAATGAAGGTTTTCCTAAGATCATATATATATATATATCTATCTATATATATAGATATATATGTATGATCATAAGACTATCAGAAATTTATTTGCATTTATTCAGTTATTGCAATCTGCATCACATGTTTTTCGGGTTATGTTGACTCTTTTTTTATCTAAGACTAAAAGTAGCAATTTGCCATGTTAATGGAAAATTTATGAACAAGTAAGCACTTTTGGGACAATGGGAGCATCATTTAATCTATTGTGACTTCTATGTGAAAGTAATTCATGTGATGGGAAAGATAAAACTTAATAGTGTTTTTTCCCATTTGCAAATATATACCAAAGAATGTGTTTATGTTTTAGAAAATTATAATCCTAAATTTTCTCAGAAAAAATTTTTGGTTTGTTTTCTACCCAATGGATCAGGTGTTACGTATAAGCACATAATACTTAAATTTTACAACGAATTCATTTTAATCAAAAGCTGGGTTTTTTTAAGAAAAGATCAACAAAATTTAAAAGCTTTCAAAATTGAAAGCTTTCAATGGAAAAAGAGGGAAGATTGAATTACAAAAGTCAGCAGTTAGAGAGAAAATTACAACCTACTTTACAGAGATTAAAAAAAGATTACAAAGAGATACGAAAAACAACTGTCTACCACAAATTAGACAATTCTTAGAAAACACAAGCTACCACAAGTACTTCCAGAAGAAATAGAGCAATTATGAATACAATAAACACATAGACAACATCATACTTAATGGAGTAAGACTGAATACTTTCCTCCTACCATCTGGAATAAGACAGAATTCCCCCTTGCCACTCCCATAAACATTGTACTGGAAGTTTAAGTTAGGATAATTAAAGAAAAATGTAATAGAAAGCATCCAGATAAATCCATTTTGCTAGATATGGGGTAAAGAGGAGTTTAGTTCAGGGAGTTTAGCAGAAGACAGCAAAATCCACTCTAAGTTAAGCATGAAGAAAATTCTTAAAGAAAACATATCAAACTACTGGAATACCTAGTGAAATAGGTTGTAAACTGAACTTCCAGGCATAATTCATATTACAGCCCCAAATAGCTGCCCCAATAAAAAGCTGCAGTCTCCAGTGATCCTAGAAATACATGGCCTCTGCAGCTATATACAAGCAAAATGAAATTTTTTTGGAAACAAATTTTCCCCCAAGAGTTTCCAAGGACATTTTTGTCATTTTGCAAACATGTAATATTACATATTACAAACATGTGCTCCAGCAAGAAAATAAGGGTATATAAAGAGGAAAAAAGGTGCAAGAATCAAGGGTTAGTGTGGCAGGTAGACACACAGGAGGTCCCGCATGACTTCAGTCTCATGGTTCTTATGCAATTGTGTGACCTCCTCCAACTGAGTGTGAGTGAGGTATGTGGCTTGCTTCTAAAACAATAGAAGATAGTGAGTTCCATGTAATTTTCATGTTGACTTGTTCAACGTGAAAAAAAAAATCCTAAGACTCTTTGATTTTTACAACATTGTGACTTTTAAAATTACTGACAAGTTTTTTTCTAATGTTTATCATAATTAGATACAGATTATACTTTTTTTTTTTGGTCAAGAATACCATTGCATACTTTCAAGTGGTACAAAATTTTGAGTTGTCACGTTAGTGATGAACTAATTTTTAAAAAATTTTTATTGGAGTATAGTTGCTTTACAACTTTGTGTTAGTTTCTGCTGTGAGGAAAAGTGAATCAGCTATACGTATACATATATCCCCTCCTTTGTGGATTTCCTTCCCATTTAGGTCACCACAGAGCACTGAGTAGCGTTCCCTGTGCTATACAGTAGGTTCTCATTAGTTATCTGTTTTATACATAGTAGTGCATGTTTGTCAGTCCCAATCTCCCAATTCATCCCACTCCCCTTTCCCTCCTTGGTGTTCATACGTTTGTTCTCTATATCTGTGTCTCTCTTTATGCTTTGAAAACAAGTTCATCTTTACCATTTTCCTAGATTACATATATATGCATTAATATACAGTATTTGTTTTTCTCTTCCTGACTTAATTCACTCTGTATGACAGTCTTTAGGTCCATCCACGTCTCTGCAAATGGCACAATTTCGAACTAATTTTGATCGCATGATTTGTTGAAGTCAGCCAAGTTTCTCCACTGGAAAGTAACTGCCCCTTTGTGATTAGCAAGTGCATTTTGCTGGGGAGCTATTCTGATATTATGCAATTTTTCATTTTTCATGGAACTTTTTCCCACAGTTTATGCATCCGTTTATATTTTATGCCAAAATTAATCATTGTGTCATAGTTGCCATATGGCAGTTTTCTAATTCCAACATTTGACTTACATTTATGATTTGTCCTTTTACTGTAAGAAAGAGCCCCCTTTTCTCCCTATTCATATATTTATTTATTGTATCATTACAAGTACATATAACCGCTCTGAAGGAGCCTTGATTTTTTTTTTAGTGGTGAATGTAATTAGAGCCCAAGTTTTCAGTGCCCGTTATGTTCCCAGCTCTCACTTTTTCAAAGGACATAGCTAAAGCACACACACACACACACACACACACACGCACACATTACGGTTGTTTTTTTCTATCTGTTGAAAACCATGAGTTCAACACTAGTACCTCTAATTCCAACTCTAATTCAATACCAGAATCTATAATCTAACTTCCTCCCTTTCATTTCTATATCCCCTGACTGTGGGGTACTGTAGTGGGATTCTCTAAAGTAATATTTTTTCCTAAAAACTCTATTAATTTCCGTAAGTTTGAGCTTTTTACACTCCTGATGTGGGTTAATCATCTAAACAAAACTTACTTAATTTGAAATTTCTTTGTGATAATCTCTTTGCTCACTTTTGGTATCTAATATCATTCAACTTAATATTTCAGCCAAAACTTACATATTGGTTCCCTGTTAACATATATACTTTGGTACTGAAATAGTTAAAAATCATATTCACCCTATACATTATTCTTTAAAAATAAAACATGGAGGTAGGACATCTGAAAATTTTTCAATGTAATAGTTCCATAGTTTCTTACATTCTAAGAATTTAGTCTTAGAATGTAACTCTATAAATACTCTTAACTGCTTTAGTGGAACGTCATCAGATTACCAGTAACTGTTTTCACCTTTCCTGTTCTTACTGCATGACATCATCTTATATAACTCTATGATTTGGATTTAAATTGGATCTGAATTACAATTTCAAACCTCCCAATCTAAATTGGTAAGGGAAGAAGAGCTAAGAGTTACTTTTTACCTGAATAAAAGGTGTAGAATGCCACCTATGTATGCAACCATGCTAAAGAATATGCAATTTACATGCCTAATAGGAAAAAATCCACAGTTGAATATGTTAATTTTGCCCTAAATCGGTAAATGTGGAGGAAAATAACCAAAATAAAAATAGCAATTTTTGAATTCTAGATAATAAGTAATAAAATACCATGAAACAGGAATATTTTATGCAAGTTATCTCTTTTTAGAATAATTTTCTATTTTTCTAATATTTTAAAAATTATTTATTATCACTCTTTGATATTTTATTAACATATGTTTCTTTGTTTTCCAAATTTTCATACAGAAAATTTTTACTATATTAATAAAAAATTGACCTGTGTAAAAGCATCCCTAGAAGAAGCATCTCAGGCAAATTACACTGTAATATTCATACTTTCAAAATGGAAATTGATATAAAATTTTGTTAAAGCCTATATCATAGAGTTCAAGTTCAATAAATTATTAATAAGGAATATTTGAGATAGAAATGGTCTATATATACAAATATATATATACATATTTGTACAGTGAACACTGACTTATTCTAATATTTTTATGCTTATCTTCCATTATAAAATCAAAATAAATGTTAAGCAATTCTAATTATTTTGCTGCCTGCATTATTCTTGAGGGATTAGGAAATAAGTATCAGTCAAATATTGTCTTTTGAATAATTGCAGGGGACAAAAAAAATCGTAAAAATATCCAAGAGGTAATCTATATGATCTTTGAAAGTATTTATGGAGTGGTATAAATGTGAGGGAAAAAATAATTGAATGATTTAGAATATGATATGATCTCTAAAGACATTTTGCAATTCTAAGATTTTCTAATTCTCTAATTACAGACTTCGAAGTGGTGAATATATTTTAAATTTAAGCCATTTATTACTATTATATAGTTCAAAGTCATAAGTGAATTTACAGTGTCAGTTTCTTTTGTGTTTTAAGTGGTGTATACTATTTTATTTCCCATAGTTAATTTTCCAAATCAGAATCTATCCTGCATTTTTAGAAGACTACTGTGGTATCTTCTTCTCTGTAAATTAGATTCCTATTAACCAGATTCACAGAGTATGGTACAAAAAAACATAATTAAAATGATAAATAGGGTTGTTTAAATCACTGTTAATGATCAATACATCATGGACTTCAAACAAAAGTCTGGACATTAGTATTGGTGTATGTACTTGACTAGCAGGCTTCGGTGAGGGTCCTGAAGACCTGCTTAGTAGATCCTAATTATAAACACGGCATTCTAAAAAGGAGGCCAAATTATAAGCAGAATTTTATTTGGACAGAGTGGAATAAGAATGAAGGGAATTGGCTGGTCATTTAAAGGCGATTAACATGGCCAGCAATCAGCTAGTATCCCAGAAATGAGGCAGTATCTTTCCCAGGATGAAGTTCACACATCTCGCTTCTCTCATGCCAAAGGGTAGGTAACATAATACTACCTCGACCCACCTTTGGAAAAAATCTGCTGCCCTATTCTGGTACATAACATATATAATAGCCTGACCAAGGTCATTTTGTAGTGATACTATTTTCAAGCCAACTTTCTTCTTCAGAATTTCACAAAATGAAATTTGCAATGTGCTTGAGATGAAGAAAAATTAAAGATTACTGTATGTTAGAGAAGCTATATAAATGAGATCCCAAATTCCAGAAGTTTTACATAGACATGTTATTTTTTAGCTCATATGATTCTTTCATGCATGTATTCTTTGTTAGTGAGTCTTTTTTCCACATGGTGATTCAGGCTCCCAGGCTCCTTCTATTTTGTTTTCTTTTTAACATCTTTATTGGAGTATAATTGCTTTACAGTGTTGTGTTAATTTCTTCTGTATAACAGTGAATCATCTATATGTGTACATATATCCCCATATGCCCTCCCTCTTGCATCTCCCTCCCACCCTCCCTATCCCACCCCTCTAGGTGGTCACAAAGCACCAAGCTGATCTCCCTGTGTTATGGAGCTATTTCCCCCTAGCTATCTATTTCACATTTGGTAGTCACTGGGTCCATAGCTGGTAGTCACTGGGTCCATAGCACCCAGCTAATTGTAACTGAAAGTGATGGTGCAGATTCACTTCTTCAATAAACTCTTGTCTAAAAGTGTCATATAGTTCCATTCAGAGTGGAAGGAAACAAGTCACTTGGCTGTACCTAGGTTTAGTGAGGCCTAAGAAATATAGGCCCTGGTGGGCAGCTGATTCCCATCAACAACTACACACTATGGAAGGAAAATCATAAATTTTTGTTGGATAACCAGCTATGTCTGCAACTTGTCGATTATCAATTCCATTTTATATAGCTGAGAACTTGACTCGAAGGTTAATTTTTTTCCAATATTACACAGCTAGTATATGGTAGAGTTATGATTGAAAATGTCATCTCTATTTTCACTTCATCACCCTCAAAATGCTTGCGTTTTATTTCATTTGCCCTTTATTATTAAATCACATAAATATAAACATTATTGGCAATATTTATAAGCTACTGCTCATAAAGTTTTTAAATGCTCTTTTTCATATACCAAATTCTTCAAAGAACAGAATATGAAGCAGAGGGCTTTTGTACTTGTACATTACTCAGGACTGCAGAGAGAAGAGGATTATGTCACCTTACCTAAGGATGGGGCCTGGCTGCTGGGAGGACCACCCATGTGATTAGAGGGTTGGAACTTTCAGTCCCATTCCCCTGACCTCCTGGGAGAGGAGAGGGACTGGAGGTTTAATCAACCACCAGTGGCTAATGGTTTAATCAATCATGCCTGTGTAATGAAACTTCCATAAAAATCCAAAGGGACAAGTTTGGAGAGCTTCTTAGTTGATGAATAAGTGGAGATTTGGGATAGCAGTGAGTTAGAAGAGGATTTGGAGGCTCCTTGCCTTTTCCTCATACCCTGCCTTAAACTTCTCTTCCATCTGGCTGTTCCTGAATTATATCCTTTTATAATAAACCAGTGATCTAGTAAGTAAAAGGTATCTCTCAGTTCTCTGAGCCACCCTAGCAAAATGAAAAAAGGATGCATCTTTAGAACCTGCAGTCTGTAACTGGTTGGTCAGAAGCACAGGTAATCATCTGGATCAGAATTGGCATCTGATGTGTGTGTGTGTGTGAGGGGCCATTCTTTGTGGGACTGAGCCCTTAACCTGTGGGATCTGACACTGTCCGGATAGTTAGTGTCAGGACTGAGCTGAATCATAGGACACTCAGCTGGTGTCAGATTGCTTGGTGGTATGGAGACTTCTGACTCCTCCCCCTTCATCAGAATTGGAATTGGGAGCTGAATAATTTCAATGAAAAATACATAGTATTTTTCAAATCTAGTTCCTATATAATCAATCCCTTTAAATATACTATTTTTAAGCTGGTGAACTGAACTCAACCCTAGGCTCATTAAAGCTCAAATAAGTCATTTCTGGGATTAGAATATTTTATTCAAGGATCCACAAAGAATATTTGAAATTCCCATATATTTTCAAATATATATATAAAATATAACATACATAATAACTTATAAAATTTATGTACTAGACAAAATTGTACTGTTTATTCTATTTAAAATAACCTATTACAGTATAAGATACAGAGTTTAAAATAAAATTGCTGTCACTGAGCTATTTGTTCCCTAGCAGATGTCAATAAAAAGCTTTCTATTACATGTTAAATAAAGCCTTAGTGAAGGTCGAATTTAGAATAAAGATGACCTATTATAATTCATAATGGACATGACAGCAACGCTTTTTATGTTCAATGTCAAACTCTCCCTGAAAAAAAATTTTGAGGAGTTACTGGAGAAGCAGGTATGCCTCATTTACAGGGGCTATTTTCTTCTCTTTAATTTCAAGCAGAGTGAAATATTGTTAGAGCCTACAGACAAGTTCAAGTGGAAATTTTACCTTTGTTAGAGTTGTTTGTGTAGCTGAGATGTCTACAGGCTCAATCTCTTCTGTTCATCAATGGCCAGGTGTATGTAAACAATTAACCTCCAGATACAAAAACCAAGATGACAACTACATGAGAACAAAAAAATAGTCCTCTGGCTGGTGTCTCTACATAATATTTTATGATATCCTTTCTTTACTTTATGAGTGCCCATGTGTCCCAATGCACAACCCACAAAGCTTCCTGAGAAACCTCACTGCCCATGTGCTAATGCACTGAGAACCCCCAAATCCAGGTGAACAAACTGTTAAAAACTCAAAGTTGCCATGATAAGTATGATTCTGTGTAGAATGAATAAAAGAGCCTTTAAACAATTTGTTATGTGCCTTTTTAACTGGGGTAGCTGGCATTGTTGAGGCTGCATCCCCCCCAAACTCAAGTCTATGTACCACAAAGCCACGTACTGCAGACACGTGTGGCTCTCTGATGGCTTTATTTCTGGGCATGTGCATGGGCACCACCCGCTCCAGGCAAGCTTGGAGGATCACAGAATTAATGACCTGAGTCATGTAGGAACCATCAATCCATAGCAGAGAGAGAGTTAGCTCCCTTGCCCCCAAGAGGGTAACTCTGAGGTGTGTGCTACATCTCTCTGAGCTTGGTAGCATGAAAAGCCTCATTCACCAACAGCAATAAGATATTAATAAGGCACATTTTATTGGCTTTCTTGCTATTTTATCTCATTTTCCACTCTCATCTATTGCTTCCTGATTCTTCTCAAATAAATTATTTGTACACCAATTATTGTCTTAGCATCTACTTCTGAAGGAAACCAAACTAAGAATCAAGGCCATCCCATAAATCCTTCTTAAATGGTTCCACTGTTTTCCACTTACGCTATTTGTCCTAAGGTAATCAAAACCTTACCTGTAAGTTACATATTGTGTCTCATTTATATGTACCTTTCCTCATTACGTCCAAAATATGCTTTTTCCTCTGGCATTTAGAACAGATTGTTTAATTCTTGTGTTCAGCATCAGAGGACCTAATTGAATTTCGCTTCAGAGATATATTATAAAAAAGAGGTATCTTTAAAATTTGGGATCCCATTTAGTGTGGTGAAAAGTTCACACTTTCAGAATATGTATGAAATAAGGCAGACTGAGGGAAAAAAATGTTAGAGCACCCTTCTCATATTCAGTTCATATAATCCTTGAGAGACTATGACAGGTTGAACCCCTTACTTTATCTCCCTTCCCTTCCCTGTTTTAGTCCTTCCAGTGGAACAAAGAATTGACTATCTGATTTGACCAAGAAGCTAAAATTGGAAGATGTTTTCTTAATAGTTTCTTTAACAAACAGTAGGGGGAGCTTTTAGCTTGTATAGAGCAGAACAGTATTTGTAATTTATTATTTGGTAGAGAAAATCAGAGAAATGAAACATTATGGTTCTTTCAAAATATGTTTTAGAAGAATTAAGTTGTCTCTCCATTTTCATGGATGATGTGGTATCTTTAACTTGTTACACAGTTAAACAACATACTAGAAAAACAATATTGCTTCTTGCTGACTTTACTGAAGTGATCTGGTCTCTATTGGGTTACTAAATGTGGTTTATCTTGGAACAGTATGAGAATATTCTAGGGCTCTTGGAATTATGTTACAGTTGCCAGCTTCTCATTTCCTAAGGAAATGGATCTTTGGCAAACAGTAGTGAAGAAAGTATACAACAACCAAACATATAGTTCCAAAAATAAATATATAGAAAGAAAGTGTGAATTATCCTGATCTTCCAAGCATGAGAACTATAGTAATATGCATACATGTTTTTGTGTACATCCTGAATGCAAAAACATTCTGAATAGTCAATTAACCATAAGTGAAAAGACTTAAATTCTATATCAAATTTGCCTCATTTCTAAGATACTTCAATGTAGAATGAGAATATATATTGCTTTTCCTTTCCAGTTTAATAATTTATTATTTCATTAACTATCTAGATTTGAAGTTGTGTATGAACACAGGTCCCTGAAATCACACTCAATGACCTGACAGTATAAAAATGCAGGCTGAAGAGGGGAAAAAAATGGCTATAGGGGAACTGTTTTCTTACAGGAAGCCACATTCTTTCCTTGACTATTTTTGTGATATGAATTGAATGATCTTTGTGTAGAGTCCCTCTGACACAGCATTCCTTTCTGTCACTATTGATTGAGCAGAGTGGCATAGTGAAAGTAGCACCGCTTTGCAATAATAAAACCTAGGTTCACAAGGGAAGGATATTAACATTTATTGAATATATACTGTGTCTCAGACTTTTTATTAGGTATGTTGCTTTTATTATCCAGTTTAATTTGACCCTCCGAACAATATTATGATATATCATAACTTGTGGATACAAGTATACTTTAGAAATAGAATCTCTGGGTTAGAATAAAAACTCTACCACTTCTAGGCTGTGTAATCTTGGGAAAATCACTTAACTTCTCTGTGCTTCAGTTGTAAAACTACAAAAAGAAAAAAAATGAAGATGATAATGGTAGTAACTACATTATAGAGTTATTATGGGGATTAAATATGTTCTTATAACTAAAGTGCTTATTTTACTACCTAGAAAATATTGAGAACTAAATAGTGTGGGAGGTTTAGTCCACACCTTTAAAATAAAAAGACTATTAGAAAGTTAATGGTAACTGTGTAGGATATTTTTCTAATGGGCAAATCATGCATTAGTTAGGACTTACATCTGGATTTGTTTAAACAGGTATCCTGGCTCTTACACTGTAAAATCATGAGGCACTAAACTACCCACCATCCTAGATAAAAAGAGGCAAAAGGAGAATTAGAGCTCAGTACCTGTGACAAAGAAGACATTCAATGCATATCTGCATGGAAGATGAATGAATGTGTAAATTAATAATGTGTCTCACTTCTGAGTCTTTCCATTATATGAGCTTGCTTCTAGCTCAGACAGCATGCATATCAATTGAAGGAAAGCCTTTGATGTCCTTGGACAAGTCAGATGAGTGTTATCATCTGTCTGTCAACCACAACCCCATTATAGTTCTCACATGATAAATGAGGTGGATTATGGAAGAAGTACCTTAAAAACATTAGAACACCATTTAGGAGCATGCTCTTATCTGGCAGGTGATAGAGTACATATTAAAAAACAAACCTGGATTTGAATCTTGCTAGGTTTGTGACTTTATAATTAATCTTTCTAAACTTTAGCTGTCTCAAGGGTAAACGAGTGTAATAGTTCCCAACTTATAATGAGAAGTAAATGTGGCAGTACTACATGTAAAGTACTTAGCTTAATCCTCATCTTAGTGTTTATCAACACAGAAAGCATTTGGTATCAGCCAGTTATTACTATCATGGTATGATTGTTGTAGTCATTGTTATTTTAGCAAGACACATTTATAGGCAGCATTCTTTTCAGATGAATAGCAAATACCAGACATACATGCTACTATGCCCCATTCTATGACCACGACAGCTGTTGCTCATTTGCTATGATCTTTCTCTTCCTGCTGCGCGAGGCAACCGTTACTGACCGGAATGGTAAATGGAATGTAAGTTATTTGCTATCTTTTTCTCTAAAGATTATTTTCATAAACTATACTGTATATTGACAATGAAGATAATAACTCAAAAGCAGTTTTTTTGCAAAGAGTAATGGCAACAAGATGGTGGAATAGTAAGTCTTAGACTTATTTTTCTCACAGAAGCAGTGACTTAACAATACACAGACCAAAATAGCTTTAGGAGAAATTCAGATCCCTGTCAAGAGATTGTAGTACCCCAGCTGAGCACAAAACTGACCGTGAATAGTCACATTTAAAGAGGTAAGGAGAATAGTTTCACTTTACCTACATTAGTTCAGTCCCTACCCCAAACTGGCTCAACTCAGTGCTAAGAGAAATCATCACTGACTGTGAATTTTCCCTTAAGGGAAAAGCTATGGAGAGTGACTCCAGTCTCCTAGGGCTGCCTAAAAAAACGATTTTTTGTGTAGTCTCACATAGAGTGCTGACAGAACGGGCATAGTTTCGATGCCTGGCCAGCTAAGAACAAAGGAAAGCAGAGGGCAGCTTGCTGCAGCTGGCACAGCTGTGTGAGGTTGGGAGAAGGCACAGACCCTGAGGCTGATCTCTCTCTCAAATTGGAGGAAAAGAAAGAGAGCTTCCTCCAATATCCAAGCCTGTGGTAAAACAGTCAGAAACCAGAGAGTGCAAGTGATTACAGGCTCTTGGAAAAAAAACTATGTCTGATTAGTAATAAAAATGCACAAGTCCATAGAAGAGGTTTGAGAAGCCCCCAGAAACTCCAGCTGGGCTGATTGCTGGTCATTCCCTCATGAAGCCATTCTGTAAAGACTAGGAGAGTTGTGTCTTCAAATACACAGTTACTGATGTAAATCTACAAGGAATACAAAGAGTTAGGGCAACAACATGACTCATTAAAATACTCAAAATAAATCTCCAGTGATCAACCCTAAAAATATGGAGATCTATAGATTATATTTAAAAAATTCAGATCGCAGATGGACAACTAAAATTCAGGAAAACAATACATGAACAGAATGAGAAGATCAACAGAAGAAATAGATACTGTTAAAAAAAAGACCTAAACAGAAATTCTAGATCTGAAGAATACAATAACTGAACTGAAAAATTCACTACAGGAGTTCAACACCAGACATAATCAAGCAGAAGAAAGAATGAGAGCATACAAAGACAAGTTATTTGTTATTCACTCAGAGGAGGAAAAAAAAAAAAGATGAAAAATAATGAAGAAATCCTAAGGGTTTTATGGGACTAAGAATATCTTAAATAAAGAACAACAATAAAACTCTCTAGTAAAGGCAAATATATAGACAAATACAGACTATCATGATAGTGTAATGGTGGTTTTAACTGTACTATAAATGTTAAAACACAAAAGCATTAAAATAATTATAATGACAAAAATGTTAATCAATATAAAATATATAAATTTGGTATTAATAATATAAAACGTGTGTAAGGAAGAGAAATAAAAAGGTAGAATTTTGTATTTGATTGAAGTTAAGTTGTAGTCAGCTTAAAATAGGCTTTATAACTCTAAGAGGTTTTATGTAAGCCTCATGGTAAACACATACACACACAGAGTTGTTAAAACTAATAAACAAATTCAGCAAAGTTACAGGGTGCTAAAAATTGAAATACAAAAGTCAGTCGTGTCTCTATAGTCTAACAATAAACTATCCAACAAGGAATTAACAAAACAGTCCCATTTACAATAGCATAAAATAAATATAATACTTTGAATAAAGTGAATATAATATAAAATAAAATAATATACTATAATATAAAATGAATATAATATAATACTTTGAAATAAACAATCTAGGAGTTGAAAGATGTACAATGAAAACCACAAGAAATTAAAGGAGACATAAATAGATGGAAAGACACCCCAATACTAAAATTAATATGGAACCACAAAGGGCCCTGAATGGCGAAAACAACTTTGAGAAAGAAGAACAAAGATGGAAATTCCTGACATTACCTGATTTTCAAAAATATTACAAATCTACAGCAATCAAAACCGTATGGCACCAGCATACATCCAGACATAGAACAGTGGAGCAAAATAAAAAGCCAACAAATAAACCCACACTTAAATGTCAAATGATAGTCAACAAGTATGTCAAGTGTGCACAATGAGGAAACAATAGTCTCTTCAGCAAATGGTTATGGGAAAACTGGATAGGCATGAGCAAAAAAAGAAAAATAGAATTGGTCCTTTACCTTACACCATACACAAAATCAAGTCAAAATGGATTAAAGACTTATGTGTAAGTTGTAAAACTCTAACACTTCTAAAAGAAAACATAGGTGAAAATCTTGGTAATATTTGTCTTGGCAATAATTTCTTGGATATGACACCATAAGCATGGATAGCAAAAGAAAAAAGTAGACAAATGAGACTACATTAAACTAAAAATTTCTGCATAGCAACGGAAATAACCAACAAAATGAAAAGGCAACCTATAATATGGGAAAAATATTTTCAAACCATATATCTGACAAAGGGTTAATATATGAAATACTCAAGGAATTCCTACAACGCAATTGTGAAAAAAAATAAATAAAATAACTTAATTACAAAGTGGGCAAAAAATTTGAAAAGACATTTCTCTAAGAAGCTTACACATAGCCAATAGGTATATAAAAATATTTCAACATCACAAATCATTAGAAAAATGAAAATAAAAACCACAATGAAGAATTACTTCACACCTACTAGAGTGGCTATTTATTACTATTATTATTTTTAAAAGTGATGTGTTGGTAAGGATGTGGACATATTGGATCCCTTGTACAATGTTGTTGAGAATACAAAATGGGTGTAACTGTTATGGAAAACAGTATGGAAGTTCCTCAAAAAATTGAAAATTAAAATACCATTTGACCCAGCAATATCATTTCTGGGTATATAACCACAACCGCTGAATCAGAATCTCAAAAAGGTATCAATATCCTAAACTGAAGTTCAGAAAGGTAAGTAACACATGCAAGGTTACACAGCATTTAAATATTGGAACAAGTGATTTGAGACTCATAACCAGTAAATCAAAAAACAAGTCTTCCTATAACCTGAGAATTCCCAGGAGATGAAGAAAGCCATGTTTACTCACTAAGACTTGAAAATCCAGCTCAAATCTGATTTCATTGTCTGTAGCCTTGTCTAAATGGTTCAGTTTTTCACTCTGTTTTCAACATTTCTCATTTTAATAATCATTTAATTACTATTTTAATAACTATTATGGAGCACCTTAACTCACAATCTAGTGAAGAGATAAGATTCACTTTCTAATAATTATAGTACAGGGAAATGCCATAAATTCATTCGGCTAAGATAAAAAATTCTAAAAGAATTCAGAAGCAGGAAAGGTCACTTCAACTTGTCTGATCAGAAATAGCTTTATATGTGAAATGATATCGAAGTTGAGCTCAGATGTTGTCTAAGGCAGGAAAGAAAGAGGGATTATGAAACAATGGAGTGTGCTTAGTTTTACTAGAATATTAGATTCATACTGGGGAGTTGTGGGAAATAAAAGCATATAAACAGGTTAAGGATAGACTGGACACAGTTTTGAATTCCAGGCTTTGATTTTAGATTTTGTAGTTGTAGTTGATATTGTGCTGAGCAGTTCAGACTCACCAATAGGAATGTGAATTAAGTTTCCATCTGCTGGAGGTGCTGGTGGTGAACAGCACTCATCCATCAAGCTCCTTCCCAGGGGCAGTCCAGTGACTGGTGGATTTGGCTGTAAAGATTTGGACACTTTACCACAATTCAGGATAAAGCTGATGAGTTAACTCAGCTGCTGTGAATGCATCACAACATAACTTACTCTGCCCAGTCTTGCTTCCCTTCTCCTTCAGGTGTTTATTTGGGAGCACTCCCTAATAAACCTAATGCATGCTAATCCACATCTCAGAGTCAGCTTTCTTGAGGACCTGATTTTTAACAGTTGCAGTCAATTGAAAGCCAGGGGATTATAGAATGTTTGACACCCAAAAAATACATTAGAGAGTTTAGTATAATACAATTGTTCATCTTCCAAGATGGCTAATTGAGTACAAGCTTTTGATCTGCTCTTTTCCAAAGCACCAATAAAACTATATTAAATAAAGAATCTTATAAGTTCAAAAAAGAATGAGAGAAAACCTTCAGTGAAAAAAAGACATTTGTACCAAATGCTGCAAACCACAAGGTATATGAGAGCCAGTACTGATGAAAAGAAAAGCAATAAAGAGAGGTATTAAAAATAAAACAGAAAGGAATTACAGTAGGAGAGAAGGAAAAGGGAGTGAAAACAGGAGTAAAAGAGGAGGCGTGAGTGAAATTCTTCCTCAAATTCAATGCATATTTTAAAAGTAAAATGATAAAAAGATTAAAATAATAATTTCATTGATTGAGAGGAGGAAAAGAGATGAAGTTGAATATCTGTGAACTAAATCACCATCCTTCTTAGAAGAGCATTAAGAGATAAGATGTTAAGGGCTTCCCTGGTGGCGCAGTGGTTGAGAGTCCGCCTGCCGATGCAGGGGATGTGGGTTCGTGCCTCGGTCCGGGAAGATCCCACGTGCCGCGGAGCGGCTGGGCCCGTGAGCCATGGCCGCTGAGCCTGCGCGTTGCAAAAAAAAAAAAAAAAAAAAGAATAATAGCCAACAGGACATAATACAGCTCTATAGTCCAGAGTAGAATCAATCAATATTTGTAATCCTAACTTTTTGGATTAAAAGATGAAATGTATCCTATACACATGAAAAGTATCTAGAGTTTTCTATGTGTTGGATTTTAAAGTCCTGAGGATGGGGCTAATGCATTACTGAGGCCAACACAAGCCATGACATATATTAGAAACTCAATAAATATTGCAAAATAAATTTGGACTCAAGATAATACATTAATTTTGGCAATATAATAATTCATATGTATTGCTAGACCATCAGATTGACGATAGACATTAGCAAGGTCATTATCATAGCCATAATTTACTAATTATCTTCTCTGTAATATCATAACATCATCAAGTTTGAAGTATTCTCAGATAAATTATTTTAGCTCTAAAATTACTGAGGGGAAAGATTTTCAGGAGAATGGCTGATGTGGACAGCTATCCAAATAATTAATGAGTAGCTTTTTTCCCCATGTACTTGGGTAGTCATGTATTTCAGGAAAAAATGATATATGTTAGGAAGCAAATATGTAATCCTTTGCCCAGGTAGTAATGATTAGCATGAAGTGGAAAATAATCTCGCTCCTTTGTAACTAGCATTGTGACATAAAATTGAGGATTAATGCCTGTCCCTTTTTTTCCTCAAAAATAGCCTCTATTCAACTATTATTTGATATGAGGAACATCAAATGATTCATACATACTGATCCTTTTTATCATTTGCTGTGATTTTTTAGGTAATTAAGCTTATGATTATTTTAAGAATATTAACAATAATGTTTGATTTATAGTAAGAATTGCTTCCTTATCGTGACATGATTTTAATGATCACATGTGGTATTTGAGATGGATTATACTGTTTCTGCTTAAACAACATTCTAGTTCATTTCTGATGTGCAGACAAGAAAATACCTTATCGTAGCATAACTGAATATGCAGTTTCATGGACAGGTAATGACAGACCTAAAATACTTGGGGAAGATAAAGAGGAAAATGAGTCAAGAGAATGATCTTCTAAGAGCATACGACATACTCAGTGGCACAAGCCTGAACTGTAGGAGTGAGTCTTGAAACTTCTGCCTCCCTTATGCTCGGCAATTAAATTTTCAGAGTACTTTGAGTTTTGTCTTCAAAATTTCTCTCCAATGCATCTGTCTCTATATTATCAAACTAGAACTGGCTAAAATGTCTGTTGGATGAAAAACTCCATATCCACTCTTTTCTCCTTCCAATATCTTTAACGAATCCAATGCGATATTTTAAAATGGAAATATAAATAGTTCACATCAGGCTTTTTGCTCAAAAGCATTCACCAACTTCCTATTGCTCTTAGGTAAATGTTCAAAATGTTTGCCATGGTCTATGAGGTCTTCAATAATATGACCCCAACTCTCCTTATAGTTCTCACCCATGCCATCCTCCTTCACCTCTCTTATCTCTCCTTTAAAAATTTCCTTCAGGGTTTCCCTGGTGGCGCAGTGGTTGAGAGTCCGCCTGCCGATGCAGGGTACATGGGTTCGTGCTCTGGTCCGGGAAGATCCCACATGCCACGGAGCGGCTGGGCCCGTGAGCCATGGCCGCTGAGCCTGCGCGTCCGGAGCCTGTCCGGAGCCGCAACAGGAGAGGCCACAACAGTGAGAGCCCCGCGTACCGCAAAAAAAAAAAAATTTCCTTCAAACACACATGATCTCTGTCATTACAAAACATTTGCACATACTCTTTCCTTTGCCTCAAATACTCTTCTCTCTGCCACAACACGTTTGGCTACATAGAATCATACATAGTTCTCAGCTCATTTATTGTTTTCTGCATGAAGATTTCTTGAATTCTAGTTTTACTCCATTGCATAACTTATACCGCTTAGTATTTTCATTTAATTGTATTTAAAAAATTGTTTACTTATAGGTGTGTTTGTGCAATTGCTTGATTAGTACCACTCACTTCTCCACTGGACTTTTGACTCCGTGAAAGAAGACACCATGTTTATTTTTCTCACTTTGTATTTTTAGTGCTTTGTATTGTACCAATCATATAATAGCTCTCAGTATACATTTTTTTAATAGGATGATTGAATGGATGGTTGAATAAATGGATGAATAAACTAATGTAGTAGAATGAAATATCATTTGCAAATTGTCAATCTACCCTCTGTTATAAGACTGGCTATGGCCAAGGAAATATAGTCCCCGAATGTGGATACATATAGAGTAGACTTGAACCCAACCCACAGCTTAGAGTCAATTAGCAGATCTGAGCTGAGCTCAGCAGATCCTGAGTTGACCCACATGTTTATGAGTGAGAAATAAATTCTTTGCATAAACCAGTTGGTGTTCAGGTTGTTTTCAATAGCAGCTGATTGATAAATTCCTAATATATAAATATATTAGATTATAATTTATAATGGGTAGCAAAGCCATGTATTAAAATTAAGAATATTTCAATCTAATGTAATTGTGTATATTATATAAATTTTATATATAATCATACTGCATACAATAACTATATCTTATCATATATAATATATATTTAAATTACTTCTTGCTCTCTAAATAAGAAAAATATTCTGATACTCGTTGAAAACTTAATTAAAGCTTATAAAGAAGAAAATGTGTTGAATTCTTTTGCACTTATTAAGAAGATTGTTTTCCTTATTTTAACTCTATACTTTTTCTAGTTAAAACCATATTAAACTTAGTATTGCCATATTCTTTGTAGCTAAATGTATGCACTGGAAGAAGTTGAATCTTGTAGATTCCTTTAAGTTCTTGGTTTCATCTTCTAAAACATATACCTTTGTTTGGCAGAGAAATGTCTTTGAAACAGAAAACTAAAGCCAGATTTTATTCTCGCTAGTTGCCTTCCAAGAACTGAAGAGTAATTGGAACAATAAGCTTATGTTCTGTAGCACTCACTGTACTGCTTTAGCAAATTGCTGTTACTTTTCTGAAGAAGGCAGACTGTATAGTGATAACCCACAGGGCATGTTTTTCTGATGAATGGCAAGTGTGGGATGCTTCAGTCACTAAAAACTTCAGGAAGAATCTATTCCTAGAAACGCATGCTGATGCTCCCAGGCAGTGCTACATAATAGTAAGAAATGAATAGGAATTATCATTTTTGTATATAGCACATACATTTCAAATTTTCCATAAAGGTATATTTTAGGTTCACTGGTTTCTAAATGCTTTGTCATATCAACATCTAGTTTATTCATCTCTTTACAGACTTCTTTGAACTGCGAGAAACATTAAAGATCATCTAATCAAGTTTTATAAAATATCTGGGGACTTTAAAATATACTGATGCCCAAACCCACCCCAGAAAAATTCTGGTCATTGGGATTGGGCATAAATATTTTTTTTAAATCTCCCAGGTTTATTTTAACATACATTCAAGTTTAAGAACGTTGATTCTAGTTTAATTCCTTTATTTAATGAAGGTGGGAACTGAGGCCCAGAGAAGTAGAATGATTTATCCAAGGTGACCAAGGAAATCAGGATAATTATTAGTGAAACCCACCCAGTTCCACAGCATAATATTTCTTCTAATAGAGTAAGAAATGCCTCCTCTTAATTGGCATTATTTTATCTACAACTTTATTCATACATATCAGCAAGTATCACCTTGAAGTTTAAATTCAAGCTCACAGTACTGCTAACGATATGCTTTCTTATTTTACCTTTTACATAGATATCTGTAATTTGAACTAGTAAATATCATCTCAGAAATACTAAGTTCAAAATAAAAATAATTTCATATCTAAGGTAATATAATGATGTCATATATATTCATTTTTCCACTAGATATAAACGAGGATTTGATTATTATACCTATTGATCAATTGTGTACCCACCTAATAACAGAGAAAGTTGATAAGGAGGTCTGTTAACATTTCTTATACATATGATGAAGTGTGTGAAGAGGACAAGTCAAAAGAGCAGAAAGCAAAAAGGGTGAAGAGGATTGTCTGCAAATGTGAAGTAACGGTCAAACTTGTGTGATTTTGAATGAAACGTATATATAGAAGTGTTTGTAGGAAATGAATCTAAGTAAATATTGAGAGGGAGTCTGGAAGGAACACATACTGTCCTTGTAAACTAACCTTTTAGAGGCTAACAGAGCTGTAATTGGTGGTGAGTTAAAGTATTTTGAATAGATTTTGCCAAATCCTGCTCTTGATAGAGTTACAATATAAGTAAAGCAAAAAACTTAAAATAGGTCATGTATTTGACCTACGGAAATATAAGAAAACAAAGAGGATTAAATACAAGAACCCACAATTAATTTATTATTTTCCAAATTTTTCTTTCTCTTTCAAAAGGAGAACATACTGCAATTCAATACAGTATCACTCAGTATATCGTATTATCATGGAGCTTTGTGTTTTCCACATGTCCTACTGATGCACATATTTGTCACTAGAAGGAGTAAAGACATTGACATCACAGGATAGTGAATATCTCTGCTAATATTAAAGTGCTCACTGGGGAAAAGCAGCCATTTGCATCATTGGACAAATGAATCATCTTATTAAAGATGATAGTGTTAATAACACCATCTTCAGCTAATGTTATCTAAGTCATATGACTGGAAGACTCAGAAGTGTCCAAAAGATCTCTTCCTTTTTTGCTATGTTTCTAAATGTAACTCTGGGAGGGCTGAGCCTGCCTAATGCCCGTTTCACTGTAACGAGGTCATTTTTAATGAAAAAAAGTTAATTAGGCCCAAATGTATCTCTTTTGGTGCAACTGGTGCTATCACAATTTGAATAGTCTCAGACATGCTGGGCATATGGAGGAAAAACTATAAGTGTATCTCACTAAGGATGTCAATCTAGCAGTTTTAATGAAAGAAATTCCACTGGGAGCTAAGGAAAAGAAATATGAAAGGCCTAGAAATTATTTAAGGGGAAAGAGGACAGTAAATTTGCAGAATGAGGATAAGAAAACTATAAGCTAGAAATAGAATGTATAATAAAAATGATTGTGGAAGGCAATTGAATATAAATGTTAAACACAGTTTCCAAAGTGTCACTAAGAGCAATTGTTGTTAAAGTACTAATTAAACACACAACACACACACACATGCACACACAGTGTTGAAACGGAAACACTTTGACAGTCTCAGTTAATCCACACATCAGCACAACCGGGATTTGATTCAACCAAGGTTTTTTGGTTCACTTATTACTAAAATATGTTAATAAGATTGCCTTTTCTGTCTCTTCTAAACATTAGTCATTTTATTTTTCAGTTGAAACATTTTTAGATCGACCTATCAGTTGTTTGCCATGAGAATATGATTATTCATTAACAGAATAAACAGAGAGAATGAAGATGGATTTTTATATAGTAATAGATGTGGAAATACGAGTGAGTTTATTACTGTAGATTGAATTATATGAAATTGTTCTTTTTATGTCAAAAATTTTCAGTTATCAGCAATTCCATGTAATTCAGCACACGAGGAGGGTTAACTGTACTTGAGAATGATAGAAATACACCAAGAAGTATCCAAATCATGAGATTTAATTCAGTAAGAAAGAGACAGAAGTATACGCCTTGCCAAAAATAATTTCATAATAAGCTTTCTTTCAAAGAAGTCCTAAGAAGCCTTTCTTACCATCCCAACTCTGTTGACTATAATTTATCAAATCCCAAGTATTATTCAGATTTTTTTGAATTAGCACTTGGTGCACTGCCTTCTTCTTCCTCTGCTTGTGGTTCTTTACAGTCATTTTAAAGTAATTCTTTCAGCAGCCCACTCTCATGATCTGTCTGTCTTCAAGCATTGAGACACACCCACTCATTATTTCCCTGAGAAACTTCACCTATGAATTCGTGTACTCTGGTGTTTCTCATATCCAAAGCAAAAGAGCTATTTAGAAGTGTACTTTTAAAACAGAGTAGAAGTTTAGAAAAATCAAAGGCACTCAATTGCAAAATGTTTTCTTAAAAATGTGAACTTAGAGATTTGAAATAAAATTTTAAGACTCATTAACCACCTGGTTCATTTTACAGCCCCCTTTCGACTTGACATGGAAGATGAAGGTAAGGGCCATGATGAAATATGGAAGGTAGACTGGACAAAATAAATCACCTGAGTATTCATTTTTTTTAACATTTGAAGAAAAGGTTGAATATATTTATGAAGATCAAGAAAGGAGTCAAATTTCTAAAAGAGTCAATTAAAAAATGTCTAGGTATTTCCTTTATGTTTGCATTATTAGCAAGTGATAATAAAATTATAAAATGCAGAAAATACAAAGCATATGAAATAGCATTTTCCTAGAATTCTTAATGTAGGAGGGATTACAATATTCACTAACTTATACAAGTGATGGTTTTACCTTCAATATCTATCGTTAAGTAAATAATGACTCACAAAATCTTAATGAGGATGTAATATCCAATTAGATAGTGTTACTCTGAAAGGCACCAATAGTGTATCTATTAGTTTTTACTTAACTCTATCATTGTAAATATTTTAAAACCATTCCATGCTATGATTGCGTGGAAATAAAAAAAAAAAATGTATTACCTTATATGAGATGTTTTAAATAACTTCAAATTTGATTTAGAATCGGGGAAAGTAGTGAGATACAATATTAGATTACAGGATTGCACTTCTAAATCACAATTGCTCTGCCTGTGTTGGTTTAAGATGGTAAATTTTAACATGTCACTTAACCTCTCAGTTATTGGTTTTCTCATATGTAAAGTGAATAGGTCAAAAATCCCAGACTCCCTTACAGCTCATAAATGTTAACTATTATTCTAAGCTATTCGGGCATACCTTCTTTTATTGTTCTTTATTGTGCTTCACAGATATTATGCTTTTTACAAATTGAAGGTCTGTGGCAACCCTGCATCGGTCAAGTCTATCAGTGCCATTTTACCAACTGTCTTTGCTCACTTCACTTCTCTGTGTTACATTTTGGTGATTCTCACATTTCAATCTTTCAGAAAGATTACAACTCACTGAAGGTTCAGATCATGGTTAGCATTTTTTAAGCAATAAAGTATTTTTTAATTAAGGGCATGTACATGTTTTTTAAGATATAATGTCATTGCACACTTAATAAATTACAGTATATTTTAAACATAACTTTTGTATGCACAGCGATGCTAGAAAATTCATGTGACTCACTTTATTGCAATATTCACTTTATTGCAATGGTCTGGAACCAAACATGGAATATCTTTGAGGTGGGCCTGTAGAAGTAAGCTGTTTTAAATTATTCACTGTTGTTCTTTTGATCAAGTATATATTTTTAAACTTTTTATTGACATAAACTTGTAAAGAAATTCTAATATTAAATAAGGAACATTATGATTTTCCATTGACCATTCTCAAGAGAGTAACAAGTTAGGTTTCTCAGAAAAACTAAATATGAATAGCACATCAGGAAGGAAAATAATCAGTGTAAATTTACCTTGAAAGTTACTGTCTATAGATGTGTGATTATTTGTTGCTCTGCAAAATAGTGGGCTGATATTTATGGTTCATAAATCAATCCAGTGTTAGAAAATATAACGTTCTTTGTAATCCAGGTAAAGAAGAGCAGTTAATTCTCAAATGTATATTAACGCTGCTTTTATATACTTCATCTGTTATTTATTTTCTATTTACAACAAGAAACAGAGTATAGTGGTCAAATATTTTGTGAAGATTTTATAGCCTGTTTTAATTCATGTGAATTCATGCAAACATTTTAATTGAAAAACCCTTATGTCTAAGACTCCATGCTTGGCACTTTGGTGATATGACACACATCCTGTCCTTATGTGATAAAAAGAGACACAAGAAATATAGTCATCCCTCCATTTGGAGGTCAAGAGGATTGATTCTAGGACCTCCTCTGGATACTAAAGTCCGTGGATGCTCAAGTCCCATTGTTGGCCCTCCTGGGGTTCTGAATGTGCAGATTCAACCTGCACAGACCCTTAACAAAGCACAGGATCCTCCATGGGTTGAATCCCCGAGGTGGAACAGCAGATACCGATGGCCCACTGTAATTGCATTAGAGTTATCACAAGGGACTATTAAAAATATAAAGGAGGAAAGAGAATGTTGTGGGCAAAAGTAGCAGGATCAGACTTTAGAAAGATTCCTGAACTTGGTCTTTAAGGACAGACGTACATGAACGAGGGATAATGGGAAAAGAGTGCATGTAAATGTAGTACATATCCCAACAAGTAAGTATTCAGAGACAAAACCCTAAGGCAGGAGGCACTGTAATGTAGATAACAGTACAGACTTGACTCAGGTGGCCTGGATTCAAATCTTCAGTCTGATCATAATCATGGCAGTGAGCAGGTTTTTAAACTTCGTATTTTTCCTTTGCACAGTGGTGATAATAATAGTGTTTACCTTGTAGAGCTATTATTATGACATTTAAATTAAATCATATAATAATGGCCTGGATTCAAATCTTCAGTCTGATCATAATCATGCCAGTGAGCAGGTTTTTAAACTTCGTATTTTTCCTTTGCACAGTGGTGATAATAATAGTGTTTACCTTGTAGAGCTATTATTATGACATTTAAATTAAATCATATAATAATATAAAGGTAATTGAAATTGTGTCTGGTAGGTAGTTAATTACTCTTTTTTTTTTTTTTTTTTTTTTTTTACAATCTATATATATGTGTTAGCATATGGTATTTGTTTTTCTCTTCCTGGCTTCACTCTGTATGACAGATTCCAGGTCTATCCACCTCACTACAAATAACTCAAATAACACTACAAATAACACTACAAATAACACTACAAATAACTTTGTTTCTTTTTATGGCTGAGTAATATTCCATTGTATATATGTGCCACATCTTCTTTATCCATTCATCTGTTGATGGACACTTAGGTTGCTTCCATGACCTGGCTATTGTAAATAGTGCTGCAATGAACATTGTTGTACATGACTCTTTTTGAGTTATGGTTTTCTCAGCCTATATGGCCAGTAGTGGGATTGCTGGGTCATATGGTAGTTCTGTTTTTAGTTTTTTAAGGAACCTCCATACTGTTCTCCATAGTAGCTGTATCAATGTACATTCCCACCAACAGTGCAGGAGAGTTCCCTTTTTCTCCACACCCTCTCCAGCATTTATTTGTAGATTTTTTTGATGATGGCCATTCTGACTAGTGTGAGGTGATACCTCACTGTTGTTTTGATTTGCATTTCTCTAATGATTAGTGATGTTGAGCATCCTTTTATGTGTTTGTTGGCAATCTATATATCATCTTTGGAGAAATGTCTATTTAGGACTTCTGCCCATTTTCGGATTTGGTTGTTTGTTGTTTTGATAGTAGCTGCATGAGCTGCTTGTATATCTTGGAGATTAATCCTTTGTCAGTTGCTTTGTTTGCAAACATATTCTCCCATTCTGAGGGTTGTCTTTTCATCTTGTTTATGGTTTCCTTTGCTGTGTAAAAGCTTTTTAACTTTCATTAGGTCCCATTTGTTTATTTTTGTTTTTACTTCCATTTCTCTAGGAGATGGGTCAAAAAGGATCTTGCTGTGATTTATGTCATAGAGTGTTCTGCCTATGTTTTCCTCTGAGAGTTTGATAGTGTCTGTCCTTACATTTAGGTCTTTAATCCATTTTGAGCTTATTTTTGTGTATGGTGTTAGGGAGTGATCTAATTTCATAGTATTACATGTAGCTGTCCAGTTTTCCCAGCACCACTTATTGAAGAGGCTGTCTTTTCTCCATTGTATATTCTTACCTCCTTTATCAAAGATAAGGTGACCGTATGTGCATGGGTTTATCTCTGGGCTTTCTATCCTGTACCATTGACGTATATTTCTGTTTTTGTGCCAGTACCATACTGTCTTGATTACTGAAGCTTTGTAGTATAGTCTAAAGTCAGGGAGCCTGATTCCTCCAGCTCCGTTTTTCTTTCTCAAGATTGTTTTGGCTATTCGGGGTCTTTTGTGTTTCCATACAAATTGTGAAATTTTTTGTTCTAGTTCTGAGAAAAATGCCATTGGTAGTTTTCACAGTGTTGATTCTTCCAGTCCAGGAACATGGTATATCTCTCCATATGTTTGTATCATCTTTAATTTCCTTCATCAGTGTCTTTTAGATTTCTGCAAACAAGTCTTTTGTCTCTTTAGGTAGGTTTATTCCTAGGTATCTTATTCTTTTTGTTGCAGTGGTAAATGTGAGTGTTTCCTTAATTTCTCTTTCAGATTTTTCATCCTTAGTGTATAGGAATGCAAGAGATTTCTGTGCATTAATTTTGTATCCTGCTACTTTACCAAATTCATTGATTAGCTCTAGTAGTTTTCTGGTAGCATCTTTAGGATTCTCTATATATAGTATCATGTCATCTGCAAACAGTGACAGTTTTACTTCTTTTCTGATTTGGATGCCTTTATTTCTTTTTCTTCTCTGATTGCTGTGGCTAAAACTTCTAAAACTATGTTGAATAGTGGTAAATGTGGGCAACCTTGTCTTGTTCCTGATCTTAGAGGAAACAGTTTCAGATTTTCACCATTGAGAACGATGTTGGCTGTCGGTTTGTCATATATGGCCTTTATTATGTTGAGGTAGGTTCCCTCTATGCCCACTTTCTGGAGAGTTTTTATTGTAAGTGGGTGTTGACTTTTGTCAGAAGCTTTTTCTGCATCTATTGAGATTATCATATGATTTTTATCCTTCCATTTGTTAATATGGTGTATCACATTGATTGATTTGCGTATATTGAAGAATCCTTGCATTCCTGGGAAAAACCCCAGTTGATCATGGTGTATGATCCTTTTAATATGCTGTTGGATTCTGTTTGTTAGTACTTTGTTGAGGATTTTTGCATCTGTATTCATCAGTGATATTGACCTGTAGTTTTCTTTTTTTGTGACATCTTTGTCTGGTTTTGGAATCAGGGTGATGGTAGCCTCATAGAATGAGTTTGGGAGTGTTCCTCCCTCTGCTATATTTTGGAAGAGTTTGAGAAGGATAGGTGTTAGCTCTTCTCTAAATGTTTGATAGAATTCGCCTGTGAAGCCATCTGGTCCTGGGCTTTTGTTTGTTGGAAGATTTTTAATCACAGTTTCAATTTCAGTGTTTGTGATTGGTCTGTTCATATTTTCTATTTCTTCCTGATTCAGTCTTGGCAGTTTGTGCATTTCTAAGAATTTGTCCATTTCTTCCAGATTGTCCATTTTATTGGCATAGAGTTGCTTGTAGTAATCCCTCATGATTTTTTGTATTTCTGCAGTGTCAGTTGTTACTTCTCCTTTTTCATTTCTGATTCTATTGATTTGAGTCTTCTCCCTTATTTTCTTGATGAGTCTGGCTAATGGTTTATCAATTTTGTTTATCTTCTCAAAGAACCAGCTTTTAGTTTTATTGATCTTTGCTATTGTTTCCTTCATTTCTTTTTCATTTATTTCTGATCTGATTTTTATGATTTCTTTCCTTCTGCTAACTCTGGGGTTTTTTTGTTCTTCTTTCTCTAATTGCTTGAGGTGCAAGGTTAGGTTGTTTATTCGAGATGTTTCCTGCTTCTTAAGGTGGGCTTGTATTGCTATAAACTTCCCTCTTAGAACTGCTTTTGCTGCATCCCATAGGTTTTGGGTCGTTGTATCTCCATTGTCATTTGTTTCTAGGTATTTTTTAATTTCCTCTTTGATTTCTTCAGTGATCACTTCGTTATTAAGTAGTGTATTGTTTAGCCTCCATGTGTTTGTATTTTTTACAGATCTTTTCCTATAATTGATATCTAGTCTCATGGCGTTGTGGTCGGAAAAGATACTTGATACAATTTCAATTTTCTTAAATTTACCAAGGCTTGATTTGTGACCCAAGATATGATCTATCCTGGAGAATGTTCCATGAGCACTTGAGAAAAATGTGTATTCTGTTGTTTTTGGATGGAGTGTCCTATAAATATCAATTAAGTCCATCTTGTTTAATGTATCATTTAAAGCTTGTGTTTCCTTATTTATTTTCATTTTGGATGATCTGTCCATTGGTGAAAGTGGGGTGTTGAAGTCCCCTACTATGAATGTGTTACTGTCGATTTCCCCTTTTATGGCTGCTAGTTTTTGCCTTATGTATTGAGGTGCTCCTATGTTGGGTGCATAAATATTTACAATTGTTATATCTTCTTCTTGGATCGATCCCTTAATCATTATGTAGTGTCCTTCTTTGTCTCTTCTGATAGTCCTTATTTTAAAGTCTATTTTGTCTGATATGAGAATTGCTACTCCAGCTTTCTTTTGGTTTCCATTTGCATGGAATATCTTTTTCCATCCCCTTACTTTCAGTCTGTATGTGTCTCTAGGTCTGAAGTGGGTCTCTTGTAGACAGCATATATATGGGTCTTGTTTTTGTATCCATTCAGCCAATCTGTGTCTTTTGGTGGGAGCATTTAGTCCATTTACATTTAAGGTAATTATCGATATGTATGTTCCTATTCCCATTTTCTAAATTGTTTTGGGTTCGTTATTATAGGACTTTTCCTTCTCTTGTGTTTTTGTCTAGAGAAGTTCCTTTAGCATTTGTTGTAAAGCTGGTTTGGTGGTGCTGAACTCTCTCAGCTTTTGCTTGTCTGTAAAGGTTTTAATTTCTCCATCAAATCTGAATGAGATCCTTGCTGGGTAGAGTAATCTTGGTTGCAGGTTTTTCTCCTTCATCACTTTCAGTATGTCCTGCCACTCCCTTCTGGCTTGTAGAGTTTCTGCTGAGAGATCAGCTGTTAACCTTATGGGGATTCCCTTGTGTGTTATTTGTTGTTTTTCCCTTGCTGCTTTTAATATGCTTTCTTTGTATTTAGTTTTTGACAGTTTGATTAATATGTGTCTTGGCGTATTTCTCCTTGAATTTATCCTGTATGGGACTCTCTGTGCTTCCTGGACTTGATTAACTATTTCCTTTCCCATATTAGGGAAGTTTTCAACTATAATCTCTTCAAATATTTTCTCAGTCCCTTTCTTTTTCTCTTCTTCTTCTGGAACCCCTATAATTCGAATGTTGGTGCGTTTAATGTTGTCCCAGAGGTCTCTGAGACTGTCCTCAGTTCTTTTCATTCTTTTTTCTTTATTCTGCTCTGCAGTAGTTATTTCCACTATTTTATCTTCCAGGTCACTTATCCGTTCTTCTGCCTCATTTATTCTGCTATTGATCCCATCTAGAGTATTTTTCATTTCATTTATTGTGTTGTTCATCATTGTCTGTTTCATCTTTATTTCTTCTAGGTCCTTGTTAACTGCTTCTTGCATTTTGTCCATTCTATTTCCAAGATTTTGGATCATCTTTACTATCATTATTCTGAACTCTTTTTCAGGTAGACTGCCTATTTCCTCTTCATTTGTTAGGTCTGGTGGGTTTTTATCCTGCTCCTTCATCTGCTGTGTGTTTTTCTGTCTTCTCATTTTGCTTATCTTACTGTGATTGGGTTCACCTTTTTGCAGGCTGCAAGTTCGTAGCTCCCGTTGTTTTTGATGTCTGTCTCCAGTGGCTAAGGTTGGTTCAGTGGGTTGTGTAGGCTTCCTGGTGGAGGGGACTAGTGCCTGTGTTGTGGTGTATGAGGCTAGATCTTGTCTCTCTAGTGGGCAGGTCCACGTCTGGTGGTGTGTTTTGGGGTGTCTGTGGACTTATTATGATTTTAGGCAGCCTCTCTGCTAGTGGGTGGGGTTGTGTTCCTGTTTTGCTATATGGTTGGCATAGGTTGTCCAGCACTGTAGCTTGCTGGTCGTTGAGCGAAGCTGGGTGCTGGTGTTGAGATGGAGATCTCTGGGAGATTTTCGCCGTTTGATATTATGTGGGGCTGGGAGGTCTCTTCTTGACGAGTGTTCTGAAGTTGGCTCTCCCACCTCAGAGGCAGAGTCCTGACTCCTGACTGGAGCAGCAAGAGCCTTTCATCCACTCGGCAGGAGAATCTGGGAGGGGCCAAAAGAGAGAGGAGACGGTAATCTTCCAGAGTCCTTCTTTCTGGAATCCATCCTAGTTAATTACTCTTAATTATCATAGTCATTTCCTGGTGCAGCTTAGAAGAGATTTGCTTGTGAAAATGTTTAAGTACTAGGCTAAAGGGCTTTATACTTCATTAAAAATGACTAAAAAAGGAAATTTGGAATTACAAATATATGCATTAAATGAGATAAATTGTTTGTTAACCTAGATAAGGAGGTAAACTGAGGCAAGCTCAAACGACCAGAAATTGAGTTTATTCAGGAATAACAGAGGAATTGCAATTTGCAAAGCACACACTGTAGCCCACTACACTCCAGTCTGTTGAGGGTTTGGGGCAGTCTGGATTTATGGTCAAGGAGGGAAGAATGGGGAAGTTCAGCCAGAGTCCAAGCAGTAATTTCATTGGCTTGAAGAGGGGGAGGGATTTTTGGCAGATGTTCTTTGGTCAGGAGATGAATCTCAATCTTCTGTAAATCAGACGTTTACAGGAAATCAGTCTCTCAGCTCTTAAGTTCCATTCTTATGAAGATACATGTGTGAGATTTTCCATTTCATATCCTATGGCTCCATTTTGGATGGAAATCCTTTCCCAAGTTGAAAATCTCAGACTTCTAAAGCCTAGATTTAGATGTACAAACAAAGGTGACATAATCTTGAAGGAATAATATGGGTTCTGATTCAATAGTTCTGTGTCTAGGCCTATTCGTGAACATTTTTTTAGATGTTCTTCATGTGATTCTTACTCACCAAGAGAATTGAAAACCACTGTGTGCTGTGAAGATGGAAGCCTCTCAAACAACCTAAACTCCCATTAATTCCATTCTGAGCTGACTGTTCCAGGAAAAATATCCTCTTCCTCAAATTATATAGTCCAGCATCAAAGGACAGCAGGACAAATGGTTACTAAGGTTGCATTTGGAATTTTCGGAAAATCTACACTACTGATAATTATACCAGAAAATGCTAAGCTCATTAAATTTCTGCTCCATCTAGAATCTTATATGTGACTCTTTAGAATCTAATCTTATCATAGACTTTATTTCCCCAGGCATTCTTTATGACCATACTAAAGGTAATGAAAATTCTCTAAATATTCATAGAATTCACCCATCCACACCTCCCTTCTCAAAGGTTCTTGCTATTTCCTCTGACGTCTTTATAATGTGATAAATACTTGGCTTATGTGATTAATTTTTTTCATCTACTCCCTTCTCCTGAGTATCCTGGAACTCTAAATGGAGGAAACTTGTGATAGACTGAATGTTTGTGTCCCTGTAAAAAGTCATATGTTGAAATTCTAACCCCTAATGTAACAGTATGAGGAAGTGGGGTCTTTCTGAGGTGATTAGGTCATGAGGGTGGAGCCCTCCTGAATGAGATTAGTACCCTTAGAGAAAGAACCCCAGAGAGCTCTCTCATCCTCTTTAGTTCATGTTGAGGACTCAGCCAGAATTGGCAGTCTGTGACCCAGGAGAGAGTTCCTACTAAAATCTGACCATGCTGGAACCCTAGTCTCATACAGATATGGGAAAGTGATGGTTGATTTGAAGGAGGAGAATGCTGAATAAGATATTGAACTTAAGCATGAAGCATTCTAGGAATAGCATTGTTTTGGAGGGAAGTGTAGGATCCCAAGATTCAGGAGGTTCACAGGTCAGCAGAATTTAGTGATTTCACATGTACTTACAGCAGTATCATATTCTTACATAACTTGGGAAAAAGTTCAGGTAGTTAGAGCAAAGAACATACTTTGCTGGAATGTACATGTGGATCTTGTAAGATGGTATATGGCTGGACTTTATTGCTCTAAGTAAAAATTTAATAAGAATGAGAAATAAGAATGTTTATCCTTGGGGTTTAACGGTTTTAATTTAAATACAGTGTCATGAAAACCTTAAAAGCAATTATCTCTGTTCTATTGTTTGGCCCTGTTTTCATCATTTAAGTCTAAAGTAGTGAGGCCAAGGAGTCTCTTGTAGTTATACCAGGACCCTCATCCAACACAAGTCCCTCAACTCTATTAGGGTTCCTGATAACAGGAAGGTCAGGCTGACTTCAGGCAGTCTCTTCACACTGGCTAAACAGAAGTGTACCAACTTTAGATTTGAGGAGTGTGCTTAAAAAAGAGAAAATGGGATGAAAATGAAAAATTAGAACAACATTCGCAGTTGGAATGGAAGTGTCCAGAGCTAAAAAGAAAGAGAGTTACCCTATGTTTTTTCCATTCACCTCATAATAGTGTATGTTGGTGTCATTTCTGAGTAATAAAGGATTATAAGGAAGGGAAAGACATTGAAAAAGAGAAGGACAAAGCAAAAACCTGAAGTTTTACATAATTTAAGCTGTAATTTGTTCCATTATCTGGTTTAGGGTTTTGCCATTGTTGCAAAAGCAGTCTTAGAATACTCTTTAAATTATATTTAAAATACTTGAAACTGTTCCCAGACATATTTTGGTCACCATCTGAGATTTTTAGTGGAAGAAATACAAGCATTTGTATTAGCACTCTAAGGCAGAGATCTTTTAAATGAAACTATGAAAACATATGTAATATGTTATCCAGCAGTATTAGACATGGATTAAAAGTTATCAAGTAATACTTCAATCATATGTGTCTAGATTAAAGCAAGCATTATCACTATAGAGAGTGAGATACACACACATATGCTTTTCTTTTCACTTTTAGAGCTCACATGGTGTTTAAACACCCTTCATTGTTAACTTTGGCATCTTCCTTAACCCACTTGCTAATTCCTGTGAACATTTACTTGTAGAGGTGTACCTCAAAGATCTTCCTGGGTTCATTTCCAGACCATTGCAGCAAAGTGAATATTGCAATAAAGTGACACCAGTGTTTTGGTTTCCCAGTGCATATCAAAGTTATG
Source organism: Lipotes vexillifer (assembly GCF_000442215.2). Taxonomy (NCBI): domain Eukaryota; kingdom Metazoa; phylum Chordata; class Mammalia; order Artiodactyla; family Lipotidae; genus Lipotes; species Lipotes vexillifer. Next base: position 1,688,263 of record NW_006780882.1, on the reverse strand, counting down.
TTTATACTATACTCTAGCTTACTGAGTGAGCAATAACGTCATGTCTAAAAAACGATGCACATACCCTCAATTTAAAAAAGCTTTTTTGCTAAAAAATGCTAGCCATCATCTGAGCCTTCAGCATGTTGTAGTCTTTCTGCGACAGAAACATCAAAGATCACTGATCACATATCACCATGTTAAATATAATAATAGTGAAAAAGTTTAAAATATTGTGAGAATTACCAAAATATAAGACAAGGACATGAAGTGAGCAAATGTTGGAGAAATGGCCCCAGTAGACTTATTACATGCAGAGTTGCCACAAACTTTCAATTTGTAAAAAGCACACAATCTGTGAAGTACAATAAAGCAAAGCACAATAAAACAAAGTATACATCTTGTATAGGCCTGTTTAGACCTTATATATCGATTAACTATAATTAATTTAAAAAATAAAAGTATAACTGATTGCATCTCATGTATAATTTAGTGTCTGGCACATGGTGGGTACTTAGCACACGTATGTGCAAAATGTACAAATTATGTGATATTAGTTGAAGGATGCCTGGAAGCAACTTGTAAACCAAACACATATGTAACCAAAGTAAATTTTTAAAATCACACTTTCTAATTTATGTTTTATGAAAAAGGTTATATATGTATGGCAAAAATAAAATGTTAAAACACATATTAACTAAACTCTTCTAAATGCTGTGTATCTAATTTTAATTCTATAATTAAAAGAAGTTTAATTATATGTACCCTTATATAATATTAACAAAATGTTATTCAATAATTATTTCAAGTCAAGAAGTTTTTGTGGAGTTTGTATTATATGCACGAGCTGAGAATGCAGGAATAAATAAACATAATTTCTGTGTTCAAGGCCTTTATAGGCCACAATGGCTATAGGCGATATTCAAATTATTATAATGTATCAAAGATAGATAGATAGAGATACAAATATACACATATAGATGTTTATATACTCATATAAATATATTTATTGGATTATCAAATCAGATATACCTTCCTTAGTTTCCTAATCTATAATCATATACAGCATAATAGAATTTAATGTTCCATGTTTGGTGTTTTCCTATTTAAACTATCAGTTCTTAGATTTGCTATATAGGAAATAACTATTTGTGTTTTTCTTCTAATTGACACATTTCATAACCGTTCACAAGGAGAAGCATTTTGGTTATAAAATAATATTAAATTCATTATCATCATCACTTGATATTTTCAAGCAATCTTTGCATCAACATTGCTAAAACCATTTTTATAATTTTACTTTATGGCAGAAATCTTCAACATTTTGAAAATTCCCTACTGCTTGAAAACAACTGAATCAACCCAGAAACATTTGTATTACTTCAGGGTCCTCTCAGCCTTAACACTAGCTACCTAGTGGTTTATGATTTTGAAAAGGCACTTCATTCCATTTAGATACTGTGATCTGTTTTTTCTTCCCTTATTGACTATTTAAAAATGTGTTTGTATAGTTCCTTGGAACTGCTGTGTTGGTAGATAATTGTTAAAGAAAGCATTCACAGAACATTAAGGTAATATTCTGACTTTATAGACATTAGATTACTATTTTCAAAAAATCATATTTTAATGACTTTTCCAGTAATAAAAATGGTTCTGCAGCAAAATTGCAGCATCTCTTCACCAGTTTCCCTTTTAAGTGTATAAACAAAATAAATTTTAAAACAAAACCTATGTCTCTGAAGTACTTTCTCCGTCTTTCTATTGATCTGGCTACACACAGATTGAATCTCAGTTTGGGCAGTGCCATCTTCTATGCGACACACTCGTGACAGTATCATTTTCTTAAGAACCATTTTTCTCAGTATGTTCTGTTTCTCATAGGCTTTGCACCTCCTAAGGATGCTCCCAGTCTCCACTTCTCCATGTGTCAACAGTTCTTGAACATTTTGAATAAACTTTCATTTTACTGAGATTGTGCTGAAGTAAAGGTTGTTTATTTTAAAACACTAGAAATTTATTCAACAAGACTTATTAGAGCAAGATACACTTATTTGGAAAGAAAGTTGTCCAAAATGGCTGATGGACGCAGAGTCGAGGTGGTGAGAGCTTAGTTCAGGGAATTGGGAGTGGAGAGTCAGATTATTTTGAGCTCTGTATCCTCTAATTCAAAGGATTTTAAATTAAATCTGAGTGAAAAGTCACTGAAGGTTTGTGTAGGGACTTGAAAGGCTGGCACTGATGTGGTTAATAATATTGATATGTTAAAAAATTTACAAAAATTACAAAAACTTTGACAATGCTTTGGAAAGAATTGAAGAGCAACTCTGAAAGCCTTTGTAGCCACGTTATCTTATTAGTGGTAGAAAAAAGGACTCAGGCTTCCTGTTTAATGCTTTATGTAATAGCAAAATGCAAAATATCCTATTTCATCCAGGAAGAACTTGATTTTCCTCTCATGGTGGAAAACAAAAGTATCTAGAAAACTATATGGCAATAAAGTAAAATGCAGTTCTTTCTCAGAAAATACTGCTTTAAAAGTAATTGAAAATACTGCTGCAACTGTAAAGGGAAGAGCATTAGAAGAAATTAGACTGTGTAGGAGGTTTGCTACACAGCAGATGAGAGAACAGATATTTCTAAGGTGAATCAGCCTAAGGTACTTGCTGGATACTCCTTCAATAATAAAACAAAATGAAGGGCTACTTTTTCTATGAGGCACTAAAAGAAAGATATATCAGAGGCATATATTAGCCCAACAGTAGATGACTTCTTATAAAAACTGTATTTTAGGAGAAAATTGTATCCATAAAAACTCTGATGGAGTACCTACATGGCATGAATTTTTAAAAGGAAAGATAAATTAAATATCACATGCTATAAGAAACTATTACTTTCCTACTTAGTGCTAGAGACTGTATATGCATTTTGAGTTAAAATAAACAGATGCAAATGGCTTTTTATTTAACAATAATCATGCTTTGGATAATCTCCTGTAAGCAGACATTATATCCAGCTTTAACAAGGAACTTCTTTTATGTTAGCAGATGGAGTTTACTTATTAGACCATGCTTTACAAAAATTGTTAAAATAATAAATCTCTCCCCATGCCCTGAGGGTCAGTAATTCTCACTCCATAGGACAAACTGAGGGATAGTATTACAGAACTAAGAACACCCAACAGAGCATCCTGAATTTCTCATTTTCTGAGATACAGCTGAAAACAGTTTAGTTTTTTTGCTAAAAAAGTAAAAGTGTGTTTTAGACATGTAGTTAAAGATAACGTGTGACTACTTTTGAAAGATTTTAAAACCATTCCATATCATGAAGTAAGAGGCTAAGAGGATGTAGTTCCTTTGCTAACCTTCAAATATATTAATGTTAATATCCTCACACATGTAAATGAATATATGTTGGAGTAGTCATTTGAAATCTCCCTTTCAAAATAGTATAAAATGAGCTCTCCCACAGTCTTATTTTTAGCAGTTCATCAAAAAACATAATTTTTTTAAACTATTGTAATTTGAGCTTGACTTGCTTGCTTCCTATCTTCTTTTCTTCCTCCTCCCTTCTTTCTTTCTTTCCTTCTAGTTCTTTCCTTTGCTTATTCCCTATCTGCTTCTCTTCCTTTTTTTCTTCTATCACCAAGAATTAAAAAAAAAGAATTAAAAAAATAAAATCTAAAAAGATCTAATAGAAATTCTTGCAGAGAGTGGTATGCTGAATGAATCTTTCTTCCAGCCCAGCAAAAGAAAACGACCACCACTGAAACCAGTTAATATGTTTACCTTAAATGTTAAATGGGACTTTGTAGATGTGATTAAGGTAGGGATCATGAGATGGGACTGTTACCCTGCATTATCGAAGTAGGCCCAGTGTAGTCACAAGGGTTTGTGTAAGAGGGAGGCAAGAGGATCAAATCAGAGAGAAAGAGACGTAATGACAGAGCAGAGGTTAGATTATAGGAGGAAGACTCAAAGGACAAAGAATGCAAATGTCCTCTGGAAGTTGGAAAAGGCAAGGAAACATTCTCTCCTAAACCCTCCAGTAGGAGCTCAGTCCTCCAACACCTTGACTTTAAGACTTCTGACCTCCAGAATGATTGTTCAATACATCTGTTTTGTTTTAAGCTACAAAATTCATGGTAATGTTATAGCAGTAATCAAAAACTAATACAGAGAATGACTTATACAAATGCATGAAAGTTTGACACCTTGGTCATATCAGGATATGTCAAGAAATGCAGTATAGATAGAGCATTGGATGCCTGCAGAAAAATAACAAGTAATTAGGTGTAATTTGTACCTTTTTTTTTTTTTTTTTGCAGTACGCGGGCCACTCACTGTTGTGGACTCTCCCGTTGCAGAGCACAGGCTCTGGACGCGCAGGCCCAGTGGCCATGACTCACGGGCCCAGCCGCTCCGCGGCATGTGGGATCCTCCCAGACCGGGGCACAAACCCGTGTCACCAGCATCGGCAGGCGGACTCTCAACCACTGCGCCACCAGGGACGCCCTTTCCTTTTTTTGATCTGACTAGGTGCCTCTGCTTTGGGCTCTCATACACAATTTTCACACCTTATTTTATTTAACTGTTTATTTTTCTGTCTCTTCTGATTTTCTGTAAACCCAGTGTGGATGAAGATCAGTGCCATTTTGCTCACTGCTTTATCCCCAGCATCTGGCACAAGGCATCAATTAAGATTATTTTAATGACTGAGATGACTTGTAATTAATTTGAGATTGGAATGGGGTCAAAGTATTTATAGTGTACGTCAGATGCACAAAAAAGTGTGATCTTTCCTATAGTAGACATCTTTCCTCAATGGTGGTGAATACATTTGATCATGTCAATGAAAAGTTTCTTAGTGAATATAGTTAAAAGAGTCAAGGTTATAAATCACTCTATATTCTAAGGTTTCTTACTTCTGAGGACTCCTTCTCTTGTGATCCACCTTCCAAAATGGCGCCTGGAACTCTGGTTTTCCTCATTTCATTGGGGAAGTGCCACACTGTATTTCACACTGTCCCCAGTGTCTCTCTGTGATCACAGCGGAAGAGGGAAGTTTGTTTTGTCCTCTTGCTTAAAGCCTAATGGTTTCCTTGTGGTGACTCACTGTGGCTGCTGTGAGTGCAACTCTGCTTCTACAGCCTAGTGGTGGCCCTTGTTTTTCTATATGGTTACCTACTCATCCCACCCCTTCCACTCAGCATCCTCAGCTCTATTGATTTTGCCTCACAGTGGCACACGGGAAAGTTTTGATTATCTATATATTGTGTGTTGTCTGAGGAGAAGCAAGGGAACTACCTCAGGCCCCTCTACATAAATATTTTCCTCAGCATCTACATTCTTACACTCAGGCATCATTTTTGACTTAATATTAGGATTCCCTGAGGCAGGTACAGTCTTTCAGCATCGCAGGGATGGAAAAAAGACATCAGATATCAACTGCCTAGTCTTACAACCAAATGCCTTTCGATCTAACCCTTGTCTAGATCCAGAAAACAAAGACAGGATTCATATCTAAAATTTGCCTTTTCTTTTCCCCTACTTCTCTCATCAGCTTTTACCAACAAAAATGATATTCGTGTATCTCTTCTCTTTCTATATAACACTGTAATGCTCTATAATTTTTCAGTTACCTTATAGACTAAAAAAGCAATGAAAAAACAAAACAAATATCAACAACAAAATTCTCTGAACTGAGACAACCAGGCTTGGATCCTAACATATAAAAATTCCACCTTGGGAATTTTGAGAAATCTTCTTCCTCTCTCCTCCAAGGAAAACTGAAACATAAAAAGCATTTGCTTTTAGATTGTTTTGTCACCTGGACTTTTATTACACAACTTTAGCACTATCTTGATATCCACAGCAAAGCAATGGCCTCCTCATTATCAGCCAGATTCTGTCTTCCTTGTAAAGCATGGAGTACACTTCACTTTCTGGCTAGAGAAGCCTTAAATCAGGTAGACTCTAGAAATCACCTGGAACAAAATTATTTTGATTTAATATCTTCCTCCTATACAAACTTTATTTTGAATGTGGTTGAAAGTCATTGAAGGATATTGAGCATGAGAGTGACTGAGTCATAACTACAGGTTTGAAAGTCACTGTCAGAGGGTTGGAAATGTTTACTGAACCAGGATGAGGTAGGGAGATACATTCATTGCTAGATCAGTGATTGAGTGGGGGAGTAAGATGACTGTGATTTTAGACTATGATGCTTCAGGTGAAAAAGAGAAGGTAAACTTGCGATATAATTTAGAGGTAATGTAGTGACCCATTGGATAAAGCAAAAAAGGAACAGTGGCAGTGTCTTGGGCTTTATGTCATTTCTTGTGAGAGAAAATGGAGGAGGAAGAGAAAATTCTAAGAAAACAATTGTCATTCAGCTTCCTTTGGGGATGTGGATTACCAATGTGGTATGGAAACCCAGAAGTAGATTCAGAAATGGAATATCAGCAGGTGATATGAAGGCTTAGAAAATGTAAATATATGGAGAAGACAGTTTAAATTTGAGGAAACAATAGTATAAACTGACTTTATATATCGTTGTGGAGAAAGTCAACTTCCCTCTTTATAAACACCAGTTCCTAAGAGGCAGAAGTCAATAAGCAGAAATATTAGACAATATATTCTCTAAGTATTATAAAATAGAATATTATTTTATATGTGCACATATAAAAATAACTGTCATGGGAACAGTTATTTGCCTCTTTTTATACATTTATTTTCCTTTGTATAATTCTCATAGCTTTTTTATTTCACAGCATTTCCCCCCTTCACCTCTCCTCAAACAGTGTCTTTAAAATGTCCTCTTATACTTAAAGTGCATGAAATCTTTAGAATTTCACATACTGTTTCCATGAGGGAATTCCTTCCTGGCATTTCTGGGAAAACAGATATGTTTTTCCAAATCTTAAACCCTGAGAAAAATAATCCAGAACTTTGGAAAACAGGAAAAAACATAATTCTCCCACAGGAATTGAAGCTTAACCATCAGTATAGGGAAGTTAGGGGACCAAGGAATTCACTGACATCAAAAAGAAAGTCAGACCAGGAAGCCTGGAAGGCAGAGCTAAAGGTTAAGGTTGACCTTTTCAGGAAACTGAGATGGATCACATTAGGGAAAGCAGATACCACTAATAAAGTCAAAGCACAAATGATGGGCTGGAAAAAATATTTACAATTAAATCATAGAAAAGGGCAAATTTCCCTAGTATATATATAAAATTTCTACCCATTATTGAGAAAAAGAATGTTACTGAATTACAAAATTGGTGAAGGGTATGAGGACTTTATGGAAAAAAGAAACATAAATGTGTCTTCAGCATATAAAAAGATACTTAAGACCATTCCTTTAAAAATAGATGCAAATAAATACTGTAATGAGATACAGTTCTTTTAAAACCTAAATGATGGGCAAACACTGGAAAATTTGGTAACATAACAAAGTGTAACCCAACTTTAAATAGCAAACCTCAATTCAACCACTCTACATATTCGTTTAAAAAGATAAAGTTACTCCATAGCACTTGTCAACATCTAACAAATTATATATTTTATTTGTATTTGAAATAAACTGCATGCACCAAGACAACATAGGCTGCATATGCACAGTTCTTCCAACATCTAGACTTAACCTTTGTCTTTATCATCCAACCAAGTCCCTGAAGCCAGCAGAGAGAGCGCTACTAGGCCATTCTTTCTTCTCCTGCTCCTCCCTTTATCCTTATCTCCCTTCCTCTTCTACTTTGTCTTCCTGGTCACCTTCATCTTCAACTTCCTCTTCCTACGTTGTGCCTGGCACGAAACTTTCAGCTATGTTAGGAAAAAATTTTTCAGTGCAAAAAGTATCTGAGGATATCCAAAGCTCACTGATGTTGTAAAGAGTTAAATTCTAAAACTGTGTTGAGGTGGGACACAGATCTTTATTTACTGTTGTTGTTCTTTTATAGGATCAAATAATTTTATCAGGGGAGGAAGAAGGTAGATGGCTGTTGTAATTGAACTCTGTATAATCTCCACTACATTTCGATAACTTAAAAAATGTAAGATTAGTTTAGAAACAACATGCCAGTGATTCTCCTGTTACTAGGACTAATGGTAACTTGAATCATTTCAATGATCATAAAGCTGAGGTAGGAAACAAACAAGACTGTTGTGTTTTTAAACCACGATCCTTCTGAACTGCTTTTTTCCTTCTAAATGAAAGATAGTATGAACTAAAAATTAAAATCAAATGGCTTATAGTGAACGCTTAGCCAGTTTATATAATAAATAGTACTTTCTTATCATTTTACATTAGTTTTCATTGATCTGTTAGGATATTTTAATTTTAGAAGAAATGACTGGAAATGTCAGAGTAAGCGACACTTGGAAAAAATGATCTGTCAACTAGTAAAGATAGACACCACAGTGGTCCTTTATATAAAATACTGAGAAGACCCACCACATTATAAAAGTTCAAAACTTTTAAATTTTATTACTATTTAAGGGATCATTTAATTGGAAAATCATTTAAGGGGTTTTTGAATTTGATATAATATGGATATTTACAAGTTCAAATGAAGCATTTTAAAATGACAGTATTTTACTTTTATTTATTTTAACTCTTTTGAAGTATTCTTTGAAGACAATAGAGCCATGGAAGAAATTGTGGGATAAGGAAATAAAGGAATAAAATAAACAACAATGGGACTCATGGGAAATATTTCATACGTAAATAGATAAATTTTCTGCTCAGATCAAACATTTTTTGTGCTCTTCTTCTCTCTCATCTCTTTCTAGATGCTGTATCTCTTCTGTTTTCAAAATCTCACCTCAAATAGCCTCAAATATAAAATTTAATTTCAAAAAAGGATGAACTTGTAAAAGAAGAATGTACATGGCCTCCCTTTGGTGATAGCCTTCTGTCTATAAAGTGGGACATTTGAAAATAAAAAGAGGGCGACACCGTATCCCAGAGATCCTTCAGAGATCATCATTGTTCATCTTCTCAATTTATATACCATGACAGGGAGATCCAGAGGCTCTATTTTTCTGTAGCACACTCAATGACTTAATTTTGCTAAAACTCACATTTTATCATTGATCATTTTCCAATCTTAAATATTAACATTTTCTCTTTGGTAAGAAAATTGTTATTATCATGTGTCCTTTTCATAAACATTTCCTTGTCTTAAAAAAAAGACTATTAATTTCAAAGGTGAAAGCCATTCCATTAAAGTATGGAATACGATAAAAAGGGAGTGTTACCTTGTCAGTTTCAGCATTGTATATGCATTTCTAGGAGATTTAGAAATCTTTTCTCTTGCAGGTATGTTCTCTTTATTGCACTATTTTATATAAGAGCACATGGCAGGGTTAACAGTTTTTAAAAATGACTCATAATTTTGTGTACATCTCTGCCATATTATTACAATCTGCATTCTGTTTAAGATTTAATTTTAAAAATAATTCCCTCTTATTAAAATACCCAACATTACATTATTGCTGGTCATGCAGAAAATTACTTTGCTGCAGGAAACAAAACCATCCAATATAATCTTTTCTCCTTATAGCAGAGGAGATAATTGGATTAATCACAAGTCAAAATCTTGGAAGTAGAATACTTTGTTGGCTAAACTGAGCCATGCCTGTCATTTAGAGATGCTCGATAATTGAACTTATGTGATGCTAGATAATCAAATGCATCCAGTCACCATAATAATGAATATTTTTAAAATCTTAAAATGTGTTAATTAGCCATTGAATACGAGGAGAAGCTGGATTAACCCCATGGGGAACTAGGTGGCTTGTTGAGACATCATCATATAACCATGCCCACTCAGGCAACTCTCCTCAGCTCACCTGATACTATTTTGTACATGTAAAGACACTTGATAAAGTAGAAAAGGTCTCATACTGTGAATCCTTTAATGATTGGGTCTACTGCATGACCTTGGGTAAAACATTAGATCCTGATTCTGCCCAGTGGTTTGATTCTTCAGTGTTTCTTTTCGTACTTAGTAAGGTTATTTTAAAATGTATTTTTTCAGAACAATGTCTATTTTCATTTTTAGGAATGCAATTTAAAAATGAAGATTTTTACAAGACATTTGAGAATCTATAGGCAAGTGTTATTGTCATGAAATTTTGGATATAAGAACTTTATTTCATCTTATAGATAAAAAAAAAAGGTGCAGAGGGGCTATATTATTTACGGAGGAATATAGCATTGCTGAAAGTGTTAGAATGAGAATTCATGTCAACCACGCTCAGTAAAACACTCTGCACTGCTTAAAGTTATCTAGGAGAATTGTGAAATGAATCACTTAGTGTATTTAGGAAATTATAAGAGGATTTTTTTTTTAATTTAACTCTACCAGATTTTTTTAAAATTTAACTCTACCACAAATTTTTAAAATGACAAATCTAAAGTGTACCATAAATTGATCACACCCTGGTAACTACCACCTATATCAAGATACAGAACCTCACCAGCACTTCAGACCCTCTCATATCTCCTCCTGGTCCTTAACCCCTCTCCTCCCCAAAGGAAATGACTGTCTTGACTTCCAAACCCATAAATTAATTATATACATGATATATATATATATATATATATATTACATATATGACTTGTGTTCTTTATGCCTTACATAATTGTATCAAAATTATGTTTGTTAGATTCCTTGATGTTCAAATGTATAGTTATAGTTCATTCAGTTACACAATTGTATAATAAATCATCATTTAAAGTTACCCCAAAATATCCATTCTACTCGTGATAGATTATTTATTTTTATTAATTTTTTTTGGAGCATGGTTGCTTTTCAATGTTGTGTTAGCCTCTACTGCACAACAAAATGAATCAGCTATACACATACAGATATCCCCTCTCTTTTGGACTTCCCTCCCATTAGATTATTTATATTAATTAAATATTATGGCTAATGTGTTTATAATCATGTTAATAAAATTTTGGTGCAATAGTCACACAGTTTGATTATATATCAAGGAGTGAAATTGTTGACTCAAAGGGAATGTTTATGCTCAAATTGTGTAGAAAAGGCCAAACTTTTTCCATTGTAGTTATACCAATTTGCAGTCTGATCACGAGTGTATGAAAATTGTCTTTCCTCTAAATCTTTGCTTGACACTGGTATGTTAGCCTTTTTAATTGTAACCATTCCAGTGGTGTGCAGTTACTAAGTTTTTAACAATCTGATGAGCTCACACAGAAAATTTACTAAGATAAATCACATTCTGAGCCATGCCTTAACAAATTTCAATGAACAGAAATCATAAAATCTCTGTCTTTTAATTGGTGTATTTAGGCCCTTCTCACTTAAAGTGATTATCAGTATAGTTGGGTTAATATCTACCATGTTTATAACTGTTTTCTATTCATTGCCCTTGTTCTTTATGTCTTGTTTGTCCCTCTTTTGCTGCCTCCTCTGGTTTTAATTGAAGTTTCATAATTCCATTTTATATGCTCAGTTAACATATCAACTATAATTTTTTTGTAAAAGTTTTAATATTTGCCCTTGCTTCTACAATTAATATTGTAAACTAACTTTTTAACTGCTTTTTTAAAAGAATTTTAAAATAAATTTATTTATTTATTTATTTTTGACTGCGTTGGGTCTTTGTTGCTGCACATCGGCTTTCTCTTGTTGCAGCGAGCTGAGGCTACTCTTCCTTGTGGTGCGCGGGCTTTTCATTGTGGTGGCTTCGCTTGTTGTGGAGCACAGGGTCTAGGCGCCTGGGCTTCCATAGTTGTGGCACGGGGGGCTCAGTAGTTGTGGCTTGCAGGCTCAGTAGTTGTGGTTCATGGACTTAGTTGCTCTGCAGCATGTGGGGATCTTCCCCAACCAGGGCTTGAACTCGTGTCCCCTGCATTGGCAGGCAGATTCATAACCACTGCACCACCAGGGAAGTCCATTAACTGCTTTTAAAAATACCACTTCCCGGGCTTCCCTGGCGGCGCAGTGGTTGAGAGTCTGCCTGCCAATGCAGGGGACACGGG
>NW_006780882.1:1646372-1675676 GCF_000442215.2 Lipotes vexillifer | reverse complement strand
ATATATATATATATATATATATATATATAAAGTATATATAACTTATATATACTTATATATAAGTATACTCTATTTCTCCCTCTTGCACCATGTGACATTACTGTAATCTACTATAATTACTTGATATATTGTTAATATTACTTTACTTAGATCAATTAAGAATAAAAATAAAATATTTTTAACTTCCTTCCTTCCTTTCTTTCTTTCTTTTTTTTTTCTTTCTTTCTTGTTGAATTCTGCTTATTTATTTATGTAGAGCCAAGTAAGCAGATCTCAGGTACTATATTTCTCTGGATGAACCTATATCCAGATTTGAGGGTAGCTGACATGCTCTGACATTTTAGTTCTCTGGTGGATCAACAAAAGTTGATGATTTCTAGTTTATTTATCTTTTTCTTATTGTTATGGGAGTGATGACTCCCAAATATTTTACATGCTGCAGCTCACCCCAGAAATTTCCCAAAATTCAGTTTATATATTGATTTGTTATCTTGCAATTTACTATAGTCACTTTACAATACTAATAACTTAGATTATATTGGATTTTCTACACATGAAATCATTCATTTGTAAATAGTAACAGTTCTATTTTCCATTTTGTATATATCTTTTCTTTCCTTCCCTCTCCTTTCCCCCTCCCATGCTTTCATTGCTTTACTGGCTAAAACCTTCAGTCCAGTGTTTAAATTAATTAAAAGGTAAATTTGGAAATATTTGAACCAAATGAAATTTAAAACTGTGATATTTGTAGGGTGCAAGTAAAGGAGTGGTTAGTAGAAAATTCACAACTGTAAATGCTAATAATAGACAAGAAGAAAAAGAATTGAAAATCAATCTTTACAGTGTCTACTACATAAAAGCTAGGAAAAGAAGAGGTTACATACTAAACAAAAGCATACTAAGGTTACATACTAAAACAAAAGATTAGAACAGGCATCCCTGAAAGAAAAAATAAACCAATAATAGGGAAATTGACAAATCTGAAAGCTGTTACTTTAAAAAAATTATTAAATTTGATTTAAAAATAACTAGGTTGTAAGAAAAAGAGTAGACTCTACTATATATCTAACAAGTAGTGGATATTAAAGGAATATTATCGAACAACCTTATTCTACCAAAACTAAAGCACTAAGATGAAATTGGCAATATCTTGAAAGACATGAATGATCAAAACTGATTTAAAAAATACAAAACCTGAATCATCCTACTTCTAGCAAAGGGACACAATTTTTCATTGAAAACCTTTCTATAAAGAAAACTTCAAACCTCGGTGGATGCACTAGTAAATTCAATTACAAATATAAGGAATGAATAAGACAAAGAAATATAAGGAATGAAACATTCTTGCATGACCGAAATAAATCCCACTTGATCATGGTGCATGATCTTTTCGATGTATTGTTGAATTCAGTTTGCTAATATTTGTTAAAAATTTTTGCATCTATGTTCATCAGAGATATTCATCTGTAGTTTTCTTTTTTGTTTTTTGTCTTTGTCTGGCTTTGGTATCACGGTGACGTTGGCCTCATAAAATGAGTTAGCAAGTGTTCCCTTTTCTTCAATGTTCTGCAACAGTTTGAGAATAATAGGTATTAAATCTTCTTTGAATATTTGGTGGAATTCATCTGTGAAACTGTCTAGCCCTGGACTTTTGTTTTTTGGAAGGTTTTTGATTACTGTTTCAATCTTTGTACTATTGATCAGTCTATTCAGATATTCTATTTCTTCCTGATTCAGTCTTGGAAGGTTTGTATGATTCCAAGGATTTATCCATTTCTTCTGGTTTGTCTAATTTATTGGTGTATAGCTGTTCATACTACTCTTTTACAAACCTTTGTATTTATTTCTTTTGTAATTATTTCTTGATTTTAATGATTATTCAGTCATACTTTGATGAGCAATGTTTCCCCCAAATCAAGTTGAAATCCATCAAGGAATTGCAGTTTTCTTTATGTCACTTTGGACATGAATATCTCAGGCCGCAATAAAGGAATCGGTAATAATTGCAAATAGTTGACAAAATTATTTTTGTGTGTGGGTGGGTGGGTATGTGTGGGTATGTGAAAACGGATCTAAATCAAGTAAAGTTAATAGTTTTATTTCCAATTATGACAATCTTGATGGCAAAAATATTTTATCAACCTTATGTCCTTTTTATAGCCTTGTGAGAAGTAGCAGCACACTGGCATTTCCAAGGATTCATTATTCATTGGCATAAATCTGCATAGTGAGAGTTTTTGCAGGTGGACATTTACTGCAATTGTTTTAAAGAAAATCTCTGCAGAGTCCCACTACCCCCACCTCCACTTATTTCCATTAATGACAATCTGTACCCAATTTGTGGGCAATGCACCATTCACAAAGTCAATTTCATGTTCATCAGTAGGCGAATACACATAGACTGATCGTCCTTCTACTTCAGTGCGAAATCAGAGGAGATGCATGTGAGAGAAAACATTTCTCTGCTTAGCTAGAATAGCACGTTCATAATTGTATTTCCAAATATTGAGATAAGTAAATTGCACTTGGAATCTCATGGTCTATGCATCTTCTCGTCAACTAAATCCCTCAATTTACCTTTAAGATTTACATTGTTATGTGTAAAAAACATTTTTTTTCAGTTTGAATATTTACCAATTATCTTTAAACATCGAGAGATAGTAACATAGATGTCACAGTATCAACAAAGCATAAATCTATCTGTGTAACATAATGTGGAAGCAAGTACTGTTTCAAAATCCACTTTGCAGAATTGAAATTAAACATCAGTAAGTTGGAGACATTCCTGTCTTATTTCCTAAATTTAACTCATGTTGAACTTTTGTAGTTACTTTGTACAAAGAATATAAATCTTAATAGTATTTTTAGTGACTTGTTTAAAGTGAAGAAGCTTTTTTTTTCCCTAAGGGAACTTTCATGTAAATGTCAAGAGCTAAAATGCATAATTGTTTTATTGTTTGCTAAGATTTAATTAAATATATATTTTGCATTAACATACTGATAAATATCCATGATTGAAAATAGCTATGAACACAAATATTTTACATCTTAAAAAGGAATCACTTTTCCATTTACTAGCATTTAATATATTTTATTATACAAATAAAGTTACATGTAGAAATTCATAGAAAAACATAGAAAAAAATGTGCTAAAATGTTAGTGATGACTACTTTTTAAGTAAATTTATCTTAAGAACTTAGGATAATATCTGTCAAAAAGTTGAATTTCATGTTTCATTTCGGTGTACTGCTTATTTATATCTTTTCTTGCTCTACAAATATGTTTTAAGGTGCTTTCAATTGCGACGCAATGTTAATAACAGTCAAATAACACAATAATAATGAATTCTTATTGAAAAGTATTAAAGATATATCTTCCAATACACTTCATATTTATTTACTATTTCAGTCCCACAATAAACACATGATATATTTAGTATAATTATTCATTGTCTCCCAAGGACCCATAGCTAGATAGTGGTGAACCGAGCATCAGGCAGCTGAACTTCAAAGCCTCACTTTATTTTTTTATTTATTTATTTTTTTCTTGCGTTATGCGGGCCTCTCACTGCTGCGGCCTCTCCCATTTGCGGAGCACAGGCTCCAGACGCGCAGGCTCAGCGGCCATGGCTCACGGGCCCAGCCGCTCCGCGGCATGTGGGATCTTCCCGGACCGGGGCACGAACCCGCGTCTCCTGCACCGGCAGGCGGACTCTCAAGCACTGCGCCACCAGGGAAGCCCCAAAGCCTCACTTTAAATGGAATATCCACGACTTTGTCATCATGGAAGGCAGAAATGAGATGAGTATATATTAATGGCAACACCTAATACCTAGGTTAGACTCTTAAGAAAGATTTGAGCAGAGGAATCTAAATCATCACTTTAAGACCTTTTTACTAGCAGTTTACTCAGCTTTATACAATGTCATAGAATGATCTTCCTCACTTCTTTCATTTCTATGAGTAGAAATTTCCTTAAACTCTCCTGGCTACTGACCTCCCTCCATACTGCCATCCAAGAGTGTTGTGTCCTATAGACAATAGGAAAGCTAATCCAATGACCTGAGTGTTAGAGATTCAGTCTCCTCCTCCTTTCCTCTCCTCTCTTGTGGCAGTTGTAGTTTTCAACCTGGATAAATGAGTTTGCAGACACAGATGGACTCTCCCAGGGTCTAACTGGGAAATGGAGAGTTAGAAAGAGTTAGAAAGACCAATTAGCTCACAGACGAAGTTCCAATATAGCATAGAGAAGAGCATTTTCACATAGAGATCTTGCAGACTTTAGGGGACAGAACGATTTTGAATATTTTACCCTCTTTCCCACTAGGTCTGCAGGAAATCGTTCTAGGCAGGCAACATCTAGACTGCTCCAGCAGATTCTATTCCTCTTTTATGTTCTGAATTGCATTCAAGAGTTTACTGTTCAAAGTTCTGTTGATCACTGTATTTTTTTTCAACGTAAAGTGAGTTTTTTTGTTTTACTTTGTTTTGTTTTGTTTTACTTCTCTTCCAGCACTTTTGAGTTACTTATCAGAGAATGGATTTTTTTTTTTTTCTTCTCTACATACTTGTTGCTTTAGGCTCTTGCTATAATTCTGTCCTGGTGGTGGTATGACCTTTTCTTCTGTTTTTAGGGCAAGCCATTTGGTATGATGAATAATTTATTCCACTTGACTTTTTTCTTTTTTTGGCCAGGAGAATCTTGAGAATTTTCCTTCCCAGTTTGAAAATGAACTTACACATAAACATACACTGCATTATCTTTCCTGTGTAAAAATGTCAGTTATGCTTGGCTGCAACAGTTCAAGGACTTTCAACTTCAGATGATTTATTCCCAGTACGTTACATCTATAATTCCCTTTCCAGACCTTGGCAGAAATTTACATATTTTGATAAGCTAATGTTGAGCATATTCAGAGCCTGTGTTTCCCAACTTATTCCCTGTGTCTCTGGAATGAAGTGTTTTATCTAAGTACAATGTGCTTCAAAGAGGCCTTGCTTCAGAGCAGAAACAGGCTCAGGGGGAACAGGATATTTGACAAAATGAAACACACATGCCATCAGGTATTATGTACGTTCTAGGAAGTTTCAGCTTATCCTAAGTGCTGTGCCCCACCTTAACTTTGCCACTTACCAAACAGAATGACTGACTTTTATGCAAGGATCCACATGTATTAATTCAGCCCCTCAAACTCATACGAAATGCATTCTGCTTAGATTGAAGGTTCTCCTTGCATCACCAGGTATTTCAGCTTTAACCCAAAGAATGCACTCACCTGTTCTTTTCTTCCACCTGCCTCTTTGTCTACGGACTTCTGAGCTCTGGATATCTTGGCGTGTCCTCTAGCTTTTGCTCCATTGACAGCACAGACACTGTTTTGATCTGTACGGTCAATTCTAAGACCATATATATATATATATATACACACACACATATATATACATATGTATATCTATACTCTCAAGGAGTGAATAAGATCCACCAGAAAATTTGAATAAGTTGTTGTCTATGGTGATTATAATACTATCATAATTAGGTTACTTTATTTGGGGAATAAGAAATGTCTTTGAAATGAGCTTTGTACTAGTTAGTTCTGTTCCAGTCTAATTCTATGTAGCCGTCAGATCTGGGACAAATGTAATTTATGGGCTGTTCTGTCCATTTTATACCAGCCACTGGAGGTCATCCTCTAACTGTAACGTCAGTAGTTCTATGTTCTTTTCAAGAGAAAATCCCGAATTGGAGTCCCATTGCTGCAGAAACTGATTTGCAAAAGTATTCTGAGACTGTACAAAAAAGACAAAAGCAGTTCAAAATACAACTCCTACTCTGTGTTTCTATATTTCTTTTTTATTCCCCTCAGAATTGCATTTGAAGAATTTCCTGGCTGGATGCCAGTCCTATCCTAAGGCACTTTAAAGTGTTCTTGACAAGGCTGTTCATTCATTATATGAATACAAAAACAGTGAGCAAAAGAAGCCTGAAACTTAGCTCACCAGTAATTGCTTCTTTATTTACCTGCTTCTTTATTTTCCTTTATTTTATATTTCTTTGCAAGCACAGCCAAATTTAACATCCTGGTTTCTTTTTGGCTGGTTAGAGACCAAAAGTGTTCCCCGAACAGCATCTTTCTATCTGGGCAAAGGAAATGTAGATTCTGCTACTTAAATCCTATCCTTTTATCACCACCAGACATGGAGGTTTTAATCTTGATGTTTTTGTCATGATGATTTTGACTGTCTGCTTATGAAATCAAATCTTTACATCATTTTCCATAGAATTGATGAATCTTCATAGAAAATATTTTTCTGGAGCAGACTCTGTTATGCCAGTTTAATTCTATCAATTTTTGGCGCACTGTATTTAAAACATTTCTATTTACTTTTCCTGTTTAATTTATACTTTTTTTTTTTTTTTTTTTTTTTGCGGTATGCGGGCCTCTCACTGTTGCGGCCTCTCCCGTTACGGAGCACAGGCTCCGGACGCGCAGGCTCAGCGACCATGGCTCACGGGCCCAGCTGCTCCGCGGCATGTGGGATCTTCCCGGACCGGGGCATGAACCCATGTCCCCTGCATTGGCAGGCGGACTCTCAACCACTGAGCCACCAGGGAAGCCCTAATTTATATTTTATATATAATTATTTTTATCAGGATATTGAAAATTTTATAATTGTTATTTGATTCATCTATTTGTTTTACTCCACATGAAATTTGACAATTATACATAAGTTATAGTGGGTTTGCTATTCTGATGTTATTTCTACTGTTGACCAATAATTAGTATTGAAGCTGCAGAGAATAATGAGCTTTACTGGGGGTCTTAGAGACTGCTATTCAGGAAACACAGATTCAGGTAAAACCTAGAGTATTCTAGGAAAGAGGAAGAGTCAGGAGCTTATAAAGGCAAAAATCACAAAGTTGTTAAACTTTTCTTGCAAGAATTATGATTGGCTCTGATGCAAAAAGGAAATATTTGTCCTTAAGGGATAGGCTATAACCAGTTATTTAGGGTAAGGGTCCGATAAGTATCTTGAGTTCCTGGAATACTGTGTGGAATTTCTGAATGGCTGTATTAAGACTATAAGTGGTCAAAAGTTTAGATTCTATCAGACTGAGATCTACGTAAGTCCCATGTTCTCACTGGATTCCTGGCTCCATTTAAAAGAGCTCTCTTAGCAATACCGATGTCATCTTGATTTTTCTTTCATGCTAGCAAAGCTGCAGGTAAAACCATTTGCAGATTTATATCTTGCCAAAGATATTTTATTCTATCATTAGTTTTGAATAATATGATTTTTTCAAATGCAATTTAAAATGTTTAAATAGTATTTATTTTTATTCTTTTTGGTGTACCATGTATATTTTTCCAGGTAACTGGCACCCCCTGCCCCAGTTTCATTACATTGCTGTATACCAGATACAATCAGCTGAGTTCTTTAATAAGTATTATTTTTCTCTACTGCTCTGTAGCATTTTTATAATTTATTTTTGATATTTTCAAGCTATGTGGGCTTCCTCAATTAGTTTATTGTGGTGCTGGTTAGTAATTATTAATGTGTGTTTATTTTAGTAATTGAGAATGTTGTTTGTGGTAATGTGGTCCAGAGGTACTTTTTGCTATAAAGTATATAAATGAAGCAAGTTAGGTATTTCTTAACTATTAACTAAGGAATAGTTTAGCTTTTTCCCACGAGATAATCTATAATTGGTGTTTTCTGTTTACTAATTTCAATGCCCATTTAAGTCTTCAGTATAATTGTGATTATTTGCATATTTTAGTTTAATGGTCCATATAATTAGCAGGAAGAAAGATAAAATTGTTAGGGTCAAACAACAATGCCTAAATGTCCTTTGGGTGAAAATAAGGAGGTTAAGATATTATTTGTAATCTAAAGTTATGAAAAACAGAGAACTTTTTTAAAACTAACAATGGAGGTTATTATTTGTTTTAGTATGGATATTTAAAGCAAATGTATGTCTTAAAAAACATTTTATATATATTTTTTGAATTTGCTAGAGATGCTATCTTTAAGTCTCTTAAACCTACATGAAAAAACTACTCACTGATTTTTATTCAACATTTTTTCAAGACAACTAAGAATTAACAGGGCCTAAACATTTTTAGGACATGCTTAGAAAATACTATCTTTTAAGCCAAGAAGCTCAGAGAATTGGCCATGTGATAATTTTCCCTTCTTCTAGGAAAAATAACATGAAACTTGGCACCTTTCTTAACACAAGATACTGAAAAGATTTCTAGATATTTAAATTATGGAAATATTTTGTACATTTTTCAATAAAGTAAAATAAATAAAAATCTGTACTGCTTAGTAATGTTCTTTATTCTAATAAAAAATAATCATACTTGCTATTTTTTAATTCCTTCTCCCCCCAGCTTTATTGACATATAATTGGTATATACATTACATAAGTTTAAGGTGTACAATGTGTTGATTTGACACTCTTACACATTGCAAAATGATCACCACCATAATTTTAGCTAACACCTTTATCAGGTCACATAATTACCATTTTTTTTGTATGTGCAGTGAGGACATTTAGCATCTACTCTCTTAGCAATGCCAAGTATATAATACAGTATGACTAACTATAATTACCATGCTGTACTTTAGATCCCCAAAACTTATTCATCTTTTTTGCTATTTTCATATTTCTAGTTTTTAAATAGCAAACAACCATTTCTCAGTGATTTGAACAAAGAAAATATCATGTTGTAATTATATACCATCACTGTCCATAATTTCTGCCTGAGTGGAAGTGGTTAAAAATAAAACACCTCTTTATTTTGAATCTGTCATCATGTTCAGTTTCCCTGGATGGAGGGTATCTTTTACTTGGGTACCTTTATTCAGATCTAAATGTATACAGTGTTCCTTGAATCTGCTACTCCTATATTTTTTACAGTTGTCTTCTTAATAGCTAATCCCTCATTACTCCAACCCCCTATTGTAGTTTTAATATAAAACTCCCCCTGTGCAAATTATCCTGTGGTTTTACTCTCCTGATTGGACCTTTATTGATAGAGTAGAATATTATGATTTATTAAAAGTAAGAACTAGAATTAGTAACAACATTGGCAGGTAGTATTTGATACTAAGCAGTCTCCATCTATGGCTGCTAACGATTCCTCCCAATGTGTATGTGCATGCCAGTCATCACATAAGAGATGAGTCTATTCATATTCCCCTTGACTTTGGACCAGCCCGTGTCTTGCTTTGACAGATGAAATGGGGAAGAAGAGATGTGCTGTTGTGTAATCCAGTAGCTGTACTGCGTGGAAGCCAGGAGGGTACATTGAGAATGAAATACCATATTTCAACCCATCTTTCAGCTGAACGCAGCCTTGTAAGAGAATCCAAGTGAGACCAGAAGAACTGCACAGCCGAGCAGGAGAAAACTCACAGAATCATGAGAAATAATATTATTTTCTGGAAATAAAGTCATGTCATTGAAGACATAATTAGTTAAATTAAGATGAGATTATACTACTGTAGGGTGGGCCTCTAGCCCTTTAAGACTGATGCCCTTATAAGATGGACATATGAAGACAAAAACACAGGAAGAATGTCATGTGAGGACTGTGGGTAGAGTGGTGGATCTACAAACCAGGTAACTCCAGGGGTGGCTGGCAAAGCACCATAAGCCAGGAGAGATTCCTTTATAGGTTTCAGAAGGAGCATGTCCCTGTAGACCCCATGATTTTGGACTTCTACTATCCAAAACTGTGAGACAACAAATTTTTGTTGTTTAAAGCCAGCGAGTTTGTGGTACTTGTTAAGGCAGCCCTAGGAAACTAATACAAAGGTCACTCTCTGCCTGTCAACAATGACAACAACAACAGCAACAACACACATACATACCCTACATAACAAAGACTGCAGCAACAACAAAAACAATGAAACTGGAATTGCCTCAAAGCTCCTCGCTGGATTTACCCCTATGTCTATTCTCTCAGATCAATGGCATAAAATCTCTCAGTAGAGACCATAAATTCTTTGTTTCTGAGAGACACTGGCATTCAAAAACTAGGGAGCTTCGGAAACAGAGATTATATTAATGGTTGGGGATACTGGAGAGAGAATATTTGGTGGCAGAATTTTACTAAGTTTCTAAGTTGGAACACAGAGAACCAAGGTGAGTTTCTGTATAGTTTTTCCCCATTCTTCAAACTGACAGTAGGATTGGTTTATTGTGATTCTAGGGAAAAAATAAAAGTGTCCTCACTTGAAAGAATGAAGAAAAACAGTGCAGGAACTTCTTCATTGCAAATGCAAAAAGGCAGTCCCCAAAGGCTTCCTGCCACAAGAAAGTGATAAATATGGAATCGTGGTTGCCATCTTTTTGAGGGGATAAGTAAAGTTTTAATTCTAATGTGGAAATCAGAAAAGTAGGTTATGCCCAAAGGCAACACTCTTCTAATTATGATCTCAATTTAGCTATACAGAAATCAGAAACATTTTGGTCATTATTTATAGAATATAATTGGAATTATATATAGATTAAAACAAGGTGGCCACAGTTAGAACTGTGACTGACCATATTTTTACATTGAAAGATGATTCTTAATCACTCCTGATTCATATGCAGTCATTGATTTGGCTTATGTGATGTTAAGACTCACTGTCAGTTCTGGATAGCAAGAGTAATTTGCTTTTTTTCTTGCAGGGCCAGCAGTTTGATTTACTGTTTCTCCACTCACCTGGGTATTTAAATTATCTGCCATGATATCATAATTCAGTAAGGTAGGCATTAAACAAGTGGCCTAAATCTAATTCAAATGCTAAAGTTACTCATTATACTGATGCCATTTTAGCTAAAAGTAATTGTGAAATAATTGTGTTTGAAGCTCTGTCTTTCTTCATTGATTTTATTGCAGAAAAGGATAGGATGTTATGTAGAAAGTAAGTTAGAGATCATTCCGGACAATATAGCCCCAGTAATAGGGGGCAAAAATGCTCAAGACCAAATAAAGACTTGTATTCTTTAGTCCCCTAAATATCAAAATCATACTTAGAAACCAGTTTGCTTCTTTTATTTCTGGAAATGGCGTATCTCACATCTACTATGATTGTTCCCTTTCATCATATCATCATATTAATAAAATGTGTCAAAAGGAATATAAATCCTGAGCAATGTGGTGTCTTAAAGCCTAACCATGCCTCCCATCTTCTGGTCTCATTTACTCACTCATTCAACAAGTATAAAGCACGCACTATACCCCAAGCACTTTTCTAGAAACTAAGACCACAATTATGAACAATTAATATCCCCAAAGAGATTATATTCAAATTGAAGACAGACAACACATTTTTTAAAAGTATAAAAGCATCATATATCAGAAGTTAATAAATACTACAGAGAAAAATTAAGCAGGGTAATGAATTAGAAAATAATAGGAAAGAGACTTTTGTTTAATATGGGGTGATCAGGAATGACTATACTGACAAGATAATACTTAAGCAGAGGTATTGCAGTGGTCAGAGTGGTCAGATTGAAGAGCATGGGGTGACCAGAAAATGAGAACTCCGACGTTAATGGAGCTCAATGGTACAACACTGGCAGAAGTCTTGAGTTGCTGCCTCCTGATATTCTAAAATCTTTGTAGTCACTCCTTAAAAATATTCTCAAGCTTATGCACTGCTTTACTAGTATTGCTTCTCAGATCATGGGAGATAATGAATCAGCCTTGGTAGAATTAAAAATAGGTTTTATAACATGTATATACATTCCAAAGTGCTTCTTAATAATATTATTGATACATATTTCTAGACTGTGGCAAATGAATTATCCAATTGTTCAGGCCATTGGCCTTTCAATAATTGGAATGACAGAACAAATCTCTGTGAACAGCCCCTTTCAGGCTCACATAGTTGAGATTATGACAACATTGAAATCTTTGGTTCTTCTGTAGATTCTCATGTAACTATGGTAAGACTTCATAATAAGTCAATATTTGTTGATACTCTGACAAGGTTGAAAGCATTTTATGAGTAGCCGAAACCCCAGACATAGTCCAAT
This sequence comes from Lipotes vexillifer, assembly GCF_000442215.2. Taxonomy (NCBI): domain Eukaryota; kingdom Metazoa; phylum Chordata; class Mammalia; order Artiodactyla; family Lipotidae; genus Lipotes; species Lipotes vexillifer. Next base: position 1,663,636 of record NW_006780882.1, on the reverse strand, counting down.
GTGTGTATCAATGGATTGTGTTTGGAGGAAGAACTGCTGTCCAGTATCTTTAAATCACCTTATAATGATGACTGTGTTTTGGTAGTTGCAGAGGAAAATGCATATGCTGTTCAATTTGACTAAGATATTGGCAATCTCAGATTAAAACATCAAATACCTTGACAGTGACTCCTATACAAGATGTCAATATAAAACCTAACAGTGAAAAAAATAAAACTTCTAAATTAATTTTAAAGAAATTTAAAAGAACACCTAGATCATCTGTCGACAGAAGTGTATCATGTTACAAAAATAGGCTGGTTGTATAAGGTGATATAAGAAGGCAGTTTCAGTCATCTAAACTTCCTTAGTCCTAGCAGCCTCTGTTCCACTGATAAATAGATGTTATTAACAAAGATTCTGTGGCAATGTTAAGAAACTGAAAAATAATAATTTAAAAACTAATAATCAGATATTTAGAACATGAACAGGGAGCATTACTTAATAGATATTATACTCATTTGGGTTTAATTTTTAGCTCTTTTGTATGATAAATTTCATTTTAATCTGGTCATGGCACCCTTGAATTTGCTTCTAGGTTATGCTTATATTCCCTTTATAATATTCATGTATTAATCGCATCAAACAATCACACCGAGGTATTTATTCCTCAGTCTTTACCAGATGGTGTATGTGTGTTTCACACTCTAGAAATCTTGATTAAATACAGTTTAGAAGACATCTAGTGGTGGCACCATTTATGATGTAGCTTTAAGCTACAAGAGGAAAAGATAGAGTGAGAAATAGGCACAAAGATCTGAACTTTTTATTGAGAAAATACTGCTAAGAAGAAAACAAAGAAAAGAGGGATAAGATATGTCACATACCATTTCAATATTAGGAATAGAAGTTTAAAGAGAGAATAAATGAGATGTTGGAATTATACCCATTTTAGTAAACATAGTGATCATAATACTCCAAAAAGCAAAACAAGTGCATGAGAATGTAGTGGACTTCCTGGTTGGAAGGCTGCAGGTAGTACTGGAATCAGCTTACATTATAATAAGAGGGAGCCTTTGATGGGAATCTGCTAGTGAAAAACATGTGATGACTAAACTGCTTACAAGTTAGAAGTAAACATTATTATTACAGTGGTTTTGTCTACGTATAATTGCATTTTTAGTAGCTAAAATAAGAGAAGAAACTTGAACAATTTCTCTCTGGGTTCAATCTCTTACTCCCTTCATGAGAGAAAAAATGAGATGGACTAGAACATTACAATTTGTTTCCAATTTCCAAACATAGTAACTCTTTGGAAGCTATCAGGAGGATTATCGTCTGACATGGGACTTGAGTTTTTTGTGCTTGTGTGTGGGTGTGTGGGTGTGTGTGATCTTATATATGTGAGGACTATGGACAACATCAAATACAGACATGGATCTCAAAGGGCTTGGCTGACATTTAGCAGTTATGCTCATCAGGGGAAAATGGCTAAGAAGTATCCAAAGGGTTTATCCTTCAAACCTGGGGAAAAATGATTAATATACACCCAGTTCATTTATTGGGCATTGGAGAACTTGTCCTCTTTTACCAATTTTAAGGATGGGCAAGTAAAAAGCATTCAGTTCAAAAATGCATCCCCAGTCAACGTTTTCTTTCTGCAGCATATTGCTTTGTTTTATTTTCCCATGACTCTGCTCTAATTTCAGGGAAAACCTTAAACTTTCTCTCTAATCTGATCATTGTCCTAAAGTCCAATAATATCTTTCTAATTGCTCATTTAAAAAGCAGGGTGAATTTTTCTGCCTTGAATCCTAATTCCATATATCTACAAATGACAAATTAAAATAAGTTTTCAAATTTACCCCAGAATGCTTCATTGGATTCAATATTTGTATTCTCTTTATGGAAAAAAAATCATTTTGTAGTAAATTGTTTTCTTTAGTGTTTAAACCATATTTGTAAGGACTGTAATAACATTATAAAGCATTTAGCTTTCATTTATTGGGATAATTAACATGTCATAATATTATTTTCAGATGCTGTTTGTAGGAAACATGCTTTAAGAGAACAGCCGTAATTTCTCTTATTCTGATATTTTAATAAAGAAACGGATTTTTAAGTCACAGCTGCAATTTTCAACTTCAATTCTGAAAAGCAGTTTTTGTAATATATTTTTCCAAGCTATATATCTGATACATAATCTCAACTTTAATTTTCATTTGGGCTGTTTATTAAGTATAAAAAGATTGATTTTACTCATCTAAGAAATTCAAAGTAAATTAAGTAGTATGAAATAAATGTTAAATAAAAAGTTTAAATTTTCTTACATATTATAACATTAATACATTGCAGAATTAGGAAACCATAAAGTAGTATTTTATAATATACTAATATTAAATTGTGTTCTAAAATACTATATTTTATTAAAAATGGTGACAGAATATTTTTTAAATTCCTAAGAAATTATATTAACATATAATCAAAAAATCATTGAATTTTGCTGTAAGTGAAACTATGATATTGGATGATTTTGAAATTTGCATATTAGAAAAAATTTCTCTATCCTAGTTCAAGCGTGAGTGAGTTTCTAGGAAGATAGAGTATTATAATTTATGAGTCTAGATACAATATAAGCCTGAATAAAGATACTGCAGCGACAGTGGATTTAGAATACAATGGCTTAGTACATAATACATTAAGATTGTAGGACCTTTAATATGACAGTGATGACTGGATATAGGTTTAGGGAGAAATTTTCTAGAATAACTCTCACTTTTTGGGTAAAACTGGACTTATTACATTGTCATTAGCCCAAACACCCTCAACTAGGAATGTTTAAAGAGGAACCAATATTACTGTAGCAGGGGGGAAGGGAGACAGAGAAATCATTATGACTTTGGCTTTGAACTTGTTGAATGAGAGATTCTATGTGATCAAGTTGTAGTTGACAAATGTGCATCAGAAATCAGGCCTAGAGATAGAGAGTTGGGAGTTATGGCAGTAATTATTGCTGTCTGAGTGCCCTGCTGTGGTAATAATTTTATTCACAGTTTTCTTTTAATCTTCCAAACACTCTCATACGTTGAATTCTAATATCCCATTTTAGGAATGAACTCTCAGAGGGACATGGGTATAAAGATTGTTTCTCAAATTTCCTCCGGGGTTACAAAGTTAAGTAGTAAGTGTCAGAACTTCAACTCAATTCCAGATCTGTCTTATGCAAATCGCATGTTAGTGCCCTCCGAGATAGACAGTTCATATCCAATATCTGGGAGAAATGGAGCCGCCAAAACAGAGCTCTAGGAAACATCCACATGAAAATTGCAGAAAAGAAAACTTTCAAAGAAAGCAGAACTTTAAGAGGAAAACCAAGAAAGAGAGGAGTCATGAGAGAAGAGTGGAGTGGAGAATAGGTACTATTTGTCAGTGAGCTTGATTTTGAAGAAGAAGGAGAAAAAAGGAAGGTACTGTGGAGGCTGAAAACAATGACCAGCCATGGCACGTCACAAGTTTGCAAAGTAGAGTCGTCAAGTTATGTGGTAGGGAGAGGTAGAAGATTGTTGAAAATGTTTTACCTTTTCAGGAAGTTTGCATGTGTCCTCCCGGGAAATCTGGGTTTTATCCAAGTCAGAACAACAAGCGCTCCGTGAGACTGCCTTCAAATTTAGGGACCTGATAAGTGAGCTTCCTAGTAGTGATGCACTTATATTTAATTTAAATGAATTAATTCTGATTTTTAATAAAGTAGGACAGTAATAAACATTAGTGAAAATAACTTTATTCTAAATGTGCTAATGTTTATTCGGAAGGTTATAACTATGATGGTCAAAAGGCTTAGGAATATAATTATGTCTGTGATAAGCACCATGTTAGAGATTGATTAAAGATAAATCTAAGGGAAATGGAATAATATTTACCATTATTGGAGAGAGCCTATTATTTATAGTGGTGACTTTATGATATCTAATTTGAAGTGTCCAATCCTACTTCTCCAAATGGGGGTTTTGAATGAGGACTGCCTCTACCAAGAGCATCAATGTTTGAGTCCTTAAGTAGTTCTCCCTTTATTTATAACTTATGTCCTGTTATGGAGGCAGGGGTCACATCTGAATTAAGAATTCCCAGTTAATTGTCAATAAAAGAGGGACAAAAAGCAAGTAGGTCTAACATACAGGGACAAAAGTGCTCATGGTAAAGGCAGCCTATGAAGCAGCAGGAAAACCAAGAAAATACCACATACAAGGCTGAGGGATGCCAAGACCAACAGCAGGGAAATGACTTATTTTCTGAGTTTATGCTCACATTTAATATTCCTGGTTTAGGTTGAGAAAGGAAAATAAATGAGTCCAACACAAAGTTCACACTTAATTTTGATTGTGAATGATATAGCATTTCATAGTTAATTAAATTTAATTTTTCATATACTGAAAACTCCGAGAAGAGTTGGAAAAATGATGGCTGTTATTCCGTCATGTTCTACTCATGTAAATTATGGTAAATTAGGCACTGATAATATATTACACCAGTGTAGGACATACCATCTTAAAAGCCAAAAGCTTAAATATGTAGTTTAAAAGTTATAAAGACATAAGTACAGTATATATATTTTTTAATCAAATCGTTGTGGATAAACTTTACTGTAAAATAGTGATAATACTGTAAAATAAATGACGTTGTGTCCTTTTTCAAGCTACAGTGGAGGAGAGAATGCTTTGGTATTCAAGGTTCTTTATTTGGTGTTGGGGGTAGAGAACAAGAGAAGCTAAGTGTGGCCCTGGTCAAATTACTTCACCCCAGAAATTTGGTAGGTTTTAAAGTTACTTCTTTCTAGGTGAGGAAACAGAGATTCTGAGAAGTTAAATAATCTTATCCACGGTGACAGCTAGTGAATGGTAAACGTCCATCAAAATGCTGGGACTGGTGAACATTAACTTAAAATGTTGCCATATGGGCTAGTGGCTTGGTTATTTTTGACCATCTCTTCTTTCTATTTATTACTTTTCAGTTCAATCCATGTCAAGAAAATATTTTCAATCAGACTTAAAAAAATAAGCCGATCGCAAAATGGCACAGGTACTTTGGAAGACAGTTGGCAGTTTCTTACAAAACTAAACATATTCTTAGCATGCTAACAATTTGGCTCCTTTGTATAAAGTCATTACTCTGATGACTTTAAAATTTATGTTTACACAAAAACCTGCACACAAATATTTAGAGCAGATTTCTTCATAATATCCCAAACCTGGGAGCAATCAAAATTTCTTTCAATCAATGAATGGATAACCAGATTGTGGGTAATTCATACGATGAAACAGTACTCAGTAAAAAAAAAAAAAAAAAAAAAAAAAAAAAGACAAAATAAAAACCAAAGAAAAAAACACGAGCACTCAAACCATAAAAAATGTATGTTGCAAAGTGAAAGAAATCAATCTGAAAAGACTACAAGACTACATTCTGTATGATTCTAACTATACAACTTTCTGGAAGAGACAGTCAAAAATTCAGTGGTTGCTAGGCATTCTTGCATAAGGGAAGGAAACATGAATAGGTGGACCACTGGGGATGTTTAGGGTGGTAAAACTGTTTTTTATGATACTGGAATTATGGATACATATCACTCTACACTTGTCAAAATCTGTAGAATAGATAGATAAATAGGTAGACAGATAGAGCTAGATGGATACAGATATAAATATAAATATAGATAGGTAGAATTAAGTAAATATAGGTATATTCTTAAATACAGTATACCACCTAACATTTTAGAGGAAAAGGAAACTAGTATAAAAAATTGAAAGTTTCAACTTATTCAACATCATTTTTTAGATTAAGTTTGCCAAATAAAATACAGGATGCCCAGTTAAATTTGAATTTCAGAGAAACAACAAATAACTTTTTAATATAAATATATTTAATGTATCACATAAGACATACTTATAGTACAAAATAATTATTTGTTGTTTATTACTGGGAAACCTGTATTTTGCTGAACCTTGCAAATCTAACTTGGATGGCAGTTTGTATAACCTAAATATGTGTCTTGAAGATTCTAAAAAGCCATTATAACATTTTAGTATCTGAACAAATATTAAAGATTCTGTTAATGACCTTGGTTTTGATAAGATTGTAAAGCTGACAAAACTGAATGCTTTCAATTGATTGTTGTATTTATGCTGACTCATTTTTTCTATTGCTTATGAAATACATCATTTGGACAGACTTTAAAATAAAAATATATCACTTCTATCAAAGTTGGAGCAGCATACCATATTCTGAAATGCCCACATTACATTTTTAAAAGGCTCAAAATATTTTGAAAAATAGAACTCAAAAACATGATATGGGGTTGTTATAAAGTTAAGCAAAACAATCACACCCAATATTACAGGAAAAAAAGACACTTCTGAAGGTAAACATGTTAGTTACATGAAACTCTAGAAATCAGTTGCTTAAAAAGTACAGCTCTGAAATAAGCATGCAATTAACTGCATGCTTTAAAACTGATTTAGCCTAATAAATACAAATAAAATTAAAGTCAACATTTTGCATGAAGTTTCTGGGAAATCAAATAAAAAGGAACCAGAGAATAATATATATTTACAGGATGGTTGGATATTTTAAATTAAATCTTATCCAATCAAAATCATTAACTATAGTTCAGTAGAATAGATGACATATCTGATGCAGTTCATGCCAATGGTTAATTTTAACACTTGGAAAGCTTTTCCATTAGCATAGTTAAAGATACTGCACAGCAATTGCACACATATAAACACACACACACTTTAAACTGAATTTATATTACAATGCAAATTGCATAGTAGGTTATTTGATCTTCAAATTTTATCACTTATATACCGAATTTCAAAAATGATATTTTCTTGCTTTTTAAAGATCTAATAACAATCTTGCCATGATGTTCTATCACCTAAAACTTTAATATAATTAATATATATTTATGTCTAATAAATAATTAATACATTAAGGATACATCGTTTTAAAGATGTTATCTCAAATCATTAAAGTTTATGAAATCAGCTGGAAGAGTAGGCCAGTAGCTTAAGAGCTGAAACTTAGATAACATCAATATTCAGTAAAAATGAGCATTTTTTAAATCGAGACTCGTGTATACAAGGTGTCTTCAATATGCAATTTTGTTGGCAGTATTAGTAATTGACAATAAACTTGTAAAATACTGCTCTTAAATGCCTACATGTGTTTTAGAGAAAACCGACACCTAATATCTCTGACTGATTAGAAATACTCCATCCTGACAGGGAAAAGTATTTGTTAATGTTATTGTATTGAGACAAAATTTAATTAACTTAAACATAATGAATAAAAATTTAAATTCTTCCAGTATGTTTGTCATAGGATACTGTCAACGAAAGATCATTTTTTCCAAATATTAAATTTTAATAGGCGTATATTAAGCAAAAACATTATTTATAGCTCCATCAAACTGTAGTCAGCAGATGAAGGTCTTTTTAAGATTGATTTAACTGCAATGGCAGAGTGATCTGTTTTTCCATCGAAGTTCATAGGGCAGCCAAAGAATAATAAGATATACTCTAAGTGCATCCAATAAACATGCCAAGCCAGCGAGTCATCATACTTCAAATATTGAGACAGAGAAAGGAGATTATTTTTAGCAACTGCCAATCTCACATTTCCATAATCTTCATAATTAGTTCAAATGAAAATTGAAGTTATACATGACATGTTTAAGTATTTCTACTGAGTTAAATTCATCACAATTTAAAAATGTTTTAACTTAACATGTTTAGAACATATTTCTTATTTTGATCTAGAGAACCACTGCTTTAACTTGAAAATATGTAGGAATTTTCAGAAGTCCTTTTCACTATAAAATAGTTTCTGAATTAAAATATTGTAATGTTAACTCTTTTTAATATAACTGTTCATCTTGCAAATTTATAGATGTTAAAGTATCCCTTATTAATTTGGTTTGTGTCCAAGTGACAATACTTAGAGACATAATTTATACGATTTAATAGGCTTTATTAAATGCTGCTACAAACTCTTAGTGGTACAATATCAAGTTTAAATTAATCATTTTCGTGCATCTGAATGGAAAGATTAACTTCAGGCAATGGTCTTGCTAGGGACTAGACACCCAAGACAGTATCTTATTGTAATGACTCCAGTACCGTTTCATAGAATACTCTTCTAAGTTTTAATGCCTCAAAATTCTTGCTCTAATATTGGAGATTATGATAACTTGGATTCTCTACAAAGCAAATCTGAGGCATAGGCCTTTTTTTTTTAACAATTTATTCGGGAGAACAAAATCTGTTAGCAAGAGTGAAAAATAAGAAGAGTGGTTAAGGGAACAACATGTACATGTAAAGGTGCTCAGTATCACTAATCATTAAGGAAATGCAAATCCAAAGCAGAGCGAGATATTATTTCACACCTGTTGGGATGGCTATTACCAAAATGACAAGAGACCAAAAGTGCTGGTGAGGTTCCGGAGAAAAGAGTACCCTTGTGCCCTGTGTGTGAAAATGTAAATTGATACAACCACTATGGAAAATAATGGAGAGTTTCCTCAAAAATTTAAAACTAACTATAAAAATAGAACCATATACTCCAGCAATCCCACTTCTAAGCATCTATCAAATGGCAATGAAATCAAGATCTTGAAGAGTCATCTGCACTCTCAAGTTCACTGCAACATTAGTCACAATAGTCACAATATGAAAATACGGAAACAACCTAAGTGTCCACCTACAGATGCGTGAAGAAGATGTAATATATATATTAAATGTTCTCACCACAAAAAGGAAATGTAATTATATGAGGTGACAATGGTATATGAGGTGACAAAACCTACTGTGGTAGTCATTTCACAATATAGAAATAATGTATTAACTCATGATGTCATATAACTTATCTTAATCAATGTTATATGTCAATTAAATCTTGATAAAGCTGGAAAAAAAGATTTTGGATTTTTTCACTGAATAGCTATCTCATGTAAATACGACATAAAACATGGGCTTTAGGTTGAAATACACATGTGAACTATGAAAAATATATTTATAGTGTTAGGGAAAAATAATTAAATTAATCTAGAAGATCCAACACATACAGCCAAACTTAGAAAAAACAATTGTAAACATATGTAGAAAACATTTAAAATAAGGCAAATTAATAGTAAATTTAATAAATTATTGTTATCAACATAATATTTCAGGACTTTCTCCAATAAAAAAGAAAAATCTGAAACACAGAAAAATAAGAAATTAGATAGCCAACATAATGATGATTGTGTAGATTTTTTAAAGGATAATAAAGAATAATATGCTCCACTTTATGTAAATGTTTTCAAAATGGAGATAAAAATGAAAATTATTTAAAGAAATGTGAATTTTTCTAACAGAAAAAGACAGGTAGATATCAATGGGAAAAGTTTTGAAAGTGAAATGCTAACTTTAAAAATGTTGTCAGGGTCAAAGAGTTTTAGAGTCTAAAGAAACAATTTATATATATTTATATATTATTGTATATATTTATATAGTATTATATATATACATTTATATTTCATATATATTGTATGTTTTTAAATTTTATATATTTATATATTATAATTATTATATTATTAAAAATAATTATATAGATGATGAAATGCTTTCCATTTTATTTAATCTAGAATAATCTAGAATAATTACATGACCAAAGTCTAATAAAACTAATGCAACAAAGTATACTTTAGATTAACCATAATTAGGGATATAGATGGGAAACTCCTGAATAAAAATTCTAGGATTTTAAATATACCCATTTATGAAAAATGTTTAAATGTGATCAATTTAGCTTTTTGAGTAAATGGAAGGTTTATTAAACATTATGCAGGCTTTTATTATGACACATTACATCACAGTACTCTGTGCTGAAACTTTGGAAAAGACAGATGAAATGGATAATTTTTCCAGAAGAGTCAAAAATACCAAAATCCACAAGTAAAAGGTTATAGTTAGTCAGTGTTTCTGTGTTCTCATCACGTAGATTCCTTGGGTCAGGGCAGAATGGCAGATATCTTGCAAACCCTCAGTATGTGCTTCTGGGATGATGAATCAATGAATGAATGAATAAGTGAAGTAACACATGCAGAATAAAAAACAAAAGCAGTACGACTTGTATAACAGAAAACATTTCTTTCAAATTAATACCCATGAGACAACTGTATTTTAAATATTGTTTATCTCAATTAATTTTACAAAGTATTTCACTTCTTTCAAGCCCCTACTGCCAGGCAATTTTTATTATTTATTCTTTCCATTCATATAGATTCTAATTATGAGGGGGGAAAAACACACCAGTATATATTCTGTTCAGTTTTATACTATTTCTCTTCCTCCTTACATGTAAGAATAAATTGTACTTTTCTAGTGTCTAACATACACCAACTTAAAAAATATATAACGTATTCTAATGCCTATATTATTTGTGTTTAAAACTATTTTCCTGGCATTTATTTTATTTTGGTTCATGAAAAATATGACATATAAATAATCATTAAAAATATCCTTAAGAATAATTTAAGATGAATAAATATTCTATCAATTATGGTGCTTTAACAAATGATACCCTATGAAATTCTACTGAACTTTACTGCCTACTAATATTACATGTGAATATAGTATTACAAACGAATTGTGTGCATGTGAGACACATATTTGCTCTTTAAAATCCTCCCCTCCAAGGGCAGTAAGTATCTTGGTTAAATATCTTCTTCTTGTAAAGACACTGGATGTCAGTCTACACTACACTTATAACACTGTTTTTTTATTCCATACCATCCTCAGAAGTAACTATTTATAATATGAGTGTGCATTTTCATTGACTATTTTTTTTTTTTTTTGCGGTACGCGGGCCTCTCACTGTTGTGGCCCCTCCCATTGTGGAGCACAGGCTCCAGACGCGCAGGCCCAGCGACCACGGCCCACGGGCCCAGCCGCTCCGCAGCACGCGGGATCCTTCCAGACCGGGGCACGAACCCGCGTCCCCTGCATCGGCAGGCGGACTCTCAACCACTGCGCCACCAGGGAAGCCCTCATTGACTTTTTAAAAAGCATTTGTATTTCTCTACAGGTAACTCTTGGAAACATACAGTATAATTGCTGTTATTTTGTTTATAAAAGTATTATCTTCTTTTTAACATAAATAGCATGGTTCCCGAGGAAAATATATCTTTAAATATAAATTCAGCAACCTATGCTTTTTTAATCAACAAGTTTTCTCAGAGAATGTTACCTCCCAGAAGAATGAAATGGCTCATTCTTTGTAGTATCTATTATTTTTAAGACAGCTCTCTGCACAAATCCATCAGATCTTCCAACCTTTCAGCTACAAACATATAGTTTTTACTAAATAATCTGAATTTACATAGTGTTATTACACTCCAAATGCAAAATGATGCTTGCTGTGCTTACTTTTAAACAAACAACTGGTTATGAGTACTCATCTGTATTAATTACTGAAGGACGGTGTTAACAATGATCATCATTCATTGATTACATACTATTTTCCAAGCATTATGGAATGTGGGTAAGCATGTATAATTTCTTTTGATAACTCACAAGAAGCCTGAGAAATAGAAAAATACTATTATCTCAATATTGTAGATGAGAAAGCTGAGGCTGAGATACTGTGGGACTTGCCGGTGGTCACAGAACTCCTGAGCTACAAGAGGGCTACATATCCAGGATCCCTATCCCCAAGGTCCTCGTGCTTAAAGATTGCACTATTTGCCTCAACTTCTGCAAATTTCACCCTGTTTTCTGAAACACTTGGTATAATTTTTCTTTTTAAATTGCAGTTTAGTGTTAATAAAAGTATCGACCTTTCCCAAAACGTGCTGTGCAGAGCTCAGGGCTCCCAGAGCATTATTATTCAATATTTCTCGGTCCTAAATAGAATATCATCTTAGTAAATTCCATGTATTATCTGTTAATGGAAATTCAAACCACTTCCAGACATTTGATACATCCCTTTTGATATGTTATACTAACTAGAATTTGTTGAAAAGCCTGTAATGATATCCTTTACAGAGACTAATGTGTACTCTCACAAGAGGGTAAAAATGTAGGAGCAAAATGCCAGTCAGTGCGTGGTCATCAGCAGCTTTTAGTAATCAATCAATACTCAAAGGAAAGCAGTTTTGAAATACTCATCACTGTGATTGATTAGAATGTAATAGATTACACTGAGATTCAGTCATTCACTTGGAAGATCATTAAATAAATGGATCACATACGCTGCTTGAAGTTCAACTTTCCTCTCCTGGGTAAAATTGGTTAGCACTACAGAGAACAAAAATTCAGAGCCAAACTCAAATGCATGAGTTCCCATTTCGAGATACTTAGTGACATATAGAAAGCACGTTGGCAATTAACCCAATTTGCTTTCAGTTTTTAAAGGATAATTGTCAACAGTGAAATATATCTTATACTCTTTTCATATTACTCTTAAGATCATAATAATCACTTTCAACCTATATTTCCCAACATTTTCTTATGAAAATTTCCAGAGAAAATTTGATAGAATTTTACAGTAACCTTCCATAAATCTGCCATCTAGGTACTAGCACTAGCATTTTCCTATATTGTCTTTATCTAACCCTCTTTCTACCCATCAATCACCAGTTCTTAATTCGGGATGTCATTCAAACTAAACTGTGGCGTCAATATAATTCCCCCTAAATATTTCAACATCACCATATACTTTTATGTGAGAAAATAGAAAATGCTATTTTGTTTACTTCTTTGGGGAATGAGGATTTTTTATTTTTTAATTAGGCAGTTTTGGTACTGTTATCTATTCATCCATTCGAATTAATGCAGCTATGCTGCTGTCATGATTTATAAGTAATAAGGCTTGTAAAAAGGAAATGACTGTTGTTTCTGGCCACGCAAAATGTGTCTAAATTAAAAACACGGTTGTATACTGGCGATGCCATCACCTTAGCTGCAGCTCAGTGAGCAAATTTAATTCACAAATCCTTGAGCAGTGCAGACTCAGACCTCATCTCTAAGCAGGCACATCCTTGTCATAGAAACCTTCTAATTACCTTCTTCAGCTGCAAGTGAGATATTTATAGCAACAGACAAGAGTGTATGTCAGGGGTACCCTGGCATTGTGGTGACCTTTTGGGGAATAACACAGCAAACATAACTGCTGGGGATCTCAGGCACTTCAGGTTTTCATCAAAAGAACTCTACTGGAGGCAGTTAAATAAAACATTACTGAACATGACAGATTAAAATGACTTCTGCCTAAAAGAGACTTAAGTTGAATTAATAAGACCATGCTTTCCTATGGACCCTTGTGCTTTCATTTTGAGAAAACTAATTTTTGTCTGGGTTTCTCAGTGTGCCCCTTTTCATCAGTTTCCAACCCTATGAATATAATTTTACTTTTAGCTGGCCTAAAATGCTATCACCCATTCACTCATTTAATTAAATCCATGAAGCAATAACCATCCCCTTGTGCAAATCAACATGAGAATCACTGTTAAGACAAAAACAAATTGCCTTTAAGCGGGTCATAATTTTTACTATAACCACATAAGCAGTGGCATATAAAATCTTCAGTTAGAATTTACCTTTGCAGTATTGGGATGGCCAAAAATTTCCTTTGGTTTTTAAGGTAAAAATAAAGGACACATTTTTCATTTTCACCAAGAACTTTATTGAACAACGTACTCACCATTTTGTTCCACTACCTTCTGCCATTTTTCAGGCAATTTCATAATACCATCTTCCCAAAACTTTGTATCTTTTTGAGCAAAGAACTGTTCCAGGTGCCTTTTACATTCTTCCAGGGAATTGAATTTTTTTTTCCATTAAGAGCATTTTGTAAAGGCTGAAAAAAATGGAAATCGGAAGGTTCAATGTCTGGTAAATACAGCGGATGAATCAGAACTTCCCAACCAAGCTGTAACAGTTTTTGCCTGGTCATCAAACAAGCATGCAGCCTTGCGTTATCCTGATGGAAGATTATGCGTTTTCTGTTGACTACTTTCAGAGGCTTTTCGATGAGTGCTACTTTCAGTTGGTATAATTGGGAGCAGTACTTGTTGGAATTGTTTGGTTTTCTGGAAAAATCTCATAATAGAGGACTCCCTTCCAATCCCACCATATACACAACATCACCTTCTTTGGATGAAGACCAGCCTTTGATGTGGTTGGTGATGGTACATTTTGCTTGTCCGAGGATCTCTTCCATTCCACACTATTGTACAGTATCCACTTTACATCACCCATCACAATTTGTTTGAAAAATGGAACATTTTCATTGTGTATAAGTAGAGAATCGCATGAGGAAATACAGTTAAGAAGTTTTTTGTTGTTGTTGCTTAACTTCTGTGGGACCCAAAGTGATTAACATAAACAAGTTGGTGTAAATGATTTTCAACGCTTGGTTTTGATATTTTGTGTATGTTGGCTATCTCCCGCGTGGTATAACATTGATTGTTCTCAGTTAATGTCTCTATTTGATCACTATCAACTTCAACTGGTCTACCCAACTGTGGAGCATTGTGCAGTGAGAAATCTCCAGCACGAAACTTCACAAACCACTTTTGACACGTTCGATCAGTCACAGCACCTTCTCCATACACTGCACAAATCTTTTTCTGTGTTTCAGCAACACTTTTACCTTTCTTGAAATAATAAAACACAATATGTCAGAAATGTTGCTTTTTATCTTCCATCTTCAATATTAAAATGGTTACACAAAAATTCACCAATTTTGATCTTTTTAAAAAATGCAGCTGATATGACAGCTGTCACAGTGCAATGTAACAAAATTGTTTCAAATGAAACTAAAGACAACTAAGCGCTATGGAGCCACCTTATGGAAAATAACCCAACGAATCTTTTGGCCAACCCAATAATTAGCAATTAGTCATTATAAGTAAAAACCGATGTCTACATATAGAAACAATATTATTTTTCTTGATTACATAGGATGATTTTTTAAATGACAGTATTAATATCTTAAAAACAATGTGTTTCATTTTTTTCTTTTTCAGGGACTTTCCCGTTGTTTAAATAATGATATGAAAAAAATAAATAATTGTAAGATAATGTATAACTAGAGCCAAAATTATAACTATGATAGCAGCTTAGGACATTGCTTGATATATAATAAGGGATTTATTAGTGTCAGTTGCTATTAATGTAACTAATACTATCACTCTCACTCTTTTTCTACTAATTTTACAGTGATAATAAAAATGGTAATGATGATTTTGGGTGTGAATTTGCAGATCAGGTTAGGAAAGGTGAGGTACACATCAGAGATGTAGACCATTGATTTGATGCTGGGGTTCCTGGTTGCTCATGGAAAATGGGAAATGATTAGGAACATGATTTCCAACATTCAGACAAAAAAAACTGTTTTGTAAATAAGAGATACAATTACTCCTATTACAGAGTCATTGAAAAATATCTCCCATAAATTCTCACAAAAATACATGGTGTTAATTATTAAATAATAATTAGTTTAACAATAAATTAATAAACAGTAAGGTCAACAACATTTCATAAGTAAATATAAGCATCATGTGTCTATTCTTTTAAAATCCTTCAAATTTGGCCCATGACACTAAATATAGCTTAATAAAAATACTTCTCTGTTGGGCCTAACAATGTGATTGAAGTTAATAGTTTTATGATTATCTGGATAAACTCTAATATGTATTTTGAACATCTAATAAATGGATAAATTGCATATTCTTCATGAAATTGCCAATTGTCTGCAGTTAAATTAAATCTGAGGTCACATGTAACTCATTAGCACCATGGTGTTACATTCATGGAAAGGTCAGTCCAAAAAGCAAAGGAGATGAAACAACAAATCTCCTGAAGGAAATTAAAATCAATGCAATTTGTAACACTCAGTCCTACTTTTTAGTCTCCTTTTTTTCCCCCGGTGTATGCTGAACTAAAGTATTCCAGAAATTCTTGGTATCCAGTCCTCACAATTTTATCCTCTATCTTAACACCCTTGGACATATCAAAAAGCATCACCAGTAGTTGTAGCTGAACGACCTTCCAACCATCAAGACCCATTCCACCCAGGGTTGAAGCTGCTAAACATTGATGCATTTCTGTAATGTAACTATGATAATATCATTTATCACAATCCCTGGCATTCTTTGTCTATAAATTTTTCAGGATGACAATAATTAGCCTGTACCCATACAGATCATCTGAAATCTGAGTAATCAAAGGCCCCATCACAAAATTCATTTCCAAGAAAATCTAGTCTCTATATACTGGACGTCAACAGCCTTGGCATACTCCCACCATTTGATGGCACAGCTGATACTTGCTAAAAACATCCTCCTCCTGGTAGTGACAGAAACACCAGAATATTCCGGAGAGGTATTCTTTCAGTTAGGGCCTGGTTAGCTAAATCAATAACCACAAATAACTTCCTTTACTAAAGTGCTTGTTACAGTGACAGGCACATAAAATGTTTGCTGACCTCTGGAAAACAGAAAAGTTACGGTCATATGTGAACTCCACTGTCCCCAAACAAGTACTCTGTGAGACTTGCACAGGTATATAAAGGCATGGACACAATACAAACACACACACACACACACACAACTTAAATTGGTGGGAAAAGTCCATAAAAAGTCCAACTCCAATTTGAAAAGTCATGAGAGTTTTCAGACTTCCTAATTTATTAACCTAATATAAGACCACTAAGGTCTGATTCTCCATTTGAAATACCAATTATAAAGTGTATATTATCTCAAAATGCAGTTTCCATATCAATGTGTTTCTTTAATGTCACACTGACTTTGTAATTGATTTCAAGAATCCAAATCTCTCATATGTAATTGTCCCTTAAGTCTTAAAATTTGAATCCAATTTTCAGCCTGTTATATTGAATATTTACCCCTTGCTTAGGTCAAAGATGATGATTTTTTTATCAAAGAACCAATGGAGCATTCGTAAAGTACATCTTAAACTGAAAATCTTAGAGGGTGAGCTATAGAATGAATCTCATATAAACTTGCATTGAAAGTAACAAGTAAAATATTACAGACTATAGTGTTTACATACATTTCTTAAACACATAAAAAGTCAGCTGGGGTGGTATGCCTCTGGCTGAGAGCAGATGATAGGACTGCTGGCTTAGCTCCCTACTCCAGTGAGTCTGGAGGATGGGCTCTGACCTTGCCTGTAGTCTCTGGTCAAGCTTCCTAGATGGTTGGGACCCGGTACCATATTCAGCAG
>NW_006780882.1:1594959-1646326 GCF_000442215.2 Lipotes vexillifer | reverse complement strand
TCAGCAGGAGACAGAGCTATGAATTAGTTTCCCTGCCCTGGCAGGGCAGCAGGGTGAGACCAGGGCCTGCACAGCTCATTGGTTTATAATTTTCAATCTTACTTTGGTAATAATGTTTTCCTCCAAATTCTTTCCTTTCCTGGAGTCACTCCATCCTCACACCGGGACTTTCTGTCCTCACACCTATATAATTTTCTCTTCATACCCTACAGATAAAAAACAAAATAAAAATCAAAAGCATATGACAGCTCCATCCCCCTTGACCCTCCCTTGGGGATGGAAGTACTGAGAAGGGACAGCAGGGCCCCCTTGCCTGTTACAATTCCCTCTGCTCTAATTCCATTTCTTCCCAGATTTTCTGTCCTGCAACACCCTTAACTCCCCAATGATCATTTGTCACCATTGGGCTTTTAAGGTTATTGAGAAACAGTGAGTAATGTTCTTGTCAAATAATTAGAATGTAAATATTCTGTTTTGGAAGAACTGCAGACCAATAATGCTTTAGCTGCGAAACAAAACAAGCAGAATATACTCCAATAAAAATTAAAGAATGATTCAGACACTTAATATTTCACTAATGAACTAAATGATTCAGACATTAATACTGAATATATTAGTTATATTTGCATGAACACGTAAAGGTAAACATGTGGATATGTATGTACATAGCTGTATCTACTATATACATTATCGATTAGCATTTGAGAATGATGCTAGCTACACAGTAAAGGATATCTGAGCAGGATAACAGCAGATGTTGTTCCAATATGGTTAAGAAGTTGGTTTGGTGGGGAAATACCTCCTGAATGGGTTTATCCAATTCAGGAAAATGTATATCAGTAAAATTTGTTTGAAGAATGGATAATTTTGCAATCCCCGAAATTGTTGATTGAGGAAAATTTAGATAAATGAATGTCTAAGCCAGGGAGAAAAAAAAAATACAGGGAAAGAAGGCATCCTAATTAAGCAAATGATATCAGCCCTATTTATATATGTCAGAGAATGACAGGGACTAAGATAAGCTGGTTATATTGTACCACATCTGAGCCCTCCTGAAGGATAAGAGAAGTACTAGAAGGTGGATATGGAAGAAAGGTGTAACAAACAAACAAAAAGTTATAGCAAAGAAAATAAAGCAGAATGAAGCAAACTCAAAGCCTAGAGTATTAAAATCTGAGGAGAGACAGTGTCTGACCACAAAGCCCTGGACTCAGTCTTCACCTGACCCAGAGGCATCAACAGTTGTATCAGATTATGAGACCATTGAGGGTCTTTCTCCAACTGAAACAAGTTGAGATGATGAAGAAAATGTCCTAAGAAGGCTCACCTCACAATAGAAACAGAATCGTGTCCTAGAAATGAAAATGAATGCTTACAAGTGAGTTCTGATGCTGACACCAGAGAGGACCCATAATTAATTGAGTATTGGGGCATTTTAAACAAGAAGTACAAAGGAAACCTGGAAATTAAGAGTGTTGAGTTGCATAAATAGAAAAGAAAGTCATCTCAAGTGACTACCATGACCAATTAAGTTTGCAAGAAGGCAGACATTTCTCAGATGCCATTTTTTAGACACCTCCCTCTGAGATAAACCTCTAGCTATTGTCATCATAATTCCACTGTGCAATGGAAAATTTCTCCTAAGTAAAGTGTAGTTCAAAGTAATGAACTCTTGAAACAGCAGAGGTGGAACATCATCATGGTAAATGTGTGACCATGATTTTCTCCATCAATCTTTTTCCCATCATCTGCTGCTGAACATCTGCTATCATCTTTGGTACCTCTAGGTACTCAATCCTGAAAAACTCAAAATGACTGTTTTTAAATACTTGGCATTGTCTGTTTTCTAAATTTGGTTGTGTAGGCACCTTGTTACCATTTGTGTATCCTATTATTACTTTGGACTCTTTAAAAAAATGAAACACTGAAGAGCCTTGGCATTGAAATGATAGAGCTCCTGGTACCCCAGAAACATCACAGCCACTTCATTGGAAGACAATTCAGGTTTTATGAAAGAAACAAATCAACTTAGACACTAAGAACCCCTCTAGCCTAGATTAATCAGACTATAACTCCAAGGAGGATTAATTTTGGACATTAATTTCTTTGACATTTATTTAAGTCACAAGGAAAACATCTTTTATTTTGGACTTTGATTGGTATATATTACTATTTAAGCATTTTAATTTACATCTTGTTTTTGGATTTTAATTCACAACATGAATTTTATATTTGATTTCTCTTTGGTAATTTGATAAGAGGAGGATATTTATAATCAAATTCAGGATACCTGAATGTTGGCCCTTTATTATTAAACTATTTAAATATTGACATTTGATCTCATTGTGAAGCTTTAAGGTAAATTGGACAAAATAGCTCAGAAAAATTCATGATGAGGATAGACTAGGAAATACTTAGCCTTGACTACAGAGTAGCATTAAAGTGAATTTAATCATTATACTTTTTAAATTCATTTTATAGTTTCTGTTATAAAACCAGAAAGCTACTGTATCTCCTGCCTCTAAATAGCATCAACTTTGGAAATGTATGTGTGTTGTGTTATTGCCTTAACAATTCTGTGATATGAAGCTATTTAGAGTTATGTGGCTTTAGAAAGAAAATGAACAATATTTACTAGTTTGAGAGATACACAGAGACTTGCACCTGTAGGTTATTTTAATCTCCTTTAAAAAAACCTACCCTACCTAAGGTAAAGAATGGACTTTGGGTGATCATGCTGTGTCACTGTAGGTCCATCCATTGTAAAAAATGTACCACTCTGTTGGGGGATGTGGATCATATGGGGAAAGAGAAGGGATATGGAAAATTTTTATAACCTCCTTTCCATTTTGCTCTTAATTTAAAACTGCTCTAAAAAACTGTCTTGAAAAAAATCCCACAATTTCACTGGTTATCTGTAGATGCATATCCTCTTCTTTGTGAAAAAAAATGTGTTCATCTCTAAATATAAACCACATGAGAAGAATCAATTAATAATGTATTTGTATATACATATGAACCATGATATAATATCTACACTAAATATTTCAATGGACTGCATTTGTTTCAACTCACCAGTGTTCACTCTAGCAATACTCTCCTAGCTGTTCTCTTTGCCTAAAATGATGGGATATCAGTTTGCCAAGCTCTTTCACCTTTTTTAAATCTTTGCTGGAATTTTACCTTTTACATTTGACCAGTCATATTTAATACTGCCACCGATTCCTCTTCCAATCGCATACTCCTGATCTCCCTTAATCTACTCTACATTTTTTTCTTTACTACAGCACTTATCATTTCCTACTATGCCAGATACTTACTTATTTATTCTTTTTAATGATTATTGTATATTTGCCCATAAATGTAGGCTCCATGAGAATGCAGATCTTTGTCTTCTCTTTCCTTCTCTGGTACAAAGGGAAGACCTAGAAGCATACAGCGCAGGTATTCAATAAGTATTTGCCAACTGAATAAATGATGTAGATCTTTGCTTGCTGGACAGACTTAGAACTCTCTGTGGGGGTCATAAGAAACATTTATTGTGTGATTACTCTCTAATTCTCCATATGCATCTTCCTCCAAGCCGCCACAACCGTTCTGTGTCCCATCCAAAGCAAATCCATAAAATGGATACAAAAAATGCTTTCTCACTCCTGCTCCAGCCAGACTGATGATAGTTGGAGCATTTTTCTTTTAAACTAGAAGTTGGGAAATAAAGTTAGCTGTCTCTTAGACCTGGTGCCCCATTAATCAATGAATTAAGTTCTACTTATGTTTAAGTTTCACATCCTCTGGGAATATTTATCTACATTTTCTTACATTCACAGAAAGTGTTTGGTGGTTTTTCCTTTGTGCTATGTGCTTCTTTTATTTTTGCTTTTCATAACATATTATTGCTTACTTACTTTTTTTTTTTAACATCTTTATTGGGGTATAATTGCTTTACAATGGTGTGTTAGTTTCTGCTTTATAACAGAGTGAATCAGTTATACATATACATATGTTCCCATATCTCTTCCCTCTTTGTCTCCCTCCCTCCCACCCTCCCTATCCCACCCCTCCAGACAGCCACAAAGAACCGAGCCGGTTTCCCTGTGCCATGCGGCTGCTTCCCACTGGCTATCTACCTTACGTTTGTTAGTATATATATGTCCATGTCTCTCTCTCGCCCTAACACACCTCACCCTTCCCCCTCCCCATATCCTCAAGTCTGTTCTCCAGTAGGTCTCTGTCTTTATTCCTGTTTTACCCCTAGGTTCTTCATAACATTTTTTTTTTCTTAAATTCCATATATATGTGTTAGCATACGGTATTTGTCCTTCTCTTTCTGACTTACTTCACTCTGTATGACAGACTCTAGATCTATCCACCTCATTACAAATAGCTCAATTTCGTTTCTTTTTATGGCTGAGTAATATTCCATTGTATATATGTGCCACATCTTCTTTATCCATTCATCCGACGACGGGCACTTAGGTTGTTTCCATCTCCGGGCTATTGTAAATAGAGCTGCAATGAACATTTTGGTACATGACTCTTTCTGAATTCTGGTTTCCTCAGGGTATATACCTAGTAGTGGGATTGCTGGGTCATATGGTAGTTCTATTTGTAGTTTTTTAAGGAACCTCCATACTGTTCTCCATAGTGGCTGAACCAATTCACATTCCCACCAGCAGTGCAAGAGTGTTCCCTTTTCTCCACACCCTCTCCAGCATTTATTGTTTCTAGATTTTTTGATGATGGCCATTCTGACTGGTGTGAGATGATATCTCATTGTAGTTTTGATTTGCATTTCTCTAATGATTAATGATGTTGAGCATTCTTTCATGTGTTTGTTGGCAGTCTGTATATCTTCTTTGGAGAAATGTCTATTTAGGTCTTCTGCCCATTTTTGGATTGGGTTGTTTATTTTTTTGTTATTGAGCTGCATGAGCTGCCTGTAAATTTTAGAGATTAATCCTTTGTCAGTTGATTCATTTGCAAATATTTTCTCCCATTCTGAGGGCTGTCTTTTGGTCTTGTTTATGGTTTCCTTTGCTGTGCAAAAGCTTTGAAGTTTCATTAGGTCCCATTTGTTTATTTTTGTTTTTATCTCCATTACTCTAGGAGATGGGTCAAGAAGGATCTTGCTGTGATTTATGTCATAGAGTGTTCTGCCTATGTTTTCCTCTAAGAGTTTGATAGTTTCTGGCCTTACATTTAGGTCTTTAATCCATTTTGAGCTTATTTTTGTGTATGGTGTTAGGGAGTGATCTAATCTCATACTTTTACATGTACCTGTCCAGTTTTCCCAGCACCACTTATTGAAGGGGCTGTCCTTTCTCCACTGTATATTCCTGCCACCTTTATCAAAGATAAGGTGACCATATGTGCATGGGTTTATCTCTGGGCTTTCTATCCTATTCCATTGATCTATCTTTCTGTTTTTGTGCCAGTACCATACTGTCTTGATTACTGTAGCTTTGTAGTATAGTCTGAAGTCAGGCAGCCTGATTCCTCCAGCTCCATTTTTTGTTCTCAAGATTGCTTTGGCTATTCGGGGTCTTTTGTGTTTCCATACAAATTGTGAAATTTTTTGTTCTAGTTCTGTGAAAAATGCCAGTGGTAGTTTGATAGGGATTGCATTGAATCTATAGATTGCTTTGGGGAGTAGAGTCATTTTCACAATGTTGATTCTTCCAATCCAAGAACATGGTATATCTCTCCATCTGTTTGTATCATCTTTAATTTCTTTCATCAGTGTCTTATAATTTTCTGCATACAGGTCTTTTGTCTCCTTAGGTAGGTTTATTCCTAGATATTTTATTCTTTTTGTTGCAATGGTAAATGGGAGTGTTTTCTTGATTTCACTTTCAGATTTTTCATCGTTAGTATATAGGAATGCCAGAGATTTCTGTGCATTAATTTTGTATCCTGCTACTTTACCAAATTCATTGATTAGCTCTAGTAGTTTTCTGGTAGCATCTTTAGGATTCTCTATGTATAGTATCATGTCATCTGCAAACAGTGACAGCTTTACTTCTTCTTTTCCGATTTGGATTCCTTTTATTTCCTTTTCTTCTCTGATTGCTGTGGCTAAAACTTCCAAAACTATGTTGAATAAGAGTGGTGAGAGTGGGCAACCTTGTCTTGTTCCTGACCTTAGTGGAAATGCTTTCAGTTTTTCGCCATTGAGGATGATGTTGGCTGTGGGCTTGTCATATACGGCCTTTATTATATTGAGGAAAGTTCCCTCTACACCTACTTTCTGCAGGGTTTTTATCATAAATGGGTGTTGAATTTTGTCAAAAGCTTTCTCTGCATCTATTGAGATGATCATATGGTTTTTCTCCTTCAATTTGTTAATATGGTTAATCACATTGATAGATTTGCGTATATTGAAGAATCCTTGCATTCCTGGAATAAACCCCACTTGATCATGGTGTATGATCCTTTTAATGTGCTGTTGGATTCTGTTTGCTAGTATTTTGTTGAGGATTTTTGCATCTATGTTCATCAGTGATATTGGCCTGTAGTTTTCTTTCTTTGTGACATCCTTGTCTGGTTTTGGTATCAAGGTGAAGGTGGCCTCGTAGAATGAGTTTGGGAGTGTTCCTCCCTCTGCTATATTTTGGAAGAGTTTGAGAAGGATAGGTGTTAGCTCTTCTCTAAATGTTTGATAGAATTCGCCTGTGAAGCCATCTGGTTCTGGGCTTTTGTTTGTTGGAAGATTTTTTTTTTTTAATTTATTTATCTTTGGCTGTGTTGGGTCCTCGTTTCTGTGCGTGGGCTTTCTCTAGTTGTGGCAATCGGGGGCCACTCTTCATCGCGGTGCACAGGCCTCTTACTGTCGCAGCCTCTCGGCATAGAGTTGCTTGTAGTAATCCCTCATGATTTTTTGTATTTCTGCAGTGTCAGTTGTTACTTCTCCTTTTTCATTTCTGATTCTATTGATTTGAGTCTTCTCCCTTATTTTCTTGATGAGTCTGGCTAATGGTTTATCAATTTTGTTAATCTTCTCAAAGAACCAGCTTTTAGTTTTATTGATCTTTGCTATTGTTTCCTTCATTTCTTTTTCATTTATTTCTGATCTGATTTTTATGATTTCTTTCCTTCTGCTAACTCTGGGGTTTTTTTGTTCTTCTTTCTCTAATTGCTTGAGGTGCAAGGTTAGGTTGTTTATTCGAGATGTTTCCTGCTTCTTAAGGTGGGCTTGTATTGCTATAAACTTCCCTCTTAGAACTGCTTTTGCTGCATCCCATAGGTTTTGGGTCGTTGTATCTCCATTGTCATTTGTTTCTAGGTATTTTTTAATTTCCTCTTTGATTTCTTCAGTGATCACTTCGTTATTAAGTAGTGTATTGTTTAGCCTCCATGTGTTTGTATTTTTTACTGCTCTTTTCCTATAATTGATATCTAGTCTCATGGCGTTGTGGTCGGAAAAGATACTTGATATAATTTCAATTTTCTTAAATTTACCAAGGCTTGATTTGTGACCCAAGATATGATCTATCCTGGAGAATGTTCCATGAGCACTTGAGAAAAATGTGTATTCTGTTGTTTTTGGATGGAGTGTCCTATAAATATCAATTAAGTCCATCCTGTTTAATGTATCATTTAAAGCTTGTGTTTCCTTATTTATTTTCATTTTGGATGATCTGTCCATTGGTGAAAGTGGGGTGTTGAAGTCCCCTACTATGAATGTGTTACTGTCGATTTCCCCTTTTATGGCTGCTAGTTTTTGCCTTATGTATTGAGGTGCTCCTATGTTGGGTGCATAAATATTTACAATTGTTATATCTTCTTCTTGGATCGATCCCTTAATCATTATGTAGTGTCCTTCTTTGTCTCTTCTGATAGTCCTTATTTTAAAGTCTATTTTGTCTGATATGAGAATTGCTACTCCAGCTTTCTTTTGGTTTCCATTTGCATGGAATATCTTTTTCCATCCCCTTACTTTCAGTCTGTATGTGTCTCTAGGTCTGAAGTGGGTCTCTTGTAGACAGCATATATATGGGTCTTGTTTTTGTATCCATTCAGCCAATCTGTGTCTTTTGGTGGGAGCATTTAGTCCATTTACATTTAAGGTAATTATCGATATGTATGTTCCTATTCCCATTTTCTAAATTGTTTTGGGTTCGTTATTATAGGACTTTTCCTTCTCTTGTGTTTTTGTCTAGAGAAGTTCCTTTAGCATTTGTTGTAAAGCTGGTTTGGTGGTGCTGAACTCTCTCAGCTTTTGCTTGTCTGTAAAGGTTTTAATTTCTCCATCAAATCTGAATGAGATCCTTGCTGGGTAGAGTAATCTTGGTTGCAGGTTTTTCTCCTTCATCACTTTCAGTATGTCCTGCCACTCCCTTCTGGCTTGTAGAGTTTCTGCTGAGAGATCAGCTGTTAACCTTATGGGGATTCCCTTGTGTGTTATTTGTTGTTTTTCCCTTGCTGCTTTTAATATGCTTTCTTTGTATTTAGTTTTTGACAGTTTGATTAATATGTGTCTTGGCGTATTTCTCCTTGAATTTATCCTGTATGGGACTCTCTGTGCTTCCTGGACTTGATTAACTATTTCCTTTCCCATATTAGGGAAGTTTTCAACTATAATCTCTTCAAATATTTTCTCAGTCCCTTTCTTTTTCTCTTCTTCTTCTGGAACCCCTATAATTCGAATGTTGGTGCGTTTAATGTTGTCCCAGAGGTCTCTGAGACTGTCCTCAGTTCTTTTCATTCTTTTTTCTTTATTCTGCTCTGCAGTAGTTATTTCCACTATTTTATCTTCCAGGTCACTTATCCGTTCTTCTGCCTCATTTATTCTGCTATTGATCCCATCTAGAGTATTTTTCATTTCATTTATTGTGTTGTTCATCATTGTCTGTTTCATCTTTATTTCTTCTAGGTCCTTGTTAACTGCTTCTTGCATTTTGTCCATTCTATTTCCAAGATTTTGGATCATCTTTACTATCATTATTCTGAACTCTTTTTCAGGTAGACTGCCTATTTCCTCTTCATTTGTTAGGTCTGGTGGGTTTTTATCCTGCTCCTTCATCTGCTGTGTGTTTTTCTGTCTTCTCATTTTGCTTATCTTACTGTGATTGGGTTCACCTTTTTGCAGGCTGCAAGTTCGTAGCTCCCGTTGTTTTTGATGTCTGTCTCCAGTGGCTAAGGTTGGTTCAGTGCGTTGTGTAGGCTTCCTGGTGGAGGGGACTAGTGGCTGTGTTGTGGTGTATGAGGCTAGATCTTGTCTCTCTAGTGGGCAGGTCCACGTCTGGTGGTGTGTTTTGGGGTGTCTGTGGACTTATTATGATTTTAGGCAGCCTCTCTGCTAGTGGGTGGGGTTGTGTTCCTGTTTTGCTATATGGTTGGCATAGGTTGTCCAGCACTGTAGCTTGCTGGTCGTTGAGTGAAGCTGGGTGCTGGTGTTGAGATGGAGATCTCTGGGAGATTTTCGCCGTTTGATATTATGTGGGGCTGGGAGGTCTCTTCTTGACGAGTGTTCTGAAGTTGGCTCTCCCACCTCAGAGGCAGAGTCCTGACTCCTGGCTGGAGCAGCAAGAGCCTTTCATCCACTCGGCTCAGAATAAAAGGGAAGGAAAGTAGAGAGAATTAGTAGAAGTAGGAGGAAATAGGAAAGAAAGAAAGAAAGGAGGAAAAGAAGGAAGGAGGGAAGAAAGAAAGAAAGAAAGAAAGAAGAAAAGAAAGGAAGAAGGAAGGAAAGGAGGGAGGGAGGGAGGAGGGAAGGAATGAGGGAAGGAAGGAAAAAATAAATGAGGGAAGGAAGGAAAAAATACAGAAAGAAAGAAGATACAGTAAAATAAAATAAAGTATAATAAAGTTATTGAATTAAAAAAATAATTATTTAGAGAAAAAAAAAAAGGGAAGGATAGAACCTTAGGACAAATGGTGGAAGCAAAGTTATAGAGACAAAATCTTACATAGAAGCATACACATATACCCTCACAAAAAGAGGTAAAGTGGAAAAAATCATAAAACTTGCTCTCCAAGTCCACCTCCTCAATTTGGGACGATTCGTTGTCTCAAAAAGGGAAGGAAGGAAGGAAAGATAGAAAGAAGGTAAAGTATAATAGAGTTCTTTAAATTAAAATTAATTATTAAGAAAAAAATTTAAAAAAAAAAAAGTCGGATAGAACGCTGGGACAAATGGTGGAAGCAAACCTATACAGACAAGATCTCACACAGAAGCATACACATACACATTCACAAAAAGAGGAAAAGGGGAAAAAATCATAGATCTTGCTCTAGAAGTCCGCCTCCTCAATTTGGGATGATTCGCTGTCTATTCATGTATTCCACAGAGGCAGGGTACATCAAATTGATTGTGTAGCTTTAATCCGCTGTTTCTGAGGCTGCTGGGAGAGATTTCCCTTTTTCTTCTTTGTTCTCACAGCTCACAGGGGCTCAGCTTTCGATTTGGCCCTGCCTCTGCGTGTAGGTCGCTGGAGGGCGTCTGTTTTTTGCTCAGACAGGACGGGGTTAAAGGAGCCGCTGACTCGGGGGCTCTGGCGCACTCAGGCCGGGGGCAGGGAGGGGCACGGAGTGCGGGGCGGGCCTGCGGCGGCAGAAGTCGGCGTGACGTTGCAGCAGCCTGAGGCCCGCCGTGTGTTCTCCCTGAGAAATTGTCCCTGGGTCCCGGGAACCTGGCAGTGGCGGGCTGCACAGGCTCCCCGGAAGAGGGGTGGGGATAGTGACCTGTGCTCGCACACAGGCCCCTTGGTGGCGGCAGCAGCAGCCTTAGCGTCTCCCGCCCGTCTCTGGTTTCCGAGCTTTTAGCCGCGGCTCGCGCCCGTTTCTGGAGTTCCTTTAGGCAGCGCTCTTAAAACCCCTCTCCTCGCGCACCAGGAAACACAGAGGCAAGAAAAAGTCTCTTGCCTCCTCAGCAGGTGCAGACTTTTCCCCGGACTCCCTCCCGGCTAGCCGTGGCGCACTAACCCCTTCGGGCTATGTTCAAGCCGCCAACCCCAGTCCTCTCCCTGATCTCCGACCGAAACCCGAGCCTCGGCTTGCAGCCCCGCCCGCCCCAGCGGGTGAGCACACAAGCCTCTCGGGCTGGTGAGCGCCGGTCGGCACCGACCCTCTGTGCGGGAATCTCTCCGCTTTGCCCTCCGCGCCCCTGTTGCTGTGCTGTCCTCCGCGGCTCCGAAGCTCCCCGCTCCGCCTCCCACAGTCTCTGCCCGCGAAGGGGCTTCCTAGTGTGTGGAGACCTTTCCTCCTTCACAGCTCCCTCCCACTGGTGCAGGTGCCGTCCCTATCCTTTTGTCTCTGTTTTTAATTAATTTTTTTTTTCTTTTGCCCTACCCAGGTACGTGGGGAGTTTCTTGCCTTTTGGGAGGTCTGAGGTCTTCTGCCAGCATTCAGTAGGTGTTCTGTAGGAGTTGTTCCACATGTAGATGTATTTCTGGTGTATCTGTGGGGAGGAAGGTGAACTCCGCGTCTTACTCCTCCGCCATCTTTCCACTGCTCGGTCTGCTTACTTACTTTTATGTCTCCACAACTAGACTGTGAGTTCTTTGAAGACAGGTATTTTCATAGTATTTTGGTATTCCCTGTACCTAGTGGAGAGCATGACACATAGAAATCATCCTTTAAATATTTATACAATGTCTGAAAGATGTATTCAGGTCAACTCTTCATTCCTCTCATATAGTAATATCTATGAATTTTAAAATATGTTTCTAATATCACTGATAGCCACAAAAGTATATTTAACATTTTATATTATTTTTTTATTTCCCTTCATCACTTTTAAAAACTAAAATTTTCTTCTTTTTCATGATACCATTATACCATGGCCATTATCTCCAAGTTCAATAGCCTGCTTCTTTCCCATTTGTGAGACAGAAGATTCATGAATAACCAGGAATATAAATGGCATGTGAGTAAACTCTGGTCTGATATTTTATAAACCTTATTTTGTTTCTTTCTTTTTATTTGTATCATCATCATGTATAGTAAAAAATGTGGTTCTTGTCATAGTCAAGTGGAGAGAGAAGGAGCTGCTTGAAATTATGTACAGAACAGGGCCTGATGCAGTTAGCTGATCTAAGGTGCAAAGTTGATTGAGAAAAATTAATATTTTATATTTGGTGCATATTGTGAGAAAACTTCCAGAAATAATAGCTTCAGAATAAGTGGAAATATACTTTTAAAACTAGAAAATATTTTGAAATGGAACTAAACTTACATAATGGTGATTAAAATATTGACTTCATTTTGTAAGAAACAGAAAGTAGCAAAGGAATTAACAGCTGTATTGCACATATTATTAGTACTTTATAATATCTGTAAACATCTCCCAATTTATTCACATTCTAAACTACTTGAAGACAGTGATGCTGCAAGGATAATCTTTTAAATTTCATGTATCCTATTATCATGAGTTGAAGTAAATCTAATCTAATAATAATCTCTTAAATTAGTTTATTATCTCACACTCAAAAAGAAATTAAAATTTCAATTGGACATAAATACAAATAAATTAACATTCAGCTTTTATTATTATTTAGTTTAAGCTTTCATATATCTATGGAGATAAAGTATATTTTCCTTGTTTGTTATTATTATAATGTACATTAAATGAATGATCCTGATCAGATAAATACAATAATACCATAGTTACTAATATTTGAGTCTCTTCATAAAAACATAACAAGTGCATGGTAACAGCAAGATCTAAATGACAAACTTTTCAACAAATCTAGGTAAGAAGATTTCCCCACAAACTCCAAAATAGAAGTGGGTGGAGACAAATTGTCAATAGCCAAAAAAACAGCATAGTATATGACTCTTGTGGGTAAAAGGTATAGAAAGTAGCAGGTTTAGCTGAGAAATTTAAGAGCAAGAGAGCCCCAAAATAGCCATCTGGTATTCACTGGAGAGCCACAGGGCAAATTTGAACTAGCAGATGAAATGGAGGAGGTTTTACACTTTTTAAAGGAAGTTGAAGGCAAGTGGCCAGTGGTAATTTAGAGGGACTGGAGTGGATTAGTGCTTATGAACCTTAGAAAGTGAGCTTCCAGAGATACAGAGATCCCTTCAATACAGGGTCCCAAACTGAGAAGAAATTTCTGGGAATGAATTAGAAATATGAGGAATAATAGAAAGGACAGAAAAAGAAGGTCCACATAAAAATGATAGATGGGAACATTACCAGGACATCCCAGAAGTCTAGCTTTCATATTTAAACACTAAACACACACACGTGTGTGCACACCCATGTACGTACACATAAAAAAGAAGTGGAAGAAGTGGGAGCTTTATGAACTTATGAAAAATTCTATAAGCTACAAATTCTTCAAAAAAGTTCAAGTAAACTGATTTGATATAATAATGATCAATAGAAAAGTTGCTATAAGAAAAAAAAAGATAAAAACAAGCAGAATAACGTGTCTACAGACAATTAAAATTTGTCATAGGAACCATAAGGCCCAAGATGGCATCAGTTATGCTAAGAGCCATACACCAGAGGAGAAGTTTTTAAAATTTTAATGAAGTTCCTTTTATCAATTGTTACTTTCATGAATCATGCCTTTGACATTGCATCTATAAAAGTCATTGCCGGGGCTTCCCTGGTGGCGCAGTGGTTGAGAATCTGCCTGCTAATGCAGGGGACACGGGTTCGAGCCCTGGTCTGGAAGGATCCCACATGCCCCAGAGCAGCTAGCCCCGTGAGCCATAACTACTGAGCCTGTGCATCTGCAGCCTGTGCTCCACAACAAGAGAGGCCATGATAGTGAGAGGCCCACACACCGCGATGAAGAGTGGCCCCCCCTTGCTGCAACTAGAGAAAGCCCTCACACAGAAACGAAGACCCAACACAGCAAAAATAGATTAATTAATTAATAAACTCCTACCCCCAACATCTTCTTAAAAAAAACAAACAAAAAAAGCACTTTGTGTCTGAGAGATCCTGGTGATTTGACCTTAGACAAATAATTACTAAAAAGAAAAAAAAAAAACTCATTGCCATACCCAAGGTCATCAGCATTTTTTTCCTATGTTATATGCTAGGAGTTTTATAATTTTGTGTTTTACATTTACGTCTATGATCCATTTTGAGCTAATTTTTGTGAACCACGTAAGGTCTGTGGCTAGGTTCATTTGCTTGTATGTGGATGTGCAATTATTCCAGCATCATTTGTTGAAGAAATTATCTTTGTTCCATTGTTTTGCCTTTGCTCCTTTGTCAAAGATCAGTTGACTATAGACCCACATATGTGGGCCTATTTCTGGGCTCACTATTCTGTTGCATTTATCTATTCATCTATTCTTTTGCCAGTACACTGTCTTGATTACTGTAGCTTTATAGTAAGTCTTAAATTGGAAAGTGTAAATTCTAACTTTATTCTTCTCTTTCAATATTGTTTTGGCTATTCTAGGTCATTTGCCTCTCCATATAAACTTTAGAATCAACTTGTCCATATCTACAGAGTAACTGTCTGGAATGGTCCATTTTTTAAAAATCTTAAATTCTAGATTACTTTCTCCATTTTTTTTTTTTCCTTTGAAGTATCTGGGACATATGGTAGATTTTTCTGTGTGTTATATTTTGTTGATTGCATACTCATGGTGAAATTAAAAATTTTCTGATCTCGATATTTCCTGCAAATTGGCAGCTGGAGCCAGAATCTTGATAAGACTGTAGTTTACTTTTTTTGGTAAGCCTATACGTAGTGTGTGATTTCATTAGGAAATATGTAATATCAGTGCCTTCTTTCTTTCTATTTTTTTTTTGTGTGGTAATAACTGTTCATACATTGAAAATGAGGTTGCAGAATATACACTAAAATCTCTAATTCAAGAAAATGTCTCTGTTTTTTTTTAAATTATAAATAATAACAAACATATTATATGCAACTAAATGTTGAATCTTCGCTTACTGCCAATAGTTATTATATTTTAATTTTAATAATTTTTTTATTTCTTTGAGTTTTTAAAACTCTTCCTTTTTAAACCTGTTTTTCATGAACTCTATCTATTGCATTTATGCACTCTTGTGTTCCTTCTAGTTCAGTGTTCATCTCTGAATTTCAGAGATGTTCAGTGTTCATCTCTGAATTCAGTGTTCATCTCTGAATCTGTTACTAGTTATTTCCTGGATTTTGTTCATTTATTTCTGAGTTTTTAAAATTCCAATTTATGTGGTTCTTTTTTGCTTTGTAATATTTTCTTAACGTCCTTTCCTTGTATTAAATAGAAAACTCAGTTTATCTGTTCTATAGACATAGATCAGGTGGTCTCCATGTTCTGTTATTTCCCAAACAATGATAAAAACCTTCACTGACTTATTCCTAACACCCATGAGACTTAGTTACCCATTCTTGAATGTTGACTTAGGAATGAACTTCCTGTTTCCAAGCACCTACTCCCATACCATAGGTTAATTATAAAATTGTCCCAGTGGCCCATCAGTGGTCGGAGTGCAGCTGTGAATGTTTCCGGATCATTGTCCAATTCTGATCCCACCCTGTGAGTAAGATCCATTGATTATATGGATCTGCCTGCCTCATTTTTTGGTCTCAAGATGCCTTCTCAGTTCAGTGGGCACTTTTTGTTCCCTTCACTCTCCAACATCTAGGAAAGACAATGTCAGAAGTATGAGAAGACAACACAGGCTTGGAATAAATATTTGCAAAAGACACATGAGGTAAAGGGCTGTAATCCAAAACATACAAGGAACACTTAAAACTCAACAGTAAGAAAACAAACAACCTAATTAAGAAATAGGCCAAAGATCTCAACAGACACATCACCAAAGAAGATACACAGATGGTTAATAAGCATATGAAAAGATATTCCACATCATATGTTATCAGAGAAATGAAAGTTAAAACAATGAGATTACCACTACACACCTATGAAAAGACAAAATCTGAAACACTAACAATACCAAATGCTGGCAAGGACATGGAGCAACAGGAACTTTCATTCATTGCTGGTGGGAATGCAAAATGACACAGTCGGGGCTTCCCTGGTGGCGCAGTGGTTGAGAGTCCGCCTGCCAATGCAGGGGACGCGGGTTCGTGCCCCGGTCCGGGAGGATCCCACATGCCGCGGAGCGGCTGGGCCGGTGAGCCATGGCTGCTGGGCCTGCGCGTCTGGAGCCTGTGCTCCGCAGCGGGAGAGGCCACAGCGGGGGGGGGGCCCCGTCTCGCCAAAAAAAAAAAAAAAAAAAATGGCACAGTCACCTTGGAGGACAGTCCGTTACTTTCTTACAAAACAGAACATACTCTTACCATATGATTCATCCATCAATAACTCTCTTGGGTATTTACCCAAAGGAGTAGAAACAATGTCCTCACAAAAACCTGCACACAGATTTCTATAGCAGCTTTATTCATAATTGCCAAACTTGGAACTAAATTGTTCTTCAGTAGGTGAATGGATAAGTAAACTGTTGTACATATAGACAATGAAATATTATTCTTCACTAAAAAGAAATGATCTACCAAGCCATGAAGAGACATGGAGGAAACTAAAATATGTATTAATAAATGAAAGAAGCCTGATTCCAACTATTAGACATTGTGGAAATGTCAAAATTATGGAGACAGTAAAAAGATCAGTGGTTGATAGGAATTGTGATGTGGAATTGGGGGGCACTATGAATAGGAGTAGCACAGAGGATTCTTAGAGCAGTGAAAATACTCTGGATGATACCATAATGATGTATACATGTCATTATATTTGTCCAAACACATAGAATATACAACACCAAAATGAGTCCTAGTATAAACTATGGACTTTGAGTGATTATGATGTGCCAATCAATCGTAACAAATATACCACTCTGTTGGAGGATGTTGAAAATAGAAGTTATACATGTGTGGAGACAAGGGTATATGAGAAATCTTTGTGCCTTCCCTTCAATTTTGCTGTGAGTCTAAAACTACTCTAAAAATTACAATATTTAAAAATTAATTTAAATTAATTTAAAAAATTAATGGACCAAACTAAAATTCTTGGGGATGGTCATTTGGAAAACAAAACTATAAAGAAATGCAAATAAATTATTATTACAAAAAAATGTGAAAAAAAGAATTTATTATTACAAAATTAAGTAAATTAATCATTTTGGAGGAAAGAAGAGAGTTGAGATTGGGGTCAAGGTCGGAGCAAAACTTCTGCTGTGGTTGGCAAAGATCAATTTCTTGGAATGACAGAGCATTTGCCTTATAATAGCTCATTAATATACAGTAAGTCCCCGACATATTGAATGAGTTCCTTTCCGAGAGCACATTTGTAAGTCCTATTCATTTGTAAGTCCAACAAAGTTAGCCTAGGTACCTGACTAACACAATCGGCTATATAGTACTCTACTGTAATAGGCTTATAATACTTTTTACACAAATAATACATAAAAAGACTAAAAAAAATCTCACAAAAAATAAAGAAAACATTTTTATTCTTACAGTCCAGTACCTTGAAAAGTACAGTGGTACAGTACAAAGTTGGCATCCAGGGGCTGGTATCGAGTGAACAGGCAAGAAGAGTTACTGACTGGGGGAGGGAGAGAAGGTGGGAGATGGTAGAGCTTAAGGATCTTCGTCAGCAATAGGAGACGGAGGGCAAGCTGCACAACCACTTGTAGAGGATGCACACACGTGACAATGTAGACAATGTACATCAGACACGTGAACTAACTTACATGATTGGCTATACAAATGCACATTTGCAT
This sequence comes from Lipotes vexillifer, assembly GCF_000442215.2. Taxonomy (NCBI): domain Eukaryota; kingdom Metazoa; phylum Chordata; class Mammalia; order Artiodactyla; family Lipotidae; genus Lipotes; species Lipotes vexillifer. The sequence continues at coordinate 1,628,658 of NW_006780882.1, read as the reverse complement.
TTTTGAAAGTTCACAACTTGAAGGTTTGTATGTAGGGGACTTACTGTATACCTTTAAACATGAAGTACAGCGGAAAATGAATGACTTTCTTAAAGTGGATGGTAGGTAGAATTTGAGGGAATAAACAAAGAAAAGACATTTAGAGGTTACAAGGAACTTAGATAAATTTGGTGACAAAAAATTATTTGCAATTTAACTGCTCATTCAAATGATGAGAGCTCATAAAATCATGGATAAATTCAAAGTTTGAATCAAAATTCTAGATCAAACATATGCAGGTGATCTATTTTAGTTTACAATGCATTTGATGGTAAAATATATTTTTCTCAATATCTATGGCAGAAAAAATGTTTTAAAAATTATAATGGTTAGTAGTTATATTAATTAAAAATATTCACAAACATGTGGTACATTTAATAATAAAATTCCTGACATATGATTAAAGTCCTCCTTCTTAAGGTTTTAAGATCTGTATTAAGAATGTACATTGCAAACATATTCTAAATTATGTAAAGTAATTGTATGTATAGCTTCCTTCAATGAATATCTTAGATGGTATTTTATTCCTGCTTTTTAGTGTTACTGGAAAAAAAATTAAAATATATTGAATATAGTTTGATATGATCTCAGCTAAAAATCATTCTAAATAAATACAAAGATTTTATGAAATATTTTTGTATAACTGATGCTAATGTTAGCCTAGCAAAGTAGCATTACCACTGCAGAGAGTTAATCAATTTATAGTAATCACTTTGATCCATGTTATTTAATTTGTATGCTAAGCAGAACTGAATGGATTATTATTACCAAATCGTCCCTTATTATTAATGTTTTCCTGGCTTTCAGATGGTCATCTATAACATCTAATCTATTGTTCTTAAATAGGCAAATGTTAGCTTTAAAGATGTATTATAAAAATCCAATTAAAAGCATACCGTATATCTCTAACATTTTATGAAATGATCACATCACAATAGTATTATATTATGGATAACTCAAGTCCTTTTTAATATTTACTGTGGAAAGTTTTTATGAACTCTAAGATAAATAACATATGTTAGTATAAGAACACAGTTAAGTGGGATGCGTAATTTCTAGTATTGATTTTATGAAATAAATTATTAGTCTACAATAACATGTTATGTTAGGTAAAATGTTTAGGGTGTTTTAGCTCCCTTTTATAGTAACTTATGCAAATAGGGAGACTTTGGTTACAAATAACTATATCGATGAAAAAAGGATCAGGGAACAAACATTTATGAAGCAGCTTTTTTGTGTGTGACTTTCAAAGTACACTAAGTAGTCCCTCAGTTCAGGGAATCCCAGCAGACACCAAAATCTGAAAATGCTCAAGTCCCTTATATAAAAAGGCATAATATTTGCAAATAACCCAGGCACATCTCCCATGTACTTTAAATCATCTCTAGATTACTTATAATACCCTAATACAATATAAATTATATCTAAATAGTTGTAAATACAATATAAATGCTACATAAATAGTTGCCAGCACGAAGCAAATTCAGGTTTTGCTTTCTGAAATTTTCTGGAATTTTAAAAAAATATTTTCCATTCTTGGTTGATTGATTCCGAGGATACAGAACCCTTGAATACAGAGGGCCATATGTAACTTGAAATGTCAGGCATTGTAATGTACAGTGTCAATTATAATTATCTCAAGTCATGTGAAGCATGGTTTTAAATGTATGTAGTAGTTATACATAAAATCAATATATCAAATTATTAAGAGACCATTATTGGGCAGATCTGGGGGTCTTTCCCATTCTTTTTCATTACATTCTCTAACAGTTTACACTTATTTTGAAAATAAGGAGGTAAAGGAACAACAACAAGACTCCAGGTCAGGGTCTTCACCAGCACATTTCGCCAGATTGGGAAATTTACATGTAATTTGCATTATACTTTAGCCAGGAGTATGTATTGGAAGCTGAGGAGTTTGTCTCAATATGGGAAGTTAAGATTTACCAAATAGAGATTTACTTATAATTACTAGTATAACTGTTCTATGTCACTGAGATAGTTTTAAATCTCAAAGTCTTCCAGATGGCATGTTTCCATATAGATCCAGACCAAAACAGCGATTTTTGGTATGTTAGGATGGAGTAATTTTGCACCTTGTCCCTGTCACCAGGATTTCTTTGGACCCTGTATAAAGGAAATGTTATTTCTAACACATAATAATTAAAGGTCTCTGTATACAGAGATAACCGTAATTTTTGTAGGATAGTGTTATAGATATTAGTTGATTAACTGAATTTTAAATGAATTGTTGCCTGAGTTTACACACTGGGATTTTTGAAATGAATCACCAAAAACATACAGATTTACTCCTATGTACACATTTCTTCCCTCAATTTGCTACTTTTGTTTTCTTAAATATTGAAAATAGAGTAGCAATTTGACTAAAGCCATCGTTATTCAATCACCCATTTGCATGATTATGCTAAATTTTGAGAGGCTTTGATGACTCTTAAAACACAGTCAAACCAGCTAAACTTTCCCTGAACATGGGCTTTCTTAAGCATACACTGTCAGCAGTGCCTAGATTGTCCGTACATCTTCTAGGCCTCTTTCCCCCAGTGGTCACAAAATGTGCTTTTCTCCCATAAACCATTCATAAACTGCTTGAGGCTTGCAATAAATACAGATAATAAAACATTATACTGAAACCTTACCTGAAGTTTAAATAAGTATTAATTCTAACTTTTGCTAGATTTACCAAGGAAAATAAAAACTTAACCTGAAGCCATCATAAGAACTGAGGTCAATGTAAAATCATTGCATTGTGTTTATGAAAAAAATAGAGAATCTTACATATAATCATTTTCATATATCCAACCATCTAGCTGATATTGTCATCCAGAAATTTCTTAAGCATATCAAATTGATTGATTCCAAGATCCTATCCTTCATTCTGCTCCTAAACTCATTCCCCACCCTTTTTTTTATCTCACGAACTGGCAAATACATTATTCCAGAATATTCCAAAAGATTCATCTTTAATTTATTTTTTCTCACACCGTATGCCCAATCCATCAACTAATCTATTAACTCTACCTTCAGACTGTATTTAGAACTCCATCATCTCACTATGTCCATTGTTACCCTCATCCAATTTACTATTCACTCATTAGGGAATATTTACTGAGTGATTACCACATCTCTGTCACTGTTCTGTTGTGGATACAACAGTAGGAAAAACAAAAAACAAACACCTGCCTTCCTGGGTCTTATACTCATGAAGAACTCTTGGCCTAGATTATTGACATAGCCACCAAATGAATTACATGAGATTCTCCCTCCTGTCTGCAGATTTTCTAAACTTCAGCCTTTAAAAATGATAAACCAGAATTTGGTTCTTGTCACAAATCCTTAGACGGTTTCATATTTCACTCAGAATAAAAGGCAAAGTCCTTAATAAGTCCAACAAAAGGCCCTGTGAGCTCTGACCCCCAGCCACATGCCACTTGGATCAGGTCTCCTCAAACACTTTCACCCACCCTGCTCATAAATACCAGTGTCCTTGCTGTTCTTGATTGGGTAAAGGACATTCCCACCTCTAGGCCTTTGCACCTTCTCTTTCTCCTTTCCAAAAGGTCTCTTTCCACATATTTTCATACCGCCTAATTCCTAGTCATGCTTTTTCTTTTAGTTGAAACATAGTTGATTTACAAGATTATGTAAGCTTCAGGTGGATAGCAAAGTCATTCAGTCATACATGTATATATATATTTTCATATTCTTTTCCATTATAGATTATTACAAGATATTGAATATAGTTCCCTCTGCTATACAGTAAATCTTTGCTGTTTATTTTATATACAGTGGTGTATATTCATGGATCTTATTACCACCTAAGATGTAAATATTTACTTCTTTTTTTCTAGTCCTCCACCTGGATTGTAAGGATCATAAGAAAAATGCCATTTAATTTATCATTGCTATTTAATAGTGCACAAGTAGGAGCTTAAAATACATTTTGAATATGTTTATAAATGAATTAATGTATACAATATTAATTTAGCATTCAAATAAAGTATAGAACCAAAACAAAACTCCTTAGGAATTATATGTGTAAACTTTCTAAAGCATATAACAATTAGCATATTTGTATATCTACTATATATTTATTTATGTATTATTTATAATATAAATGAGTTTTCTACTTTCCCCAAAAAGGGACTTGATATTTCTCTATAATAAATTTACAAATAGACTCAATCATTTAAGGCATTATGCTTGAACCACTTACATAATTTTAAACAATTATATACAGATTGCTAGAAATTACAGCTTGGACAGATGATGAAAGGTTTCCCTGAATTTTTATCTTCTGATGTTTGAGATATAAATATGAATCCCTCCTGTCTAATTTGCTGCAGCCAAGATGTAAATTATATTTAGTATAGTTTTACAAAGTACTGCAGAGTAAATGCTTATCAACTTTTGTATCAATCAAATACAAATCTCAGTAGGAAGAATCATTGCTTGATGAATTTCATGAGGCCATTGAGTTGACAATAAGTCCAAGAAATTAGGGTTTGATTTTTGTGAATGTTGACTTCTTTGCCATGCATGAAAATGAATGAAGATATAGATAATGTCTGCTTTCACACATGGGAACAACCTATCTTGGTCAAGACAGAAGTTAAAAAATGAATGTTTCATTGAGTTGTATGGCTGCAATGAAAGGCAGCCATAAACCACAAAGCTGATTTTAGAGACTTCAGGGTGATTTTTTCAGCCACAAACCATTCCTGCAGAGTCTATGTTGTTTGTCACCCCTTCCAAAATGATACTGAGACATTGGATCAAGCATGGGAGATATATGGGCATTCAGAAAGAGATGAATGCATGGATTTAGAAGCCAAAGTACAAGGATATATGTGACATTATTAAAGATGGGTTCAGTACTTTGACAAGAAAAGGATGAGCTATCAAAGACTAAGACCATGTTCATTAGAAATATAAATTCTGCCATGACCGGCTTGATGTCAAAATGCATTAAATACTCCTTGCAATCTAGAGTATTTATCCAGCTAGGAGTATAACATTTGCTTAGATCTTAAGCCTTATGATTAATACATGATAATCATGGGTAATAAATTTTTCACAAATTATTTTTCACTTGACAGCCAGGATGATTTATTAGGTTTGTGAATTCATTTAAAATTCAATACCTTTGGGTGCTGCATCACTGAAATTAATGACCCAGATTCTCCCACTGAGTAAGTTGTTTCAGCCTCCTAGGGTCCTATTAAATTAAGTTCTTCAGTACATTAAATGTTTCCCTAATGTATTAAAGAGTTAATACATCCTACACTGGGGAAGTAGCATATGAATTTAAAAAAATTAACAACATGTCATTTTTTAATTTAAATAATACCTTATTCGCATATAGTTTCGTTTCTCTAGGTTTATAGGGTTCTTTAATAAATAGAAGTATTTTCAGGCAAGTGAAATGGATGACTTGTTTTTGTTCCATCATTCACAGGAAAACCTTTTAAGAAATATCATCCCCTTTGTCTACTTCCATCTTTGCTACTATCAGGATAAATTTGCCTCTAGTAGTTGTAGAAGCAGGAGAATGCAAAACTAAGGGCAAGTTCCATTTGTTTCCTGGGAATGCAGGGCTAGTAATGAGTGATTAGCCAAATCCCCACAGTTACTATTTGTAAACACTTTGTCATTTGGTAAAAGCTGGCGGGTAGTAGTAAATAATCTTTTTGTGGCTAATGTTCACACAATTTTGCCTTAACAGAAAACAGAGACAATAGGAACTAATATCACTTTGCCTTAAATATTATACTGTTTAACATTGCTACACATACAAAGAAAGAAATGACACACTCGGTACAGCTAATATATTTTTCAGGTGAGAAATATTTACTCACACAATAAAGGACCTTGAGAAATAAGGAGGGAAGAAGTAAGCGAGAAAGCCTTCCTACTTATAAAATATCCATACGAACACAAGCACACACACAAATACATCCTTAAATAGAGTTATAAGCATATAGTGCAGATCTTATGGCAATTAGGGAAGAAGAAACATAATATGAAAGTATTTTCTATAAGCAATAGGACTATTATACTACCTCGCAAAGGCATATGATATGTATAAATTATTGAATATTAGTTGAATAAAGTTACTGAGATGCCCTCAATTGTGAGTAATATATTCCCTTCAGGAAATACTTCTAACCCTCCATTTCAGCTGAGTTTGTTTCTTATATATATATATATATATATATATATATATATATATATATATATATATTATATATAAATAAAAAGAAAGCTCATAGAACACTCCAACTATAAGAATCAGAGATTTGTCCTTGGCTATGCTACCAACTGTCTCCGTAGCATTGAATAAATACTTCCATCTAAGTTTCTTCTCTGCAAAATGAAGTCTATAATCGTCTCTGCATTTTTTTTTTATATATATATATATATATATATATATATATATATATATATATATATTTAATATATAACATAATTGTACAATACATAATTTTATATAATGTATAGAATCATACATATTTATATAAATAAATGTATATAAGAAAGAATATTCTCCCCTTTTACTATTTTTTTTTCTTCAAGGCTAAAGTAATAGTATCATTTTCCTTTCCAAATTGCTCCCTTTCTCTTTAATCCAGACTAACTCCTTTTCACATTTTAGATCTCAGTTTAATTTTATTTTCTTAAGAGACCTTCTTAGACGCCCTAAATATTTAGGTCCTTTTCTATGTTCCCTTAATGCCAGTCAATCACAACACTCATCATACTTTATGGCAGTTGTGTTTAGTAATATATTTCTATCCCTTGATCCACATGAAAACACATATGTTAACAATTACCTTTTTCTTATTAATATATAAAATCTGAATAATTTACATTTTCACAAGCCATGCCTTAGAATAGTAGACCTATGTAATTCAAAAAAATAGAATTAGTGAATTGTCTAATGTTTCAATGCTTAACCTAAAAAATAAAGGATTGATTTTATTTAGATTCGTTTTTACTCCCCATCAGTATTAGAATTTGAGCTAGTGTAGTAGGTCTTCGGCTAATGCTCAATAACCTAAAAAAAATATCATTTTATTATTTAAGTTCTTCAGTACATTTTTATGCACTTTAAATTCATAAATTGATTTTATTTTTATACTTTTCTTTAAAAAATGTGTTCATTGTAGAAAATATAGAAAAACAAATAAATAAAATAAAAAGGAATAATTTGTACTCAGAAATAATTGCTGTTCATATCCTGCTGTATATTTCTTCAACTGTTTCCTATTCATAAACTTACATGGAAACAGTAGACTTGTTTTGAGCTTAAAATTTTAAACCGTCATTACCCTGGAAGATGAGTCAGTATGCCAGCAGTGCTAGTATTCATTTTCCTGAGATGTTTTATACAACATGTTGTGAGAGCCAGTTAAGAGCAGTACAACACAGGTTGGTTATTGTTATTTTTCTACCTGGACTAATGAGCTGAGAATGGTTGCAAGAAGCAGCCTTCACATGCATGTCAATAGAAGACACGAGAAAACTTTCTTCTGGGCCACCTTACAAGATGTAAAAGGTGAGTTTATACATTATGCAAGTGGCAGAATAAGCCAATGAAACCTGAATATTTCTTTTAATGTAACTTTATTTTTATCTGCAAACTGAGGGTAAGCATTCATGTATAACCATCTGCATATAGGTTCACTCTATAGTTACTACTTTAAAACCTACTTTTTTATTTACCATTTTTTCCTGCCAACATACTATCATATTGTTACATTTTTAATGCTTGTGTAGAATTTCATTATCACTATGTCTTTTTAAGAACATTTTTTTATAAAACAGTCTGTGTGAATTCACAAATTGCAAAGGTAGAACAATTTAGGAACTTAAAGTGACTAAAACTGTGCCTAATTTCTCTTTAAGTACAATTCAACAGAGCTAGAGATTGGTGTTCTATTGAATATATTTTGCATTCTAAATTGAACCTGCTAGGATACTATTTAAATATCATTCTATTTAACCTTTTGAAATACAAGATTTGTCTTTTAATGGGAAGTTGGCATTATGTCATAAAATGAAACCAAATGTCTTTGACATAATTACTGCCAGCAGTAGTAGGCTTTTATTTGTGCATTATGGGTTTCATATAATAAAGATAGCGATTCAGCCTAATTTATTTTACCCAGGAAAGATGGGGAAAAACAGCCTTTACTTCAGGTTTAATAATGAAGCAATACACATAACTTATGATAAATATTTCATCCATTCCTTAGAATAAATGCTATACAAGTAAAGTTTACAAAAGTGATATCACAAACCTTCCTAGGGGTAAAGGAAGCTAATTATTTTTTTTAAATGTATGAAAAATTAAATAGAGCACTATTCATATGATGCTGTAATTATTTATTTGAAGGTCAGGGTCTTAACAGACTGAAGGTAAGTGTCTAGGTTTTATCTTTGTATATGATGAATAGAGACAGTGTCTGACAGTCAGGAGTGCTCAATAAACATATGTGGAAAGGGGGAGGGAAAGAAAAAAGAAGAGAAAAAGGATGAGAGAGAGGAGAGAAGGAAGATAAAGGCAAACCTGGGAGAAGTAACTGAAGGAGAAAGGAAGAAAAGATCTATAAAGTGCTGTAATTTGGGTGTAACCTCTCTCTCTTTTTTTTTAAACTGAATCAAATTATAAAGATTTCCAGATGACTATCTGAAGCAGTTCATAGTTCACACTTTTGAAGTGAAAAACTAAGGTTAATTATTTGTTTATTTTAGTAATACTAAATTTGCTGATAACAGAAGATAGTTAAAATTGTATGGCTTATCCATCATTGACAGGTTAATTAAAGTAAAGATAATTGTTCCTTTATCTTAGTTCTTATGGTATTGAAATTGTTAAGGAAGCTTCTGTTACTAACCTGGGTTTACTTTAAGATTATTTTTAAGTGGTTATGTGACAAAATGGAAAATAAAAACATGTCTAATGTATTGATTACTCTATTGTATTAAAAAATATAATTATAAGGACTTTTTTCTTGGTTGAAGCTTATCCTTATTCTTTCAAGTTATAACATTTTCTTGAACACGCCAGTTAGTAATAAGTAAGAACAACTGAACAGGACACTTTTTATCCAATGTTTTTCTTTACTCCAACTTTGAAATAGGAATATTAAATTGTATAAATTATTCTGAAAATATTAAAAGTTTTATGCCAGATAAAGCTTTAGAAAGTGACACATCTTATGTTTGAATGCCCTATATAACCAAACATATTCTCCCCTATTCTAAACCATGGCTGACTTCCTTAATAGCAGGAAATTCACTATGTCCAAAGTCAGCCATTGTAATTTTTATATATATATCATGATTTTAGATGCTTCTTTTCAATATAACCTAAATTTCTCCTTCTATCTTCCACAACTTGAAAGTTGTTCTTACTGGTAACCAGGTCTCCTCCTGGAATATGGGACACAGTTTAGAACACAAGGGAGCTTGTTGCAAAATTTTCCATCTGAAGAGAAAACTTATTAGTTCCAGCTCAAGTCCCAAAGCACAGATGCTGCAGACCTAAAAGAATCAAACACATGTTTGTGTTTGTTGGTTTGTTTTTAAGCTATCATGGTTGATATGAACAGACTGACTCAGGATCTGGAAAGAAACTGCAGAAGATAAAAAGAGATGCAGATTAATTGGTTAAAAATTGTAATTGTCTTACAGGGTCTACTACCCATCTAATTTGTCTTATCATACCATACATGTTCTTGTCTTGCCATGCCTAGGATGTTTTATTAAACAGCCAAAACTCTACTGATACATTTTTAACAGTTTTGAGTGAACTCAGCATTTTATAAACAATGTTTTTTAAATTTTGGACTTTCTGTTTCCAATATTCATTTTATACTTTTTCTTTGAAGAGAATCATTAGTTTTAGTAAAAAAGAAACCTTTTTAAACAATTTTTTTTTCTAGATCTGCTGAGTGATCTAAGAAATTCCTTTTGCTCTGTGATACAAGAAACTTCCTTAGCTTGTCTTTATTTGTGAAAGGGCTTGGCATCCATTAAAATGAAAAGCAACTCGAATATCACTGTGCACAATTGTTTGCAACGTCAAAGAATACTACTTTTGGCAACACTTGACAGTATCATTGGTAGTGTCTAGCTCTCGCTTTGCACTGAAATTTATAGGGAATCAGAAAATAACAGGGAATTAAGAGAAAATCTTTACCAGGTCTCTCTCACTTAGGGTCCTGTTATTTTTGTTTAACTATGATTAAATAATTAAGTTTGATCTAGCCCTGAGAAGTGAAATACACCTAAGTTTGGTTTACCACTAATAAATAAAAATAAAAGGAATTATATTTTTCTATCAAGATGTTGGAGATTTGACACAAAACTTTCATTCAAAATACATAGTAATTTTAGAAAAATGTAAAAGTAGAAAATCACCATCACGTAATGAAAATAAAAAATAAGATGAAACCTTTTAATATATACACACACAGCTATGAATACGTGTAAGCCATGGCATTTGGGCTTCCATATCTCAAAGGCATCAGTAATGGTCAATAGGTTGCCTTTCACAAAATAACAGGGACTACAATTCCTCCACATTAGTAATGTCTTAGAATGTGTCACTTCTTAAAACTAGAGTCTGGTGTTGGGCTCCCTTGATTAAAAGGTTGAGGGCAGAGGTAGAAAACTGCCAAAATCTAGAACTTTGTTTAAGACCTGAGCCATACATACAGTACTCAGTGAGTGGACCTGAATAGCCCCACTATGTCCTGAAAAGGAACTTCGAAATACATTATCAGACCTAGTGTTCTACTAAGTTTTGGGGTTGTTAATATGGGTAATTTTAAACCAAATTGACAAAGAGCGATGGCCACAGAGTGAGAAAGAAGAAGACACTAAAACATACACTTGGACGCACACACAAACATAAACTGTTCTTATTCAAATGAGCATGTACATGTAAATTCTTCCAGGTGAAAATTTACAGTTGAAATAATAACCACAAAATCAACAAGGAGATGGTAAAGTATACAGGTTAAAATTATTTTTTTGAAATTATATAAAAAACAAACATTTAGTCTGCTCAAGAAAATGGAGACATTAATTAAAATTATAAACAAAAAAAATTATAAAATACATCCATATGAAATAATAAAATGTGAAATTTAAAAATCAACTAAATTGTTGTTTTATCAATTTAATTTTAAAATTATTCAATACGTTAGGAAATATTCTTAATTTCATAAATTCCAAAATTTGTATAGCACCACAAAAGACCCTGAACAGTCAAAGAAATCATGAGAAAGAACAAAGCAAGAGGCATGATACTTCCTGATTTCAAGCTATATTACAAATCTATGGTAGTTAAAAATATGCTACTGGCATAAAAACAGGCAGACAGACCAACGGAGTAGAATCAAGAGCTCAGAATTAACCCCCCACATGTACAGTCCACTAATATTTGACAAGGAGCCAAATAGGAAAAGGGTAACCTCTTCAACAAATGGTTCTAGGAAAACTGGATAAATACATGAAGAAAAATGAAATTGGACCCCATCTTACACCACTTACAAAAATTAACTTGCAATGGATCAAAGACTTAAACGTAAAACCTGACGCCTAAAAATTCCTGGAAGAAAACTTAAGTAAGAAGTTCTTTGACATTGGCCTCAGCAATGATTCTTTTAGATATGATGCCAAAAGTACAAACAACAAAAGCAAAAATCAATGTGTGACTATATCAAACTAAAAAGCTTCTACACAGCAAAGAAATAATCAACAAAATAAAGACAACCTACAGAATGGGAGAAAATATCTGTAAACCATATACTGGGTTAGAAGTTATCATCCAAAATACATAAAGGATTCAAACAACTCAATAATGAAAGAAACAAACAATCCAATTTAAAAATAGGCAGAGAAACAAAATAGACATTTTTCCAAAGAAGACATCTAGATGGCCAACAGGTGCATGAGAAGATTCTCAATATCATTAATCATCAGGAAAATGCAAGTCACTATGGAAAACAGTATAGAGATTATTTAAAAAGTTAAAATGGAACTAACATATGACCCAGCAACTCCACTTCTTTTTATATATCCAAAGGAAATAAAAACAGGATTTCAAAGAGGTATATACAATCATATGTTAATTGTAGCATTATTCACAATAGCCAAGATACAGAAACAACCTACGTGCCAGTCAACAAATGAATGGATAAAGAAAAGTATTATTCAATCATGAGAATGGAGGAAATTCTGCCATTTGTGACAACATGGATGAAACTTGTGGACATTATGCTAAATGAGATAAGTCCGAAGGAGAAAGACAAATACTGTGTGATATCTAGAAAAAGCCAGGCTCCTAAAAACAGAGAGTAAAATGGAGGTTACAAGGAGCTAAGGGGTGGGGGAATAGAAGAGATGTTTAACAGTACAAACTTGAAACTAGTAGATAGATCAGTCCTAGAGACCTAATGCACAGTATAGTGATTATAGACAACTATATTGTATTATAATGTCAAATTATAGAATAATTGTAGATAAAACTCTTGAAACATCTTTCTCTTTAGTATATACTCAAGATTCTATACGTTATTAACTTAGTAGTGAGATTTTTTTTTATGACCAGTTACATGTGTCTTACAATTGGCTAGATATTATCAAGTTATTCTCCAAAATATTTTTACAAATATATACAAATATATATATTTGTACAAATTCCTCAAACAATGTATGAGTGTCACCATGCATCCACATTCCCACCAACAATTGGTGACACTACACTTTAGTCTTTGCTAATCTGATGTTCTTTTATAATTTTTTTAAGTGTACATTTTATTGATCACTAGTGCATTTAAATTCCCTGCTTTATCATAGTAAAGCATTGCTAAATATCAGGAAAAAATGCAAGCCAATATCCTACTTCTTATTATTTCAAAAAGGAAAAAAAATTAATCTATACATACCACTGCAAACACACAAATTACATCCCTAGTACACCTATACATTTAACACGCTGTTATAATGTTCTAGTGCATTGCAAAATATTAGAATCATTGTTTACTGTTCACCAGTTTCTTTGAGTGTAATATTTGAGATAAAGTTGTCTTTTACTGACACATGATGTGCTTTTGCCAACACCTGTATTTGATTTAGACATTCTACAGTGAGAATCAGATTACCCAATATCATCAAATGAACTCACTGGAAATCTTGGCAGAAAAATCTAAGAACAACTAAGATTGGAAAGAATTTTTCTGGGCTTCAATTCCCACATAATTGCAAGGAGACTTTGGTAAAAATGTAATGGCATTAGAATGGTTTGATTACTGTAAATCACTCAAAACTAACCAACCTAAGCACCCATCCAGGAAAAGACCATCACTGCTGAGGACAGTAGGGACAATGCAGAGAGAAAATTTCATATTAAGATATAGAAAGAGAAAAAAGTGCTAGAGAGATGATAGGGTCAAGCCTCTATCTCTTAATATATGATAAGAAAAATTTGAGATCAAAAGTCAACAAATAGTTACAGAAGGAATTTTGCAATGCTAAAGTCTACAGTTAAACCCTTTCCATTATAATAGTTAGTATATGTATGCACCTGAGAGTGTAAGAACAACTTCTATAGAGACTACCGAAGGTGAAAGGAGAACTGGAAACACACTTTCTCAGTCCAAGGCAGATTAAATCTCCCAAAATTAGTAAGGAAAAGTATGCAGGTAGATGGTATAGTCTCTATCACACTCTGTTATCTATAAAAAAATACATACTTTTTCTTCCAGTTTCATTGAGATATAATTGACATGCAGCACTGTATAAATTTAAGGTGTACAGCATAAAGATTTGACTTACAAACATCATGAAATGGTCATCACAATAAGTTTGGTGAATATCCATCATCTCATATAGATACAAAATAGAAGAAAAAAAAATTTTCCTTGTGATGAGAACTGTTGGGATTTACTATCTTAACAATGTTTATATATAACATACAGCAATATTTACCATGTTGTACATTCTATCCCTAGTACTTTTATACCTGATAACTGGAAGTTTGTACCTTTTGACTACATTCATCCAAGTGCCCCTCTCCCACTCCCCCTCCTCAGTTAAACACAAATCTGATCTCCTTTTATATGAGTTTGTTTGTTGTTTTTGTTGTATGCTTGACCCAGAACATTATGTTAGTTCCTGGTGTACAAAATAGTGATTTTGTATTTCTATACATTTCAAAACGATCACCATGTTAAGTCTAGTTACCATCCATCACCATACAAAGATATTACATTATTATTGACTATATTCCCCATACTGTACATAGCTGTGACTCATGCATTTTGTAACTGGAAGTTTGTACCTCTTAATCTCCCTCGCCTATTTCTCTCATCCCCCTAACCCATTCCTCCTCCTCTGGAAACCACCAGTTTGTTCTCTGTATCCATGGCTCTGTTTCTGTTTTGTTATGTTTGCTCATTTGTTTTGTTTTTACGATTCCACATAGAGGTGAAGTCATTCAGTATTTACCTTTCTCTGCCTGACTTATTTCATTTAGCATAATATTCTCTAGGTCCATCCATGTTGTTGCAAATGGCAAGATTTCTTTTTTAAATGGCTGAGTAATATTCTATTTTGTATATTTACCAGATCTTCTTTATCCATTCATTTATCAATGGACTCTTAGGTTCCTTTCATATTTTGGCTATTGTAAATAATGCTGCTATAATCATTGGGGTGCCTATTATCTTTTCAAATAAGTGTTTTCATTTTATTTGGGTAAATAACCAAGAGTGGAATTACTGGATTGTGTGGTAGTTGCACTTTTAATTTTTTGAGGAACTTCCATATGTTTGCACAATGACTGCACCAATTTACATTCCCACCAGCAGTGTACAAGAGTATCCTTTTCTCCACATCCTTGCCAACATTTGTTATTTGTTTTCTTTTTGATAATAGCCATTCTGACAGGTGTGTGGTAATTGTGGTTTTGATTTGCATTTCTCTGATGATTAGTGATGTTGAGCATCTTTTCATGTGCCTGTTGCCTATCTGTATATTTTCTTTGGAAAAATGTCTATTCAGGTCCTCTGTCCATTTATTAATCAGGTTGTTTGGTTTTTTGATGTTGAGTTGCATGAGTTCTATGACATTGGGCATTAAAACCAAGTGATGTCTAACAGGAAAGCTTTATAGGTTTCATGTAGTTTCATATAGTTTTAAACCACTTGAGATTTCTCTTCTGTGAATAGTCTATTCAGATTGATTTCAATTTTTCTTTTAATATGTTGCGGTTTAAAAACTGTTTTGTGTGTTATTACACAGTTTGATTCTAATTAGAAGTAACTGAATTATGCTAAATTTTGATATAACATATGACTAAATTATGTTATGATGAAAAAATAAAACCAGAAAAAAACATGTTTAGGTGTTACTCATGATACAAATTCACTGTGAGTCAGCTGGGCCTTTGCTTTCCATCATCCTCCCTCTGGGATCCATTTCTGAGCAACCACTGTGTGATCTCAGATACTTCTGTTTCCCAGAGACAAGAGAAAGAGAAAGGAAGCAAATCGAGAAATGGCTGTTAAAGCTCTGACCCAGAAATGACACTGTGGCACATGTCACTTTGCAGAGTTCATTGATCAAAGCAAATCGATGACCACACAAGTTCTAAGTAGGCAGTAGGCAAGGAAAGTAATTACCATTACATGTCTGGTTGGAAAAATCGAATAGTTGCTAAACAGAACTGTAGGAATATAATCATAATTACAGGACAAATATTTTCTCTCTATCACTTTGTTTGTTGGGTAATTTGTGGACCAAAGATTTTAATGATAAACTTGTACAATTTATTAAATTTTCTTGTTAATTTTTTTCTTGAGTGTTTTTAAAGGCATATTTTTAGGCATATTTTAAAGGCATATTTTCCTACCCTGAATTCATACAGCATTCTATTCTATATTTAAAATGTTTATAAAGCTTGATTTTTCATATGTATACCTTTAACTTATCAGGAATTATTTTTCCCAAATATAAAGTCATTAAAATTAGTAGAATTAGTCAAAGCAACTTATGCTTCTCTACACTCCATTTTTTAAAAAAAGTATTTATTTATTTTTGGCCATGCTGCATGGCTTGGGGGATCTCAGTTCCCTAACCAGGGATTGAACCCTGGACATGGCAGTGAAAGCCCAGATTCCTAACCATTAGGCCACCAGGGAACTCCCTCTCTATACTTTAATACAAAGACAAATTATATCATGCTCTAATACAATAAAATGGTTGAAATGAATGATACAGCAATAAAAGCATCAACCAAAATAAATCTAAAACAGAGAAAATGTTGAGTGAGAAAAAAGATCAACATGTAAAGAGATATATACAACATGATTCCATGTAATATCAATATCAACCTATTTCTGTACAACCTATAACTACAAAATTTAGTGGCTTGAAAGAATAAAATGTTTATATCATTTCTCACAGTTTCTGTGGGTCAGGAACACAGGAGTGACATTTCCGTGCTGTTCTGGCTCCGGGTCTGAATGAGATTGTAGACAGATACTGGTTCAGGCTACCATCATCTATTGGCTTTTAATGATAGATCACCCTCTTCCACGGTGGCTTGCTCACATAGCTAGCAAGGGGCCATTGTTTGTTGGTAGGAGGCCTCAGTTCCTCCTTACATGGGCTTCTCCAAATGGCAATCTGTGTGTCCTCAGGACATGGTAGAAGGTTCACTTGAAAAAGATATATACAAGAGGCCAAGACAGCTGTAATGGCTCTATAATCTCACCTCAGGTGTCACAACTGTCACCTCCCTGGAGTCTACTGCTTACACAGACTAGTCATTGCTTACACATTACTATTCAGTAATGGAAGAAACTACTCAAGGGCAGGTTTACTAGTAGACAAAGATAACTAGAGTGCATCTTTGAGGCTGGCTATCAAATACTGTTATATAAAATGTCGTGAAAATTAGAAACAATACCATATATTTGTTATATATAAACACATATGTAGTCAAGTGAAATAGAAAATTCTGCAGATGATGAGCAACTTCTTTGGATAGTGGTTACGTCTGATGGGAACAGATGAAGTTGGGATTAGAGATTGGTCTACGGGGCCTTCAACAGTGTCCATTTAATTATGAAAGAGCATGAGGATTTGATAGATCTGGGTGTTAAATATATAGATGCTTATCATCCTTTCTCCTGTAAGTTTCCATAGAGGAAAATTACTTCATAATTAATAAATAAATACAGATGAGCAGCTTTTATAATTGTATGAGAGATAAATAAATCACTGCTCTCAGATGTTGTCCCCTTGACAGATGTCATCAAACCAGCAAACACTGGCTGTCCAGCAAGAGAATAGCTCTTGGACACCTAAGACATTGTCTTGTCCTCAAAGTTTACTTTATTAAGACATCCCCTTTAAAGAAGGCCTCAGTTGACACAAATAATCCCTAAAGGGAAAAATCCCATGTGGTCCTGGATTTCCAGAAAAGTCTTGATAATGTGAAAGAAGATATTCCACCCACAACTCTGTACATCTTGCAGGGTCATCTCATCAGTCAATTTGACAACATGAGGCATTCTCTACCTTAAGATCTATCTCGAAATCTCAAATCAGTATTAGCAGCTGACATTTCTATAATAACTACTATGTGCCAGGCATTAGGCTAAGTCCTTTGCATGTATTATTTTATCCTAAAAACAACATTATGGCATGCCTTGCATATTCCAAAAGGTGCATTTTCTTAAGGCACAGGGCAGTTAAGTATCTTGTTATGCAAATTAGTGGCAGATCAAAAATTTTACCTAGGAAATCTGGCTATTATGTTATCACCTTTCTACTGATTCTCGTTACTCTGGTTCTCTGATTACCACCTTAGAATCACCTTTAAAAAACTCTTCATAGATCTGTGTACCCAGATCTCCACTTTAAATACGGCAATAGTAAGTCATAATCTTTCTAATGAGAGCTTGAAGGGCTATGACTTTTCCCCTCCTGTCTAACACTGGGAAGATGGTAAATCCAGACCAAATTCAAATTTCTGGAACTCTGAGTTTGTCAAGACATGGAAAGCATGGGAAGGTCACCACCAGCCTCTGTTAGGACCCATGTTAAAGGCCAAGTGGCATAGCAGGGTGGGTATGACTCACCCTCTAATGCCTTTGATTTGGAAACCCACTATGGTGATTGAGCTTCCTGATATTTCACATAGGATCATTTAGTCACTGTCTTAGCCAGCCCAGGATGTCATATGTACACCACAGCCTGGGTATCCTAAGCAATAGAAATTTATTTCTCATAGTTCAGGAGACTGTGAAGTCCAAGGTCAGAGTGCCAGCATGATAGGATTCTGATGAGAACCCTCTTTCTGGCTTACAAATAGCTGCCTTCTTTCCATGTCTTCATGTGGCAGAAAAAGATAGAGAACAAACTCTCTTGTGTCTCTTCTGATAAGGACACTAATTCTTTCAAGAGGGCCCCACCCTCATGAGCTCATCTAAATGGAATTAATTCCCAAAGTTCCCATCTCCAAAACCTATCATACTGAGCACTGGGGCTTCAACACATTAGTCTTGGTGGTCATAATTCAGTTGACAGCAGTCACTAAGCCTCATGCATCATCTGGTGCTCATGGTTGGTCACTCAACCTCAGCCAGGGAGGGTTGTTCATCTCCACCAACTTTTTATCCAGGAAGGTCTGATCATTGATTGCCATGGAGTTGCTTACACAGGGCTCTCAGAAGCCACCTCTCAGGGATTGCAACCACAAATTCAAGGTGATAACATAGGTCAATTTCTAACACAGTGGAGACACATACTAGGCCTTAAAGTAATCATCTTCCACTACTCTCCTAGTCCACACTCAGAAGGCAGTTTTCTTTTTGGTGACTTAATACCTGTAATTCAGGTATTTGCTCTAACTTGTATTCCTTTGAGGCTAAGATGTGTAGTCACATGGACTAAATTTTACCCTCAAGAGTGTCAGATGTTCTGGTACCTAACACGTTCAATTCTTCATTTTAAACAAATCTTAATAGTTTGTGAAATATCCTTCTGATCTGAGGGTAAGCAATAGAAATTCATTTTTGAACAGTATTAAATAAGAAGACAATACTACCTTTTCTTCTACTTCTGTTCGTAAGGTTTGACTTTATTACTGAGTTTGAAGCCCCTGGGCTTTATCCTATTGCTAGATCTTGGCCTTTGCTCTATAAATCGGCATATAATTTGGTAGTAGAAAGCCTCTGTCTATCTTGTTTTGTCTTTTAGTAGTTTAGGAGATCTAAAGTGCACAGAACAAAGACTGTAGCTGCCAACTCCTTTCTCTGTTACAAAAAGTCATGCAGACTTTCTCCCCACATGCTTCTCATCTTGTTTGACCTGCCTTCTCAGGCTTCCAAATAATAAGAATCATAGAGCCTCAGATCCAGAGTGCCAGTAGTTTAATATGGATTTTATCTCAAATATGTCCTCTCTTAACCTAGACTTTGTCATATATTTTGTAGAATGTAAAAGTTTTCCTCTGTGGGTTTCCAGGAGTCACAGAAATTATTGTTACAATTAAGCCATTATAACAAGATAATAGTGTTCCTGTTGAGTATATACCAACCATGACGTGAAAATCTCTTACTACAATATTTTGGGAAATCTAAATAAATCATTAGAAAAGATCTACTTGTAGCTAGCTTGCCTATGTACAGTTGGTGTGTTTTGAAAGGAGAGGTTTATTGTATTTTAATTTTGCAGGCAGCAAACGATGATAATAAATAATGTTTCTCAGGACTGACTATAGGCCATTTGGCATGTATAGCCTTATTTAATCCTATAAGATAGGTACAATTATTTTCCATATTCTACAGCTATGGAAACTAATTCTTATAATTTAAGGAACTTGCTGAAATTAGATGGTTAGTAAGAGGTGGAACTGGGATTTAAATACTGATATTCTGACTGCAGAGACCAAACTCTTAATCACTGGCCTCTATTATCTATCTATCAGTAGACCCATGTGAGGTAAAATGTTAAACACACAAATTCTTGATTATGCTCCTTGAACATTGCAGAATTTGATAATCTATAGTTTTAAAAGCTTATCATGTAATTCTGCTGACCACAAGGCATTAAATCTCTGATTTATGAGATTTAAGTGTTTCTGTTGCAGTTCCCTGCTAGGCATGTGTTTTCAGTTTAATGAATGCTCAGTCTCATTAAAACTTACCATTTTTCACCATTCTCAATCATATTTTAATATTATAAATCTATTTCAGATATTACATGAAAACAAGCCCTGTTCCCAAGTAATGACAGGGACTCTTCTTTTAACAGCTGGTAAATATTTGTGTTAGTGACATATTCATCATCAAAAGGTCACAGATCCGGGCTTCCCTGGTGGTGCAGTGGTTGAGAGTCCACCTGCCGATGCAGGGCACACGGGTTCCTGCCTGGGTCCGGGAAGATTCCACATGCCGCGGAGCGGCTAGGCCTGTGAGCCACGGCGGCTGAGCCTGCGCGTCCGGAGCCTGTGCTCCACAACGGGAGAGGCCACAACAGTGAGAGGCCCGCATACCGCAAAAAAAAAAAAAAAAAAAAAGGTCACAGATCCAAAGGGTGAGAAGGGGGAGTTAATCTGGGGAGCTTTAGCAGAAATACTGCTGTCTAGTTAATGGATGCAAAACTGTCACTGTTACAACAGTCAAAGTGCTGTTATTCTGTGACTCCTGTGGTGATTGCAAATGCTAGAATGGACATTTTCTCACACATTAAACACTTTCTCAAAAAAAAAAAAATCAACTTTGGCCTTGAGAATCTAGTAGAAATACATGAGCTAAAGAGATTTAAAATGTAAGCTTGAGAAGGTTGGCATGTTTATTAGGAAACATAAAATGCAGTGGTGGCACAGCTATCTTTAGGAGTAAGGTGGCAATTACCACATTATGTCCTGAACCTAACACATGGTTAAGTAGAAGAGAGTGACAGTGATGCTGTGATTTCCTGGTGATAAATTTCTGCATCTATTATCTGATGACAAATTTATCTTTTTCCCATTTCTGAATTTATGTTGCAGAAAAGCAGAAAAATAGCAACATTGCGTTCCCTTCCTTCCTTTTATCTTTAATTTAAGCATGTTTGAGGGTAAAGCTGAGATTTAGGGATCAGATGTTTCAAAAATCAGGAAGCTCTAAGAAATAACTTGAAGACAATGAGAAGATACCCCTACCTACAATGTTAAAAAGACCTAAATTGTATATATTCCAGAGCTTGACACATAGTAGGAAGGGGAAATAGTTGAGAATAACTGAATTACAATCTCTTTATTTGGAAACAATAATTCTCATTTTCTTATAATTCTACTTCCATTACCCCATTTTCTTTTGTATTTTTTCCTACAAACCCACTTTTCTTCATTTTGAACATACCCCTTACATAAAACTTTCATGGATATGGGGAACTTCAGATTGTAATAAGGTGATCTTTTCATCAAAAGTCCTAGGTAATGTTTTAGCTACTGTGGTGGTAATGACAAATTTTCCTGAGCAGCCTGTAAGCTATTAGTCAATTGTTAATATCAAGGTGGTAAGCAAAATCTTTTAATACATAGCTGATTTAGACCTAGGACCTTTCAATATTACTTTTGCCTAAGTTTCAGATGCTCTGTACCCCTTCTTGACTAATATGGGAGTTATTTTCTAATCCCTTCAATATCTGAAATTTTCTAAGAGTATCTTATTTTTTATTGCTTTTATGCTTTATGAAAATTAAATATTATATCCTCCCTTATCTATCTCTAACTCAACAAATATTTGAACCCTACTATATGCCTCACTTTCTGTTACTCAGAGGAAATGTACAGATAAATGGATAGAACTTGCCTGTGCATATTAAGGTAGACAGAATAATGGTCTCTCAAAGATGATTACACCCTAATCTCCAGAACCTGAGAATATGTTACCTCTTGAGAAATGAAGCTTTGCAGATGTTATTAATGTTATGAACCTTGAGATGGGAAGATTATCATGGATTATCTAGGTGGGCCCAATTTAAACACTTGAGTCTTCAAAACTAGAGGATCTTTCAGGGCTGTGCCTAGAGAGAGCCAGAGTAAGGTAGCTAGTGGGAGAAATAAGAGAGACAAATATGCAAAGCCAATATAAGATGCATTATTGTGGGTGATACTGAGGGCAGGAGTTCTCAGTTCTGCTAAGGACTCCTGAGAGGCTTACCTAGAGCCGCTGCAAGTTGAAGGTTGACAAATTTATCCTTCAGTCCTTGCACCTCACTGAAAGCTTTTTCTGGGGTTGATAACAACTTCCCTGCTTTTATGCTCTGCTTAAATGAGGCTGAATGGCTCCAGCTGTGAGAGGGAGCAGAAAGCAAAAAGAGAGGAGAGGTATCCTTGTGAAGTGAGTCTCAAGTTACAC
The DNA here is from genome assembly GCF_000442215.2 of Lipotes vexillifer. Classification (NCBI taxonomy): domain Eukaryota; kingdom Metazoa; phylum Chordata; class Mammalia; order Artiodactyla; family Lipotidae; genus Lipotes; species Lipotes vexillifer. Next base: position 1,606,168 of record NW_006780882.1, on the reverse strand, counting down.
AGAACTGTCTGCTGCAGGGCGAGTGTAATCACAGCAAATGAGGGAAAGTGCTCGGGCACCAGTGGTGTCTGCTACAAGAAGGCCATGGACTAATGGGCTCAGGATATTTATATCTTCCTGGGAGGACAGACCTGGTAGAGAAGTAAAAAATGTAATTTTGGAAAGTTTCGTTTTTTGGGTGGGTAAAGAATATATATGTTGTGAAGGCAAATACATAATAAAATTAATAGACAATTCTCCCTGTTAAAAATAAAGGAGACACCCCTCCCTTTTCTTAGAGCATTTACTTTAGAAAATGTTTAATTATGTTATATCTCTCCTTGAAATGTAAGTCAATTATTTTTAAAATTTATTTATTTTATTTTTGGCTGCGTTGGGTCTTCGTTGCTGCACGAAGGCTTTCTCTAGTTGTGGGGAGCAGGGGTTACTCTTTGTTGCGGTGCACGGGCTTCTCATTGCGGTGGCTTCTCTTGTTGCGGAGCATGGCCTCTAGGTGTGTGGGCCTCAGTAGCTATGGCATGCAGGCTCAGTAGTTGTGGTCCACAGGCTTAGTCGCGCCACAACGTGTGGGATCTTCCCGGACCAGGGATCAAGCCCGTGTCCCCTGCATTGGCAGGCGGATTCTTAACCACTGCACCACCAAGGAAGTCCCTGAAATGTAAGTCAAATTTTTAAAGGATAAATAAGCCTCTTGACAGCTTAAAAATCCAGGAATGTGTTTCTCAAATCCTTGGAAGCCATTCCTTTGAAATATAAACATCAAGACATATGTTGCCTCCGCCCCTCCAGCATCTGTGGGAGGCGAGGAGCCTAACTCCTGGGGTGCCTAGTTCCAAACTGTAAAACTATGAGAAGTTTATTTTTCCATTAGAGAAAGCCATTAGCTAACACAGATGGTCACCCCAATTAACAAGTTAATGTTAGGTGAATTTTATGTGACAAATATAGCTGTCTAGTCCTCTAGTCCTCTACTTGAGGATCAGCTGTAGTTTGTATCTTGAGAACATAGACGAGATAGATTTAATCTGCTTGGCCATCTAATAAGGTGAGATTTCTTTCTGAATTTACAATCTCTTTAGTGGATTGCTTGTGATACACATCACATTCTGGTTTAATGATTATTCACTAATAAAATTGTTTCTCTTCTACCTTTGTGGAGAGGTTTTCTAGGTTGGCAGGAAATTTTGTTTTCAATTATATTTCTGCAACCAAATGCAATCTGTTATTAAATGCTTAATTGCAAAGTAATTATCCCCCAGGTACTCAGAATCAACATTTTTTTTTCCTCTCATGGGTAGATAATCACAATAGTAAGGGGGTACTGGTTAGAGTTTAAACATGTATACAGAGGTCAATCCAGTTAGATCACTTCCACTTTCAGAAAAAAGTCAGGGTTGATGTTGCAAAGTAGCACTAGAAAACCCGTGACACCAAAGCCACTGCATTCTTTGGTGTCTTGAGCCTCCAGGAAATAAATGTGTCTCCAGATTAGTTGTTAATTGCTTATTTTTATATGTTTAGTGGTGTGGTTTCCCCTCCTTATTTGTCAATTGCAAGAAAGTGAAAGCAAGCTCCTGGGCATAAGAGCCTATCTTTTCAGCCTCCATAACATTCCCTGAGTTCCTAAGGGCAGATTTAAACAGTTGCTAATCAGGGAATGGAGGGAATGCAGAAACAGGGAGGAACAGCCAAGAGACAATGGTGCAGCCTTGGGGCAGGGTCCTGGTTCAGCCTCAAGGGATACACATAATGGTATCTTTAAGCTCCTTATAGAACCAAAACCCCCAACAAACGGAAGATGTCAGCATTCTTCATTCCAGAGAAGACCACCTGAGGCCAGATTAAAGGAACCAGAGAAGCTCATCAAAAGATTACCTGAGACCAGATTAAAGGAGTGCATGCCCTACACACTCACAAATTCTATCAGCAACTCCACTATTGAAACATTGCTATAAAACTCCTCACCAGGGGCTTCCCTGGTGGCGCAGTGGTTGAGAGTCCGCCTGCCGATGTAGGGGACGCGGGTTCGTGCCCCGGTCCGGGAAGATCCCACATGCCGCGGAGCGGCTGGGCCCGTGAGCCATGGCCGCTGAGCCTGCGCGTCCGGAGCCTGTGCTCCGCAACGGGAAAGGCCACAACAGTGAGAGGCCTGCGTACCGCAAAAAAAAAAAAAAAAAACTCCTCACCAAACTCTCCTGGGTTGGGACACATAGTTTTTTGAAGGGCAGGAGGGTGCTGTGTCCTGCTTCTCCTGGCAAAGCAATAAAGCTATTCTTTTCTACTTCACCCAAAACTCTTTCTTCAAGATTCCATTCGGCACCAGTGCACAGAAGAAGAGCTTTTGGCATCAAAAGGAGGGTATAATGAATTGAAACTGAGTCCCCCGTCGATGAAAAATTAATCAGTCCATCTAAGAAAGAAATGGAAACTTTCATTCAAGCCAAATTTGAAGATTGTAACATGGAAAGAGCATCTCAGAAAGCTGAGAACTGTTCCACCTGTTGGAAGTCAAGGCACAATTATATAATTTTTTGAGACAGAGGGCTGTACATTAAATGATATATTATTGACCGTTTAAATAATCCAGATCTAAGTGCCATGTGACACCTTATCTAGAAGGAATGTTATCTGTAAGGAGTTGTCCTGTTGATGCAAGGAGAATGTTGCTCTTTATGGTTGAGCAGGTATTCCTGCCGATGGGAGAGGATTTGGTTAATGCATAAATGCAAGTACACAATGCATAGTGAGGGCTAGAGGGAAGCCAAAGGGCAGAGAAGAACTTTTATGTTTAAATTTTTCTTGTCTTGCCATAAAATATAAATTTTATTTCACACCCTAAAACTGAGTTCCCATGCCGAGTTTATGGTTAATCTCTCTATCCAAAACTTTATTCCCTTTCTCGTCCCACCTTTGTTCCCTTTAAGACTGAGGACTATCAAAGAAAAGGCGCAAGGGTTGAAACCACGTAGGACCCTACAGAGCTCTCCTGGGTATGGAAGCCCCTCTGTGTCTCCTGTTTCTTGCTTGTAGAAAAAAGGCTTTAGTGTCCTAGACCATTGTGGAGTTCTGCAGAGCAGACTCAAACAGTTAATGATTAGAATAGGAGAGTCACAGGACTCCTAGTTCCCCCTGAATTGACATAGATAACAATCTGTTGCATACCTTTGAGTTGCTGTGCAGAAACTAAAACCCCTCACCCAGCAGAGGATGGTGACTATATGCTGAACTCAAGCACGGAGACCCCAAAGTGGTTGGACACAGTAGGTTGATGATTGAGATTCCAGAAACATTACCCTGCTACTTCACCACCAACTAAGCAGAAGAAGGTTCACGAGATGATTAGGCTTCCTATGACTCTCTCCCTTAACATTGTCTTTAAAGACCCTTGCCTAAAAGCCTTGGGGATTTCAGGTCTTTTGAGAATGAGCTACCCACTGTTCTTGCTTAGTGTCCTGCAAATAAACTCTATACTTTCCTTCACCACAAACCCAGCGTCAGTAGATTGGCTTTGCTGTGCATCTAGCCAGTGAACCAGAGTTTCCTTCAGTAACAGGATCATCTCCAGGATATGGTGTAGATATTCACAAACATTAAGTTTAGGTCGGAAAAGGAGGCAGGTAGATGCTTTGGATAGTTCTTAGTGGCAGTATTGCCCCCAGCAAGCACTGTTGACCATAAAATACCATGAATGGGAGCAGAGCTGATCAGAGTTGGAGAAATGAAGCAGTCAGTGTAATACCATCCTAAGTTGGTAGAAAAATAGTTTTTCATTAGTTTCCTCAGCTTGGCCTGTACAGCAACAAAAAGAGAAAGCAAGTCCTGTTTCCATTTTCATTGTACCATAGGGTTTAATACTTGACTAGATACAGAATTTGTTACTTAGGCTTTATCAACCAGTAAATGTTTCAATAAAAGGAAAAGAATTTTTCATCTCCCAATATTCTCTCTCCAATAATTTATTTCAATCCTAAAATTTTTTGTTAATCCCCCAAAATGGACTAGGGGGATATAGAGAATTAAGGAATCAATTCAGTTTGAAAGATGTTAGGGACTCTTCAGAGAGGAGAGGACTGTACACTGGGATAGGGGATGTGCAGATATTTACAATTCATGTTGAAACATTTTTGTGTGGTTTGCATGCCATACTATGATTTCCACTGGACAAATCTTTTTGTGTGTGTGTGTCCAATTCCCACACCTTTTTTGAATTACAATGAAAGCATATAATGTTGTTGTGGAACACAGAGAACAAAATAGTTAATAAACCAAGTTTTTAAAACTGTGGCTGGATTTTTCCTCAGTGATTTTCTTAGCTATGAGAGATAGCTACATATATTTGGCCCAACTCATTCATTTTTTAAAAATTTCTGGATGTTTTCGTGATTTAAATTCTACTTTGGATACTTCTCCCCTTTTCCTTTCTTTCATCCTTACTTTTTTCTTAAAATCTTTTTTCTTCATAAGCTTTCCATGAAAATGTAAATGCCTCTGTTTGAGAGCTGTAGTTAAGGTAAAGCAACAACATAATCTCATGTGAAGCTTCATTTATTCAAACAGCTAATGATCACCTTTCTTAGTAAGAAATTAAATATTTTACAAGGGCTGATCCTGATCATTTCCTCTGTTCTAATTTGTAAACTTAACATGCAGTTTTGCCAATAAATTCTCCTGTCTTGTATTCCTTGAGACATCCTCCCTTTTCAAGGAGCCTGATATCTTTCCTCCCAACTGTGTAATTACTTAAGAAAAAACTGACCATGATGTCTCTTGTATTTTTTCTCACATGTCCTTTATAGCTCAGCAATGCAACTGTGCAATTTTTCCTACACTCATTTTTCCTGTCTTTGATATTTTCATTCATCCTGGCACACACAGTAAGTTCTCCCCAGTTGTTTGGTGTTCTGTACATCAGCATCTCGATACTCATAACTCCCAACTTCCCTAATTCTCAGTGTGCTTCCCGAAGCTAACATTTTATAATGACATCCTTCTTCTATGCTGTGAAACTGTCCAGGCATTTCTCCTACTTCCACAACTTCATTCTGGATCTCCCACAAAGACATCAATGTCTTTAGTGTGTCTCAGTTTAGGAAATGATGCTGATGCCCTCATTCCTCAGTATTGCTTTTTGTTTTGATCGTTTGACTTTTACCATACCATTAGTTCCCACAGCCTCTTATAAATAAAAACAAATAAAAATATAAAGAAACAATAGCTACCAGAAGAAAAATTTTGAAGACCTGTAGCATTCCACTACTATCATCACCTTCACCTTTATTTCTGTAATCCCAGGAAACCTGAGTCAATCTTTCCTCTTCATAGGAGACTTGGTCCCTCTCTTGAGGTCTTATTTCTACATTCCAAGACATTTCAATATGAGGTTGGTTTTAATGTCAGTGAGAATGGCCCCTCCAACATCTTCGTCTTTTAGGTTCTTCACCACCTCACATTTACTGAGCTTCTCCCACATTAACTTCAACCACTCAAACCCGCCATTACGTATTTTCCCATATTTCATTTCAAGTAACTGTTAGATCACCTGAAGCTTCTTCACTTTAAATCTTCTTCTTCTAATAAGTTGGTTAAACTTCTAAGTTTGTTCTTCAGCTTTAATCCAACTTCAAAGTCACTTATACCTCTACTTTCCTCCAAGCTATCAGTCTTTTTGTTCCTTTAGTTGCTTGTTTATTTAGTTTTTTCATCATTTCAGTAACACTTCATTTGCCCATATTCTGTATCTAACTTCCCTCAAACACAGCAACAACAACAATAACAACAAAACTCAGGAAGAACAAGATAGGGCATATTTGAACCACCATAAATCCATGCATGTAAAATCCACAGAGGACTTCAGCACTGCCTGAGAGGTCCCTTCCTAATTCAGTCTCTTCAATTTGCTTCCTAACTGCTTCTCTTCAAGTATCAGGAACCCATAAACCCTCACTGGCCCCCGTGCACAGTATATGATATAATCCCCTCTCTGATTCTTTTTTGTAAATATATCTCAGAACCCTGTAATTTGTCACTTCTTCTCTTTTGTAAATGATTAATCTCATCCTCTGGCACGTATAATGATTATTGAAGCTCCCAGTGGAAACCTAAGAGACTATCTCATCTTGGTATATCACTAGATTCATAGAAGATAAAAATTATTTTAGTAAAGTTTTTATGGTCAATCAAATATATAACCTTAATGCATAACGTTTTGTCAGAGGAAAACTGCCTGACTTTTCAAAAAGGCTCACTCATTAAAGATAAAATGAACTTTGTGTTCATTTTAGCTGTAACCTTTAAGATATCAATGACCATATACTCACTGTAATCATTCTTTAAAATTAGAATTATTGAAAAGTTTTATGATCACTGATGAATGAAAGAAAGAAATATTGATTTGTGATCAGGAGAGACAGTCTCAGGCAGTAAATGGGTGAATTCCCAGAAGAATTTACTTCACTCTACTGCTTTCTGACACTATTTCAGTGGGTCAATTTGAAATAAACTCATCATGTTTTTAAACTTAATCATACATTTCATTATAATGCTTTAGATAGCAATTTAATCTAAATAACTCCAGGATGGAAAAAATGAATTCTATCAATTAAGAGACTACTATAGCACAAGTACCCCAAATTGTTAGAGGCATGTGTTTTTCTGTATGTCACTTGTAAGTCTTGCTTTTTATATTATTCTTCATTGTGTATTCTTGTCTGTTTCACTAATAAAACTAATTCATATCATTATGTGTATGTAAATGTGGAGGATAAAACCACTCCTCTACAAGTAATCATCATTTAATAGACATTTTTTAACTGATAATAATCAGGGTAGACAGGCAAGTGGATCAGGTCATTGGATTCATAGTTCCAATAATTTTAATAATGTTTTAACAGTTATGTGATACCCTGCAGATTGAATAATGAGGAATTACTTCTTATGTAACAAATGATAAAATAATTTATGAAAGTGAGAACTCATTACTTTTAAATCTGAAAACTTAAAAAATAATAAAAGAGAGACAAAGATTGTACATTGAGAAGATATATCATCCTCCTTAAAAATATTTGTTCTCCATTTCCTAAACTTCTTCTTTATTTTGTTTTATTAATTTTATTTTATTTTATTTGTTTACTTTGTTTTATTTTATTTGTTTATTTTATTACTTCCTGCAAAAGATTTTCATTATAAAACAGTAAACAACCAAACCTAATCTGAGTAGAGCATCTCCATATTGCTGTAATCTCTGGTTACTGTAATCTCTGGTTACTGTTTTTTATTTCCCATTTCCCCATTCTTGAAGCAGCCCAGTTCCTTGCCTTCTGTCACATTCTACTCTTACTTCTCTCTCTCTCTGATGACTCATTTTCAGTCTCCTTTGTTATCTCATCTCCATACAAGTGTCAATAAATTTGAATTTCCTATGCATTTAATCTTATGTCTTCTTTTCTTCTTATGCCAACTTTCTCCCTAGGAAAATACATTCTCTCCCATAGCTTTAAATCTCATTTATACTTAGAGGCCCCAAAATGTATATCTCCAGAACAGATCTACTTTAGTCATTCCAAACTTACTTTATTGAACCAACTACGTTCCCATCTGCTCACAGTTATATAACCTAGCTCAGAATGTGATTCTTTTTTAAACACATTTTTTCCAGAAAGCTGTTTTGGCACTTCACTTCTGTTACTCTGTACATCCAATCTATCATTTAGTCTTGTCAATTTACTCTTATCAGTATATAACTGCACCCATTTTATTTTCCCTTATTACAAACAGTGGTTTGAGCCACTGTGATCAATTTCACCTGAATTATTGCAGTATTTTTTTTAATTAGCTGCCCCGTTTTGCTTTGGACAGTTCAATCCCTGGTAATTCTACCCAATTCACTCTTGAAATTATAATGAACAAATTTTCAATAACTCTGATCAGTGAATTCTCATGCTTAACATACATTGAGAACCTTTTCAGTACGTTTAGAATAAAATGCACAACTCTTAACCTGGCCTGTAAATCTTTACTTGCCATTCCATCTTTATTCTGCTTGCTTCCTCTCAATCTCTATATTCTGACCACCAGGACCTTATGTTCAATTCATCTGAAAGCTAAGCTCTATCTTAATTTAGGGTCATTATGCATGCCAATTTCTCTACCTGGAACTGTTTTTCCTTGGTCTTTGGATGGTGATTTCAGAGCCTTTCATCAGTACTCAGCTGAATTGCCTTTTCCTCAGGAATGTCTTAGAAATACCTCACCTTAAAGCCAAATTACATGACCAAAACAAAACATAACATCACACCCTTACGTTTGCTTATATTACTCATATGGTATTGCATATTTTATTGTTTATAATTGTTATTCATTCGCCTGATGATATTCATAAAAGTTCTCTTACTTAATGACAGTAAACTCTATGAAGTCAGAGATGTTATCTATCTTAGTCATCTATCTTCCATATCTAGCATAGTACAAAGACATTCAATACATAGTTTTAGAATTAATAAATGGGGAGCAGGCTTGTAATTTTATTCTTCCTTAACTTTATTTCAGAATTAGAAAAGAAAAACAAGGTTTTGAGACAAATGGCACTGTAAATGTAGGTACACTGGGCTTGCAATTTACAAGTCAATGGGCTTGGCATACATAGAAGCAATCCCTCCTGCCAAGTTCTTTATAAAGTGTTTCTGATCTATTTATACCTTATTCCCCAAGACTCTACATCATGGGACACCTATTCTCAATGGCAGTACCATTTGATTCTAGCTGTACTGCTTAAATATAAAGTCAAAATTCCTTTGTATGATGCATAACCATTTTAGACTTTTGATTACTATTTAACTTTGCAGTCACATGCTCCTGTTATGTTCACTTAACTGTTACCTAACCAAACTTGGGTCCACTCACCCACACACAGTAAAGTCAATCTACTGACACCGGGTTGTGGTGAAGGAAAGTGCACTGTTTATTGTAAGGTGCGATACCAGAAGTCCAGGGCAGCTAATGCTCAAAAAACCTGAACTCTCAATGGGTTTCAGAAAAATATTTTTAAAGGTCAGGTGAGGGTGGGGAGTCAGAGGGTATATGATCAGCTCGTGCACAATTCTCTGATTAGTTGATAGTGAGGTAACAGAGGGGTGTCACAGGGGCTAACCTTATCAGTCCTTAGGCTCTAGTAGGTGTGCGGGCTATGTGCTCATAGTCATCAAGTAGTAAACTTCCTCCATTTGGTGTGGGTTTTAGCATCTGCCAAACAACTCACGAAACATATATCAGATACTGTCACCTAGGTACTTCAGAGAAAAACCAAAGACTCTGTGTCTGCCATATGTCTGATTTACTGGTTAAATTCTTAATTCTAAGTTCTTCTGGCCCAACTGCTATTTTTGTCACTACATCCTTTTTTTTTTTACATTAATTAATTTATTTATTAATTTTTGGTTGTGTTGGGTCTTCGTTGCTGGGCACAGGCTTTCTCTAGTTGCGGTGAGTGGGAGCTACTCTTTCGTTGCAGTGGGCGGGCTTCTCATTGCCGTGGCTTCTCTTGCTGCGGAGCATGGGCTCTAGGTGTGCGGGCTTCAGTAGTTGTGGCTCACGGTCTCTGGAGTGCAGGCTCAGTAGTTGTGGTGCACGGGTTTAGTTGCTCTGGGGCATGTGGGATCTTCCCGGATCAGGGGTCAAACCCGTGTCCCCTGCATTGGCAGGCAGATTCTTAGCCACTGCGCCACAAGGGAAGCCCTGTCACTATATCCTTTTTTTTTTTTTTTTTTTTTTTTTTTTTGCTGTGGGCGGGCCTCTCCCCGTTGTGGCCTTTCCCGTTGCGGGGCACAGGCTCCGGACGCGCAGGCTCAGCGGCCACGGCCACGGCTCACGGGCCCAGCCTCTCCGCAGCATGTGAGATCTTCCCAGACCGGGGCATGAACCCACCCCGCGTCTCCTGCATCGGCAGGCGGACTCTCAAGCACTGCGCCACCAGGGAAGCCCCACTATATCCTTTTAATCATGAATTCTTGAGCCAGGCTTTTGTGACTCAGGAGAGGCCTGGGAAACTACAGCTTCTCTACAAACAGAGACAGGCAGAGGACATGGGCAGGGGGGTCTGTCCCAGGAAGGCCCCATAGGGCCCTGACTGGTTCCATAAACACTCTGTGTTCCAGACCTATAAAACTTAGATTATGCTTAAATTTGTGTACTCTACACTTCTACTCATAACCTCTGGTGGGGATGGGATGGGCAGAGAATATTGACTCTTTACTCCAGTTTTGTTGGCCTAGTGACTTTCTTCAAAACAATTAACTACCACATTTTTCAGGGTTTTGAGAAGGAAAAAGGAGCCCCAGTAGGTATCTCAAGCAGAAATTACACTGAAACATACACAGAAAAGCTGGAATAGCTGAAGTGTGCTTGTGTCTGAAGGCGTAGAGGAAAGTCTGGGGTTATTGAATTTAAAGACACAGAAAAATTCCTACAACCTTGGTTCAGGGAGATGCTCTTATTACCAAAACTTTAAGCTCCTCATGTCCACAGATTGGTGCTTAGAGACAAGAACATGATGTCCTGTCACTTCCGCTACTTCTAAAACTGCCATTCTGTGGCTTTACTTGCTGCCAGAATTAACAATAGCAGAATGGGCTCTGACTTATTATCCTTCTAAGCTGATACACTTGCATACAATGGGAAAGAGGTCCAAGCTGTATCCAGAACACTGGCTCAAAGGGAGTTTCATTGCTTGTTTGGTTTTGCTTTAGCTTTCTAAATGCTTTAACTTTAAGGAGAGAGGAATGAGTGCTGAAAAAAAAACACTTTACACACAAACTACCACACATCTTCAATAACAGTTTTTCCAGAAACATCAGCAAAATAATGCAGACTCACTTTGAAACCTAATATCACTTCCCTTACTTCCCATAGTACTACAACTGTTTGTGCAACTGTCTTCCCCAACACACTCTGAGATCTCCTGGGCATTATCTATCTATGTAATACTTTAATCTATGATAAGGGCTTCTAAATATTAGGTTCTCAATAAATATATTTTGAATTATTTAAATACTGAATGAATGAATAATCAACTGTATAACCCTAACTTCTGATTTGCATGCAGCTAAGTTTCCTCCACCAATTTTCTGCCATATATGTAAGCTTAGGCAAATAATATGGCAATTATCACACTTAAAAAAAAAATTCATCTATCACCTCAGTTGCCAGAGAATCCTCC
>NW_006780882.1:1587813-1594949 GCF_000442215.2 Lipotes vexillifer | reverse complement strand
TTTTTTTTTTTTTTTTTTTTCTGTACGCGGGCCTCTCACTGTTGTGGCCTCTCCCTATGCGGAGCACAGGCTCCGGACGTGCAGGCTCAGCGGCCATGGCTCACGGGCCCAGCCGCTCCGCGGCATGTGGGATCTTCCCGGACCGGGGCACGAACCCGCGTCCCCTGCATCGGCAGGCGGGCTCTCAACCACTGCGCCACCAGGGAAGCCCCCTTCATAACCTTTTGAACATAAGTTACAAAAACCATTAGCATCGATCTTCATAATTAAACCTTTTTTTTTTAGAACAGTGTCAATCTCTAGCCAATTTTGTAGTCAGGTTTATGTAGGCACAGAATAAATATTGATAAATATTGAATGAATAAAGGCATGAATGAATGAATCCAATGACTTGTAAATAAACATCCATCTTTAATTTCAAAGTTACCTCCTGAAATGCTTGAATTCTAAGTTTGTATATTAGTGTAATTTAAATTTAATATGAAACATATTTATATTTAATATGAAACAGAGAACAGTTGAATTCCAAATGTTGAAGATAATACAGTAGCTCATTAAATCTAATTTTAATTAGGTAGATCAACAAGGGTAACATGAGTAGTTTCACATGGCAGCAAAACAATTAGTAAACATTTCAAGGATATGTTTATTTAGCAATAATTTATATATTATTTACTATTTTCCAGGCATTATTTTAAGCAACTTACAAATATCAACTCATTTAATTATTTTGACAGTCCTGTTATTATCCTCATTTACTGATGAATCAGCTGAGACACAGATTGGTTAAATAACTTGTTCAAGGTCAACAGATAAAACTAGTGAAGGCCAGTTTCATTGCAAATGACCTGTCCCTAGAGTTTATGCTTTTAACCATCATACCGTGTGATGTTAATACATAATAATTTTTATGTGTTCCACTGTGTAGAATAGACTGTTCTATAAATTGCATTACATGTTTGCTATTATTTACAAATTATAATGACCAAGTAATGTATGGGTTTTCTTTTGCTGTGAACAGTTATGACAACATAAGGAGTGTAAAACAGCACCAATTCATTTTGTCACATTTGTGTCGATCAGGAATCTTGATGCTGCACAGTTAGGTTCTCTTCCAGGTCTCACATTCAAGGTATCAGGTGAGCTTCATTCTGATCTGAAGACTCTGTAGAGCAGTCTGGTCCCCAGCTCATTCAGGCTGTTGGCAGAATTCACTCATATTTGTAGGAATGAGCTCCTCATTTCCCTGCTGGCTGTCAACCAGGAACTCTGCTCATCTCCTAGAAGCTGACTGCATTCCATGCCACGTGGCCCCTTCTACCATTAAAGAAAACAATAAGAATCTTCCTGGGGGGTGGGGAGAGAGATAAAGTAGGAGTTTGGTGGGCTTCCCTGGTGGCGCAGTGGTTGAGAGTCCGCCTGCCAATGCAGGGGACACGGGTTCGTGCCCAGGTCCGGGAAGATCCCACATGCTGCGGAGCGGCTGGGTCCGTGAGCCATGGCCACTGAGCCTGCGTGTCCGGACCCTGTGCTCCACAATGGGAGAGGCCACAACGGTGAGAGGCCCGCCTACTGCAAAAAAAAAAAAAAGTAGGAGTTTGGGATTAACATATACACACTACTATATATAAAGTAGATAAACAACAAGGGCATACTATACAGAACAGGGAACTATTTTCAATATCTTATAATAAGCTATAATGGAAAATAATCTTAAAAAGAATATATTTATGTATATATCTATAACAGAATCACTTTGCTGTACATCTGAAACTAACACAACATTGTAAATTAACTACACGTCAATTAAAAACATGGTTTAAAAAGGAAAAGACTCTTCCTTATACCAGATCTTTCTTATTCTCCTAATCTCTTCTACCTGAAAGAGTTCAGCCTTTACAAGGGTCCTCCTGATTAGGTCAGGCCATCAAGAATACTTTATTTTTCACCTTATCTTTGATAAAGGAGGCAGGAATGTACAGTGGAGAAAGGACAGCCTCTTCTATAAGTGGTGCTGGGAAAACTGGACAGGTACATGTAAAAGTATGAGATTAGAACACTCCCTAACACCATACGCAAAAATAAGCTCAAAATGGATTAAAGACCTAAATGTAAGGCCAGAAACTATCAAACTCTTAGAGGAAAACATAGGCAGAACACTCTATGACATACATCACAGCAAGATCCTTTTTGACCCACCTCCTAGAGAAATGGAAATAAAAACAAAAATCAACAAATGGGACCTAATGAAACTTCAAAGCTTTTTCACAGCAAAGGAAACCATAAACAAGACCAAAAGACAACTCTCAGAATGGGAGAAGATATTTGCAAATGAAGCAACTGACAGAGGATTAATCTTCAAAATTTATAAGCAGCTCATGCAGCTCAATAACAAAAAAACAAACAACCCAATCCAAAAATGGGCAGAAGACCTAAATAGACATTTCTCCAAAGAAGATATACAGATTGCCAACAAACACATGAAAGAATGCTCAACATCATTAATCATTAGAGAAATGCAAATCAAAACTACAATGAGATATCATCTCACACCAGTCAGAATGGCCATCATCAAAAAATCTAGAAACAATAAATGCCGGAGAGGGTGTGGAGAAAAGGGAATACTCTTGCACTGCTGGTGCGAATGTGAATTGGTACAGCCACTATGGAGAACAGTATGGAGGTTTCTTAAAAAAACTAAAAATGGAACTACCAGTAATCCCACTACTGGGCATATACCCTGAGAAAACCGTAATTCAAAAAGAGTCATGTACCAAAATGTTCATTGAAGCTCTATTTACAATAGCCAGGAGATGGAAGCAACTTAAGTGTCCATTATTGGATGAATGGATAAAGAAGATGTGGCACATATATACAATGGAATATTACTCAGCCATAAAAAGAAATGAAGTTGAGTTATTTGTAGTGAGGTGGATGGACCTAGAATCTGTCATACAGAGTGAAGTAAGTCAGAAAGAGAAAGACAAATACCATATACTAACACACATATATGGAATCTAAGAAAAAAAAAGGTCATGAAGAACCTAGGGATAAAATGGGAATAAAGACACAGAACTACTAGAGAATGGACTTGAGGGTATGGGGAGGGGGAAGGGTAAGCTGTGACAGGGCGAGAGAGTGGCATGGACATATATACACTACCAAACATAAAATAGATAGCTAGTGGGAAGCAGCCGCATAGCACAGGGAGATCAGCTCGGTGCTCTGTGACCACCTAGAGGGGTGGGATATGGAGGGTGGGAGGGAGACCCAAGAGGGAAGAGATATGGGAACATATGTATATGTATAACTGATTCACTTTGTTATAAAGCAGAAACTAACACACCATTGTAAAACAATTATACTCCAATAAAGATGTGAAAAAAAAAAGAATATTTTTCTAAAAACCAACCGATTTAGAAACTTTTAAATTATTTCTTGTAAAACTGAAAGCAAAAAAGTAGATAATTTGAGTATTATAGTTGAAATTTCAACACTCTTCTTTCAATAATTGGTGCATCAAGCCAACAGTAAAATCATTAGTTGACCTGAACAGCACTATCACTGAACTTGATCTCACTAACATTTATAGAACACTCCATCCAACAAGAACAGAATACCTATTTGTCAAAATCCACAGAGCTTTACGACACGAATAGTAAATCTTTATATATGCAATGGAGAATATCAATTAGGAGGTTATGAGATCCCAGGATAGAATGTAGAATGTTAAAAACTCTTCACCTATATTACAAACAAACATATAAAATAACTTCACTGAAGGGAGTGGAGAGAAAGGGTGCTGACCAAGGTGACTCTGAAAATAAATGGAGTCTCCAAGACTAAAAGTAAAAAATCTGTACATATGTATTTTACTTTAATTGATAAAGATGTTTCTCTGTGAGGTACAGTTTATCAATTATTTTACCTCTATACACATATAACGGAATTGAACATTTAAATAATAGATGTCAGATGGTGGAAGTCAGGTTTTTCATTTTTGGAGTGGGAGTTTACAGGTAGGGGGAGAAGGCTAGAGTGATCATGTATCAATAGATTAGAGTTGGAGACATAAGTAAGCTCATGTAGATTTTAATATAGACACAGATGGTTGCATATAGAACTATTTATAGATATGTATATACATGGGAAAGAATACATACATACATACATATGTACATATTTTTCTTTGCTTGTCAGATGAGAAGTCCTTAAAGAAATTACACCACCTTAGCTTGAAGCACACCTAGCATTTAGATATGGATTTTTTATAAAGAAACCTGGGCTCTTTGGAAAAACAGGCCGATCTAAGAATGGGGAAAAGAAATACACGGGATGAATGTGGAGCACCTTGTAGTGCCAGAAAGTAAGGAAGTGCTCAAAATATTTGAATTTACAATTATTCCAATTTGGGAAGGAGTGCATTGAAAATTAAAGAGTTTTTATGTGTATTCTGTTATTTCTGTGATGGCTCTAAATCATGCTCTCAATGGTTTCAGAAATGCATTATCATCAATGTATCTTATAGTATATAAGGCATCAGTATATAAACTGCAAATGGTACTCTACATGAGAAACTGAATTATGAAAAAGTGCATCTATTATGAGAGTCTCACACCTAGGTCAGGACACACAGTTTGGCAGTGGCAGCAGAGAGAGCAAAGCCTAGTGGCCTGGGATGCCATTGTTTAACTCTTATCTATCTGGGAACTAAAGAATTAGATAAGACTCAACTACATAATTTAGGCATTTAAAGTAATTACATTTATTTAGAAATAAAATCAATGTAGAGATGGAAGATCATGTTGGAAATACTTTAAGTGAGAATTTTACATTTATAGATTCAAAAGAAAATCATCTTCTGAATAGTGTTACTAATAAAAGAACTTTGCCTTGATCTACGTAGTCTGAGCAGAACACTTCTAGACTCTCTCTAGCAAGAACTTACGGAATAAGATTTACAAATCTCAATAAGCCATTTTTTATGTCAGTGTCATTTTAGAATAAATTTCGGCTGCTAAAACTTAATTTAGTTTGAGTTTCTTCTGATCATATTTATAGTTTTACAGACAGCCATGTTCAATTCAGTTATATCTTACAAGAAATATGCCAAGTTTAAAGTAAGAATCTATTTTAAATGCTCTGATATTCAGGAATTTCTATCAAATTATGCTAAGCTAAGGATTTTAAACAAAACCTTTTACTTAATAAAACATTTGATGCCAATAGTAAATTTGTTGATATTAATCTCCACATTTTATTTTTGCATTTTCTAAAGCACATCTGTCAGAGTAATTATAGACTCCTGCAAGTAATCTCTTATTAGATGAAAAGTTTAAACACAAATGACATAATATTAATATACAGAAGAATGAATTGATTTTTATGTTATTCTTGAAAAGAGAGTCCATCTTTTATAAAGTAAATTAAATTTACAAGTAAATCTTGAAAGTGGTATTTTGAATCATTTTAGACAGTGAACTTTCAGTTTCTGATGTTAATCATGGCATGATCATTTGTTGAATAACTTTTAATTGATCAAATAATGATATAATTAGGGGGTTCAGTAACTAGAGGAAGGAAAGGAAGAAATATTATTACGATATAACATACACAATATGTTAAGTCACTTACTATATCATAGACTTTAATGTAATTTGTCAATTACTTTATTTAGAGACATTAGGACAACTTGACCTAGACTACTTTATTTATTTACTTTTGAAAAATATTTTATTTGTTCTGTTTGGTCCATTGTTAGTGTAAAATTATTTAGAGTTACACTGACTAAAATTAATGAAATATTGTAGTTTCTAGCTGCTCACAGGATTCGTTTTGCCTTAATTTACTAACCTCTTGGCAGAGCTAAAACAATAAAGCTATTAAGGATATGTAGGTAAGTGCCAATGAGGAAAGAGACAAGTGTATTTACATGTCACTTTCCATTATGAGCAATGGGAAAAAGTAAAACAAAATTAATTATTTTGTTATTAGTTGTATTCCTTAAAATATAAAATAGTGAATATTTCTACCCTCAAAATTACCCACTGGAGTTGTAGAACTTTTTGATTATTTTGTGTGTGTCAATTACATAGCTATCTCTAAAATTCAATTCAGAAAAAAAGAAAAAAATTTTGTAATTTTATATATATATATATGTTTTGCCTAAAGTATGTGTATTAATAGCCTGTGGAATCCACGTTTAGAATCTAATCTGTATCTTTTACATTTTGTCAACCTAGTATTCAATTTATTTGTGACACCAAGTTTGATAACTGGTACAAATACGTATACCCTAAATGTGATTTGGATTAAATAACCTTAATTTTTAAAATCCCCAATACTGTATTTTATTACAGTCTCTATTTCTAATGATGCCTCCATGTTTAAATTAGCCTGAGTACCTAAATCTTCTTGTGCTGATATTTTGGAACACCAGTCTATATCTTAACACAATTAAAGTGGCACAACTAGTCATGAAATTCATTATTGCTTCATTTTAAAAAATCAGAATATTTTGAGGGTCCTGGAGGCTAAAAGCTAAAATCTGTTCCTGATTTACTGTGAAAAAAGAATGGTAAATAAACTAAAATCTAAGTCCAAACTTTCAAAGCTGAAATGCTGACCCAAAGCAGATAAGAATTCTCATTCAAAGGAAAAGAAGGGGAGAAGAAAGGGGACAGGAAGCATAGCATCTGGCATTCCATTCGATTCCAAAAGTTCACCCCAAAACAAGTGTGCTTTTCAGAGAAGTGGCATAGTTGAGACATGTGAAGTAAATCACAGAAAAATACAAACCTGTATGGAAAATTCCCTTCCTACCTGATATGGTTACTCTTAGAAGCATTTAGAGGAATGCTTATGAACTGGTATGATTGAAAGGAGGAAACTGATATGGACTTTCTCTAATACAAAATGCAGGGCTTCCCTGGTGGCGCAGTGGTTGAGTCCGCCTGCCGATGCGGGAGACACGGGTCCGTGCCCCTATCCGGGAGGATCCCACATGCCGCGGAGCGGTTGGGCCCGTGAGCCATGGCAGCTGAGCCTGTGCGTCCGGAGCCTGTGCTCCACAACGGGAGAGGCCACAGCAGCGAGAGAGCCGCGTACCGCAAAAAAAAAAAAAAAAAAAAAAAAAA
>NW_006780882.1:1584599-1587029 GCF_000442215.2 Lipotes vexillifer | reverse complement strand
GTCCCCAAAAAAAAAAAAAAAAAAAAAAAAAAAATGTATATAAGCTTCTAGAAAATTTTCATGGATAATATATGTCATTCATTATGTAGTAAAAATACCTTTTACACATTTTAATCGAAAGATTTCAAGAGGTTGCACGTGGATATCTTGGTTTCTTTAATTTCGTTGTATTATAATTGAAGCCGACATTCATTTCTGAAATAGATGCAATGTCCAGATAGTGAAGTAGACCAGATGGCTTTTGCATGTGGCAATATAAAAACACAGCTTTGAAACTAGGTTTATTTGTGATCAAGTCCTTTTCTGTCAATTTCTCAATATCATACCCCAGTTGATAAGCCTTTTTAAGGACTAGTATTCTTATATGTATAATATGAAAAATAGTAACTCATTATCATTATCAGGTGGTAGGAAGAACAGAGATAATGAAATAATATATCAGAAACACTTAGAACAGTGCCAGACATATAAAATATGTACAATAATTATATTACTTTTACCGCCTGTAACAAATTACACTTCTTCACTATGATTTGTTACAATGGTATGTATATATATATATATATATATATATATATATATATGCAACAGGTATTTATTTTGTACTTATCAGGCACTATCCTGGGTACTAGAAATGTGTCAGAAAAGGTTTTCACTTTCATGCGCTTTTCATTCCAAATTGTAAGATACTGTGATTTTTGATTAGAAGCACTGATTTAGTAACAGATTTACATAAGGAGAAAAGGAAAGCTTAAGAAATATTAAAAGTGTGAAAACAATTTCCTCCCCTAGTTTGAAATAAACATAAGTTCACATATATTTAGTTTCTAGGTTTTCTTTGTTTTTGAATTTAAAGCAAATAAAAATACTTTTATTGGACAGATTCACAAAAAGTATAGTTTCTTACGTTGGGAAGCTTCCCTCTTGCCCTTTTTATTCCAGAATGCAAGGCCTCAGTGACTATCAAGTCTATTGAAGAATTTATTTAAATATCATCTAGAATTTCCACACTTTCCATCTTCCATACAGATAAATCATGCCACATAAGGATCAGGAATTACCATCAGAAACCCTCCTAAGAGAATGGCAATGTCTTTTACGACCATTGTCTTTTAGGTCCAGTTATATCTATGTACTTTGGCCTTTGCTCATCTAAACTTCCCACAGATTATACCACACAGCCCAGTAAATGTCTAGCACATTTTCCCTTATCTATTCTCTCTGTAGTTGGATTTCTGTTACTTACCATCCAATGAGATATGACAACTCTGGTGACACCATATTACTACACTTAAAACTGCTCACACTTAATGTAAGTGCATTCACTCTTTCACACACTTAACACATCTTTTAATATAAGATCCCTAAGATCAGGGGTTCTCTATGTTGCTTACTACTTAATTTCTACAGCCAAAAGCAGAACTTGGCACATAGCAAAGAATCAATATGTATCTGATGGATGATTGAATATCATGGAACGAGAACCGTGTAAGGATGGAAATATGAGCGAGGTATTTAATAAATGGAAGTTGAGTGAGGAAATATTTCTACCCTCTGATTGTATTCCTTCCTTCCACCCCCACTTTTTTTCCCCCACAATTATAAGAGGGTGGTTTTTCTTCCCTGTTATATCACTTGCTTATGTCAGAATGACCTTAAAGTTTGGTTTGGCAGTTTTGCGCTAAGGAATGTATTGCATTACAGGAGAAAAGAGAAAGATAGAAATTTAGTAGAAATTAAACTAGCTAATATTTATAATTTTAAAATCAATGGGATCTTGTGGAGAAATAGATAAAAGAGGGTAGAGGAAATTACAAAATATTTGCTTTCATGCCACCAAGAAAATTAAGTGAGTGAGACTCGGGTTAATCACATGGAGTAGAAGGGCTACCAGAGAATAAACAGAACTTGATGGAACTTTGGTTACTTTGATAATGGTGGTCCCATCTTATGGTCATGATGCAATATGAAAAATGACAAATGTAAATGAAATAAATAGTATATAGAGACAGAAGTTCATTTGGCCTAAATATATCACCTGGAAGAATGCTGGGAGTAACTTGAGAGGAATTGATGCAGCTGTCTGAACTTGAGATGATTAAGGAAATATTTACATAAAATTTATAGGTAGGTGGATACATAGATGATAGATAGATAGATGATAGATAGATAGATAGATGAGAAAGAAGGAGAGAAAATAGCTTCTTGATACACAATGTAACTTTTCTCACTGGTTGAATCAAAACTAGAGCCAACAGATCAAGTTCTTGCACAACTACTTGGCCTCCTCTGTACATCATTGTCATTGCCTGGACAGAACTTTGGACTGAAAATGACATTCACTATCCTATTTTATTTATGTAAGGAGGCTGCTGTTTGTCCTTAGAGGATTTACCACCTAAGGGAAAAAGCAGAAGCAGAAGCAGGAAT
>NW_006780882.1:1580533-1584535 GCF_000442215.2 Lipotes vexillifer | reverse complement strand
AGGAATGAAAAGTTTGCCTTTGCCATGTGCGGGCACTTATTTTCAAGTATTTTGGAAGTTTATGACAACTTCAAATAAAAATATTGTTGCCACACATAGGGATTCCTGCCAATGCTGTGAAATGTTTAAACCCCTACACTAGGCATGCAGCATAGCCTTCTTTCATGCAGTCTTTGAAGATATCTATGATGATGATAAGAAAATAACTTGATTCAAGATGAATCAGAAACAGCACAGGAAACAGAACTTTTCATTTCCCTGAATATCGCCTCTAGCATGACGTTCAGAATCATGTACTGCTTTTCCTCAGCCCTTGAGAAATGCTGTATTGATGAGCATGAAATCAGGGAAGCCAAGAACGATGACAAGCTCTTTTGTGAAAGCTCTCCTCTGCTTTTAATTGCCAAGTCCTGCCAGTAATTTCAACACTAAACTATGAAAGGATTTTGAAATCCAGCATGATTAGATGAGAGTGCAGCACTGTCTTTGAAGATTATAATCTAAGGAAACCACAGTATTGAAATACCAGATTTGAGACAATCTTTCAGAATGATTTTAGCCTTTAAAATCAGTGTTTCAGCCTATTTAGATTAACACTACACTTTTCTCTTCATGGTCCTTCAGTTGTATTTTAATCATGAAAAGCAAAAGCACTTCCTTGAAATAGCCCACATCATCTGAAAGATGCCACGTGTAACATTGATTGGCAGGCATTTGAGAATGGTAGACAGCCAATAAATCATTTAGAACTGTGTGTCCTTCAGTTCAACTTTAAAAATTTACCTTTCCTCCCTTTAAAAAGTGCATTTCAATTTCAAATATATATATTTTTTCTATTTAAACTTATACATCAACCTGAATATTGGGACACGCAGTGAAACTAACTGATTTGGCAATAATCCCTTAGAGAATAACTATAAACTTAATGCAATTTACATTTATGCGACAGATTTGGTTCCCAAACCAGACAATTTGTTAGTTATCAAAAGCATGTTTTAGTCCTGATTTCTGTACAGAGGAATTTATGAAATTGCATAAATAGAAATATTATTTTTTTAATTCCTGGATTTATGATATCTTGGTATTGAGGATTTATAAGGAAACATTTAAATAAATTATAAAGCAAACAATTTAGGTTTCACAAGAACTAAAAGACAAGAACTGTGATTGGACACAGACACCTCTTCAAGGATGGATTTGCCCTAGCTGCTGGGAGCAATATAATAGGAAAGACTTCAGCTGCCAGCTCCTTCAAGGACTGCCTCAGCTGCAAGAGTTATCTGACCCAACATTCAGTCCTTCCTGAAGCACATGATATCCAAACACTGATGGAGACAGTGGTATAAAAGCCTGAGCATTTTGACCCAACCTCGGGTGATCCTGACAGTTCCTTCCAGCTCCAGAGAAACCCATCACTCACATTCTTTGTCTTCCACTCCTGCATCTACAGAGGGGGTTCCCATGGGTGATACTTAATAAAACTGCCAAATATCAGATTCTCTCTCAGAGTCCATAACACACACTTTATTTTCTTAAATTTGTATTGGGATACAGTTGATTTACAATGTTGTGTTAGTTTCAAGTGTATAGCAAAGTGAATCAGTTATACATATACATATATCCACTCTTTTTTAGATTCTTTTCCCATATAAGCATTACAGAGTATTGAGTAGAGTCCCCTGTGCTGTATAGTAGGTCTTATTTGTTATCTATTTTATATATAGTAGTATGTATATGTCAGTCCCAATCTCCCAATTTATCCCTCCCCCTTTCCCCCTGGTTACCATAAGTTTGTTTTAGAAGTCTGTGAGTCTGTTTCTGTTTTGTAAATAAGTTCATTTATATCATTTTTTAGATTCCACATAGAAGTGATATCATATGATATTTGTCTTTCTCTGTCTGTCTTACTTCAGTCAATATGACAGTCTCTAGGTACATCCACGTTGCTGCAAATGGCATTATTTCATTCTTCTTTATGGCTGAGTAATATTCCATTGTGTATATGTACCTGGAGAAAACCATAATTTGAAAAGATACATGCACCCCAATGTTCATTGCAGCACTATTTACAATAGCCAGGACATGGGAGCAAATTAAATGTCCATCAACAGAGGAATGAATAAAGAAGGTATGGTACATTTAACACACACGTTAAATACACAGGCAGCCATGTAAATCCTGTTTCTGGGAATTATTTCAAAAATTCATAAAAAACATATATAATTATTGGTTGTTTAGGTAAGTATTTGAGGAGAGGGAAACAATGATGGAAAGTAAAAGGGAGTATAAGCTTCTGTTAAATAATTTCTTCCCATATTTAGCAAATATACAAATTGCATGTATACTACACTCCTTCTTTTGAGCCCAGTATTTCAATATTATATGTGTGTGTGTGTGTGTTTATTGAAATCATTGTAGATTTTACTGGATCTCATTCTAAGGAGATTCTGAAGAGTATGTCTGGAATTGGGTTGAATAGTGGAGGACTCATATGGACACATGAAGCCTGTTACTTTGGCATTTCATTAGTTTTATTATTGTAACAGTTAGACATCTCCATGATCTAAATATATTTTTACATTTTCTACCTTCTTAAAGTTATTTATGTGAAATTAATAACTCTACTTATTACCTTAGAAACAGTTTATAATGATTTATTAATATGGATTTATTGTCAATAATACATTTTGACTTGTATCTTTGTGGAGCCATTTAAAAAATTAAATTGTAAGAGAAGGGAATAAATGCATATTTTAAGCTGCTTGCTTTGTGTAATGGATCTGTTTAGCTACAAGACTATTTTTGCTTTGAAAGAAGGTAAGACCAAATTGTTCTAGTAAACTGAACTGGAGGTGACATTTATCATTAATCCCCTTTTCTCAAGCCCTTACCAGTCTTTAATTCACCTTAACAAACACTTGTAACTAATACACTATGTACTTATATTTTTTGCCTTCTGTTTATCCAAATAGAATTTAAGTTCCATGAGGGGAAGTTTTCTTGTCAGTTAGTTCATTCTTATTAGTACATCCCCTGTGTCTAGTATATATCAAGTACTTAAGCATTATTTGTTGAATGAACGGCTCTTATTTTTAAGAGAAGCCAAAATTTTAGCCTTAGTGGAGGGAATCTATTCCCACATCTGGCCCTGGATATTATATTGTTTGTATGACTCTTCCACCAAAATTACTGTTTAATAATAGAGAAAATAATTCAAAATAACTTTGTGTCTGAAGAATTTTTTCCCTTACATGTGGAATTAAAAAACAGTGCTATTAGTTCTGACTTTTATATTAATTGTTTGACAAAGTTTTCTTACCACAGTATACTATGCACTTGAAAAGTGCTTGTTTATGAGAGTGCTAGCATTAATGAATGTGTAGCTTTCAGGGGTGAGAAAGGGATAATGAAGAGCTGTCCTCTATATACCTCCTTCCCTGTAATGTAATTTACGATATTGATTTTCCACTCTCTACTCCCCAAATAAAATTTTGCAGTGGGCATTTGGGAAACTCTAGATATAAGGAAGACAATTTAATACCCTAACTGAGACAAGAGGTGACTTCATTTTGATTTTTCATTTAGAGTTTATAATCTAATTAAAGAAAATGCACATATATCTAGAGATAATCATGGATAATAAACACACCCAATTACCATTATAAGTGGATATTATAACAGCTGAAGCACAAAAAGAAATGAAAAAGTATTATCAGCATTATGCAAATGCATATTCTCTTCAAGAATTCCAGTTACAGTGAAAGTATTAAAATAATTCAACACATTCAGAGCCCATATGTGTTGTGATCGTTTTTAAAAGTATTCAAAAATTTCTGTGCATAAAACATTTTTATAAAGATCTTGTTTAAACGAAAGTATTTAGAAGAGTATGGTATAAAATTACATTGTGGAACACAATTATTTTTATCTTTAGAACACAGATAATAAAACATAATTATCGGGGCTTCCCTGGTGGCGCAGTGCTTGAGAGTCCGCCTGCCG
>NW_006780882.1:1568750-1580274 GCF_000442215.2 Lipotes vexillifer | reverse complement strand
TTTTACTGTACGCGGGCCTCTCACTGTTGTGGCCTCTCCCATTGTGGAGCACAGGCTCCGGATGCGCAGGCTCAGCGGCCATGGCTCACAGGCCCAGTCGCTCCACGGCATGTGGGATCTTCCCGGACCAGGGCACGAACCCGTGACCCTTGCCTCAGCAGGCGGACTCTCAACCATTATGCCACCAGGGAAACCCAAGGGTACTTTTTTTTCTTAACGTAAGTATAGTATAGAAATTCTTTCTAACTCAGAAAGTATAGTTACAGTCTAGGCAGAAAGGATCTGAAGATCACACAGCAAGTGCAGTGAAATATCTCAATTACATAGACTTCTAGAGAGAATTTTGTAACTTATTATCAGTGCATACATGTTACATGTATGTAATACATACGTTACATGTATGTATTATCAGTACATACATGTAACTGTAATTCTACAAAAGTCTCCTCTTTTGCCCCAGAAGTCTTTCCTAAGAATAACCCTTACAGATTCTCTCTACTCCTCACCCATTTACTGCTTGGGGAGAGGTATTAGTTACAAGACTGGTGAGTGTTCTAGAGGAAAGTCTGGGCCTGTGTTTCTCAATCATTCATGCTCTTTGCCTTCTTGTTAAGAGCAGTTGCTGTGGTCTGCCTTCTACACCACACAGTCAGATTGGGGAGCAAGCTCTTGTCCTTTGGTATGGTCTGGCCACTTCCTAGGAAAGTTTACATCAGGTGATAAATATGAACAAACTGATAGGACCAGCCTTCGAGGTACTTTTTCAAACAATAAGTAATAGAGCTGATATTTTTATCTTAATCTGTTTAATCACTGCTTTTGTAATACTATAGATTGTAACAATGAATGAAGCAGTAAATTCCTATGTTATCAAATATAAACGATAAATACACTATATATCAAATGCATTTTTATATCCCTATACTGTTCCAATATGTTTTTTTTAAACTTTTTTTTACTGTTATTTATTATTAGTTTGTCTTTATCCTAATATCATTTATATTATCAGACTCTGAATATCTTCAAAACATAAGTCAATAAAAATATAAATTTTTGTTCCTAAACTTAGAATCTTAGAGAATGACTCTCCAAAATGGGGTGTTGATAGCCCTGTTGTATACTGTTATTTAATTTGTACATTTGGTCACTCTTAGGCAACTTGGTCATTTTTTGCCTGCTCTGACACACAAAACATCTACTAACAAGTTGTATGTTATTTCTTCACTGATGTTTTTAGTTTTGTTATTTTTCCCTGTTAATATTCCATGTGTGTATAGCATTGCTTGAAGATTTAATTTAAAGTCATTATTGTATATGCCATTGGAGATTGCTATTGACCTTTCAATATTCATGACCCCATTCTTAGTCACAGAATCCCAGTTTAGCTGAGTGCAATGTACCATTTTCCACCTTCCTTTATGTCTTAATGCAATCATACTAAGGCAAGTTGTTTGTAACTTCTGAGATGGCTCATTAATTGCAGTTGACTCAGCAGGTACATATGCCCTTTATACTTTTTAAATTAATTTTTTATTAGAGTATAGTTGATTTACAATGATGTGTTAGTTTCTGATGTACAGCAAAGTAAATCATTAATACATATACATATATCTACTCTTCTTTGGATTCTATTCCCATATAGGTCATTACAAAATGTTGAGTAGAGTTGTCCTACTCAGATATGCCCTATTTTATTTATTTATTTTTAACATCTTTATTGGAGTATAATTGCTTTACAATGGTGTGTTACTTTCTGCTTTATAACAGAGTGAATCAGTTATACAAATACAAGATATGCCCTATTTTAAATCTTTGTATACATTTTGCAGCTGGCCTGGAATGCAGATGTAATGACTAGAAGCAGTAGGTAAGCTTTAAGATAGAAGCCATGTGCTGAAATTAGTGAAAGAGAAGTACAGTCTCAGGTTCCTGATGACAACAGGAAGCTTGCATTCTAGCAATAGACCACCAATTTGCAAACTTCTTATACATCAGAGTAAAAAAGCAAACCTCAATTTTTTTAAAGCTTCTATATTTGGATCTCCAAATGCTATTTCTCTCTCTCTCTCTTTTTTTTTTTTTTTGCAGTACACGGGCCTCTCACTGTTGTGGCCTCTTTCGTTGCGGAGCACAGGTTCCGGACCCGCAGGCTCAGCGGTCATGGTTCACGGGCCCAGCCGCTCTGCGGCATGTGGGATCTTCCCGGACAAGGGCACGAACCCGTGTCCCCTGCATCGGCAGGTGGACTCTCAACCACTGCGCCACCAGAGAAGCCCCAAATGCTATTTCTAACTGATAAACATGCCCACAAATTAAATAGGTATTAGAAATTTACTCGTCAATTTATTTATTTATTTTTATTTATTGAGGCGTAGTTGATTTATATTGTATGTTCCAGGTATACAACATACTGTTTCAAAATTTTTTAAGATTATACTCCATTTACAGTTATTATAAAATATTGGCTATATTCCCTGTGCAATATATCCTTATAGCTTATTTATTTTATACGTAGTTTGCCCCTCTTAAACCCTACTCCTACATTGCCTTTCACCCCTTCCGTGTCCCCACTGATAACTTTGTTCTCTATATCTGTGAGTCTGCTTATTTTTGTTATATTCACTAGTTTGTTTTATATTTTTATATTCCATATATAAGTGAAATCATATAGTATTTGCCTTTCTCTGTCTGGATTATTTCACTAAGCATAATACCCTCCAGGTCCATCCATGTTGTTGCAAAGGGCAAAATTTCATCATTTTTTTTTTTTTATGGTTGAGTAGTAGTATCCCATTGTGTGTGTGTGTGTGTGTGTGTGTGTGTGTATACACACAGACACACACACACACACACCACATTTTCTTTTTTAAAAAATTTATTTAATTAATTAATTAATTTTTATACAGCAGGTTCTTATTAGTTGGGAGATTGGGATTGACATATATACACTAATATGTATAACATAGATTACTAATACCACATTTTCTTTATCCATTCATCTGTGATGGACACAAGTTGCTTCAATATCTTTGCTATTGTAGATAATGCTGCTCTGAACACTGGGGCACGTGTATTTTTTTGAATTAGTGTTTTTGTTTTCTTCGGATGTATTTACCAATATAATAATCATAATTTACTGGAATAGTACTTTAGGAGGTTAATCCATGATAGATAGTCTATCCATGGAAACACTTATAATTTGCAAATCATTATAAGATACTGGATTTACATGGTACCTCATTTATATATATATCGCTGAATTACTGTGCTGTATGTACACCTGAAACTAACATGAGATTGTAAATCAACTATACTTAAATAAAATAATAGAAAACATTGAGGTATCATGTAGATCCAGTATCTCATAATATATATGTTCTTTTCCAGATTCTTCTCCTTTATGGGTTATTACATAATACCTCTTAATTCTTTTTGTCATGACTATAATTTACATGGACACAAAAACTGTTACAAGAGTTTTGTATGTAAAAATGAATTGTGCCTCCTAACACTGTATATAGATGAGAGTAACAACAATTTATCTTTTCATTATAAGTGTCTGAAATTTTTGTATTACATTTCACAAAACATATCTCTTGGGTTACACTTTTATTATCACCAAAGTTTTTGTTAATTTGATTAGCAAAGCAGCACAAAATGCAAATAGCAATCCATTACCTCTGCAAGAAAACTTTTGGAATAGGAAAGCCTATTTACGGTGGTCACTCAGGCATAGACGTCTTTGACTTGATAATCTGTTGCAACACTGTATTACATATATGGACGTGTATATTTTTGAGGACACGCATTTCTAAAATATTGAAAATTTTAGTAATAGTTGTTTCTAAAACTATTCTTTAATATAGTTTTTAAAAGGGGATAAGAAGATCTTATTCTAGATGTTAGGTTGAGAACCTCTGCTTTGGTATTTTGAATATATTGAATGGAAACAAGGTCACCCTATCATGTAGAACTATTTAGGTAGCTGAGTTATACTTCATAGAAGGGGAAATATCAGGACACATCTATAAGTCATACACCAAGGGAAAAATATCTTTCAAAATGCTTATAAGAAACACCCAAGTCGAAGGAGTCCTTTAAAGTATTATATAACACTTCATACCTGACAGCTGCAACACAACACATGTATAGATTAAAAGACAGTCACCCATATTGAATTTACCTGCTGATGGAGTGGAATATTGTTCTGTGGTTTTCTCGACAGCAGGACTGAAAGGTATGTCCTCCTCTAGCACACAACAAAAGGAGTAAGAAAGATATTTCCTAAATTTTAAAGGAGAAAT
This sequence comes from Lipotes vexillifer, assembly GCF_000442215.2. Classification (NCBI taxonomy): domain Eukaryota; kingdom Metazoa; phylum Chordata; class Mammalia; order Artiodactyla; family Lipotidae; genus Lipotes; species Lipotes vexillifer. The sequence goes on along the minus strand of NW_006780882.1, from coordinate 1,575,970 downwards.
ATAGATACTTAAATAAAAGGTGCTATTGATGGTGTTAGAAGGTGAGTGTCACCTCTAAAACTGTTTGCTCATTACATTTTGTGACCTTCTTTGGCAATATCACAGTCCTGTAGATGATTGTTTTTTATCCATACATTTTGAGAGTGAGAAGGCTGGATACAGAAGATAGAATAGGAGGGGATCATTGTAGAGACCACTATGGTGAACAGGCTTGTCGGAATCCTGAGCTTGACTGCATCACAAAACGATACTCAAATTTAAAGTCAGAAAAGAATGAGATATCAAAAACACTAAGCTTAGTTTTTGTTGATATTCATCCAGATCAGTATTTAGGGTGCCTAAAGGTCATATTCCAAATAAGTCACAGATCTGAGTGGATTCAGCATCCTTGCCCACTCAGAGTCGTGTCCATATTTCATGGTCACAGCAACCATGTGCATTAAAGAAGCTACTAGTTCCTAGGAGCCCAGATCCCCAGGCCTCTGATCCTTTTATTGTTTTGATAAGGACCTGCAGATAGAATGCAAGAGTATTTTCAACATTCAAGTGTCTGATCTGTTGCTTTATGAGAAGATTCATGCCATATCACATCTAAATTTTTTTCCAAAATTTATTATAAATTTTTACAACCTCTTTGGGTCTATGTAAGTTTGTGTAACCTGATCTTGGCTTATAGAAGGCACAAGGTTAAACATCTAATCATCAGAAATTAGCAGACAGTTTGCTGAAATTTGAGGTGCAGTAACTTTGGGGATTGAACCATAAGTATCCCTTGCTGCCCTGATTCCCATCCAGACCCTCGGTGGCCAAAATTTAATCGTAATTCTGCTTGTAATTAAGTATTTGTATTCATCTATCATTCGTTTTTGATAAAATGCCTCGAGAGATAAAATGAGGATGTCGAAGAACAATCTGTTATAAAAATGTGTATGGTTTTAATAATAATTGTGTGTTCTGTTTATTTGACTGCTTCTAACTCTAAAGTTTATTTGTAGTAAATTTTTATTTTTTATGCAACAATTTGCCTGTCAGAATTCCTATAATAATTGTCAGCTATGAGTGGGCTGACAATGTTTTCTTCAGTTATAATGCATTTCCAACTGTTAGTAGTACTAGGACCTTTTAAATAAGAGAAGCAACTGAGGATGATAGCTTTAAGGGAGATAGTCCTTTGACCAAATAAGACAACATGGGACTTACTGTCACATTTAACTACCAATGATATTTGTAAGTAAGACATAGAAAGACAAATATCATATGATATCACTCATATGTGGAATCTAATTTTTAAAATGATATAAATGAAATTATTTACAAAACAGAAACAGACTCACAGATTTGTAAAACAAGCATATGGTTACCAAAGGTGAAATATGGTGGGGGGAAGGGATAAATTAAGAGTTTGAGATTAACATATTACTATATATAAAATAGATAACAAGCAAGAACCTACTGTGTAGCACAGGGAACTCTAGTCAATATTCTGTAATAACCTATATGAGAAAAGAATCTAAAAAACAGTGGATATATGTATATGTATAACTGATTCACATTGCTGTACACCTGAAACTAACACAGCTTGTAAATCAACTCTACTCCAATAAAATTTCTTTAAAAATCCAAAAGTATCAGTATATTTGATTTTAAACATAAGCAATATTGACAGTGTACAATAATAATTACACATTCAGACTTAGGAAATTACAAGAGTTTGGGGAGCTGTGAGTCAGGAACTGTGAACAAACACCAAATATGTATAAGTATATTTTGGTCTTCTGAATAATCAAATATATACTTTTCTTATAAACCACAATATCACAGTCTTATAAACCTTTAATGGGCTTTGCTTTTCTCTGAGATGGGAGCCAATGGAGGGTTTTCAGTGAGAGGTGATGTGATTTGACTCGGGCTACTACAGAAGATACCTTCTGGCTGCTAAATTGAGGACAGTCTGGAAGATGGCAAAGATGGATGCAGGGCAAGAAAAGAGGCTATTACAATGGTCCAGGGATTTATGTTATTGAAATTATTTGTTCTGTGGAAGTTCACAATAATGCACCGATAAAATCATCTGGGGTTGGAAGCCATTTTTGGAGATTTCTATACAGCAAAAGAAGGTATGAAAATAAAAGATAAACACCAATGTGGGAATTTTTGACAACAGAGGGCTGAAAACTCCACCCTCAGATCCTGTGAAGCGCCTGAATTTTTGAAACTAGAGGCCTGTAGCTTAGTTACACCTGTGCAAAACGGCCCTGTCTTCACTGCAAACCTCAATGTCTCAGCGTTTTGGCTTGCTGTGTTTCTGACAAAGGGAACCTGGCTCAGATAAATCGCCCAGCAAAGAAAAATCCAAGATACCAGTCAGATTTTTACAACAGTTGTCTATGCTGAGTGGCTGACAGGGTCTTGGTGCTTCCGCTGGGTGGCAGGCCTGAGCCTCTGAGGTGGGAGAGCTGAGTTCAGGACACTGGTCCACCAGAGACCTCCTGGCCACACGTAATATCAATTGGTGAGAGATCTCCCAGAGATCACTGCCTCAACACTAAGACTCAATGACCAGCAAGCTCCAGTGCTGGACACCCCATGCCAAAAACCTAGCAAGACAGGAACACAACATCACCCATCAGCAGAGAGGCTGCCTAAAATTATAATAAGTTCACAGACACCCAAACACACACCAATGGATGTAGTCCTGCCCACCAGAAAGACAAGATTCAACCTCATCCACCAGAACACAGGCACCAGTCCCCTCCACCAGGAATGGAACACAAGCCACTGAAACAACCTTACCCACTGTGGGCAGACACCAAGAATAGTGGGAACTACCAATCTGTGCCTAAAAAAAGGAAACCACAAAACATAGTAAGTTAAGCAAACTGGGAAGACAGAGAAATATGCAGCAGATGAAGGAGCAAGGTAAAAACCTACCAGAACAAACAAATGAGGAGGAAATAGGCAGTCTACCTGAAAAAGAATTCAGAGTAATGATAGTAAACATGATCCAAAATCTTGGAAATAGACTGGAGAAAATATAAGAAACTTTTAACAAGGACATAGAAGAACTAAAGAGCAAACAAACAGTGATGAACAACACCATAAATGAAATTGAAAATTCTCTAGAAGGAATCAATAGCAGAATAACTGAGGCAGAAGAATGGATAAGTCACCTGGAAGATAAAAGAGTGCAAATAATTACCACAGAACACAATAAAGAAAAAAGCATGAAAAGAATTGAGGAAAGTCTCAGAGACTCTGGGACAACTTTAAACACACCAACATTTGATTTGCTGGGGTGCCAGAAGAAGAAGAAAAAAGGGGGACTGAGAAAATATTTGAAGTGATTCTAGTGGAAAAAATCTCTAATATGGAAAAGGAAATAGACAATCAAGTCCAGGAAGTGCAGAGAGTCCCATACAGGATAAATCCAAAGAATAACATGACAAGACACATATTAATCAAACTATCAAAAATTAAATACAAAGAAAATATATTAAAAGCAGCAAGGGAAAGGCAATAAATAGCATACAAGGGAATCCCCAAAAGGATAACAGCTATCTTCAGCAGAAACTCTGCATGACAGAAGAGAGTGGCAGGACATATTTAAAATGATAAAAGGGAAACCGCTACAACCAAGATTACTCTACCAGCAAGGATCTCATTCAGATTCCACGGAGAAATTAAAACCTTTACAGACAAACAAAAGCTAAGAGAATTCAGCACCACCAACCTGCTTTACAACAAAGGCTAAGGAACTTCTCTAGGAAGGAAACACAAGAGAAGGAAAAGACCTACAATAACAAACCCAAAACAATTAAGAAAATGGTAATAGGAACATACATATCGGTAATTACCTTAAATGTAAAGGGATTAAATGTTCCAACCAAAAGACATAGACTGGCTAAATGGATACAAAAACAAGACTCATATATATGCTGTCTACAGGAGACCCACTTCAGACCTAGGGACACATACAAACTGAAAGTGAGGGGATGGAAAAAGATACTCTATTGCAAATGGAAACCAAAAGAAAGCTGGAGTAGCAATTCTCATATCAGACAAAATAGACTTTAAAATAAAGCCTATTACAAGAGACAAAAATGGACACTACATAATGACCAAGGGATCAATCCAAGAAGAAGATAAAACAATTGTAAATATTTATGCACACCACATAGGAGCACCTCAATATATAAGGTAAATGCTAACAGCCATAAAAGTGGAAATTAACAATAACACAATCATAGTAGGGGACTTTAACACCCCACTTTCACCAATGCACAGATCATCCAACATGAAAATAAATAAGGAAACACAAACTTTAAATGATACATTAAACAAGATGGACTTAATTGACATTTATAGGACATTCCATCCAAAAACAACAGAATACACTTTCTTCTCAAGTGCTCATGGAACACTCTCCAGGATGGATAATATCTGGGGCAACAGATCAGTCCTTGGTATATTTAAGAAAATTGAAATTTTATCAGGTTTTTTTTCCAACTACAATGCGATTAGACTAGATATCAATTACAGGAAAAAAACTGTAAAAAATACAAACACATGGAGGCTAAATAATACACTGTTAAATAACCAAGAGATCACTGAATAAATCGAACAGGAAATCAAAAAATATCTAGAAACAATTGACAATGAAAACACGATGGCCCAAAACCTATGGGATACAAGAAAAAGAGTTTTGAAAGGGAAGATTATAGCAATATAATCCTACCTCAAGAACCAAGAAAAATCTGGAATAAAAAACCTAACCTTACACCTAAAGCAATTAAAGAAAAAAGAAAAAAAAAAACAAAATAGAAGTTAGCAGAAGGAAAGAAATCATAAAGATCAGATCAGAAATAAATGAAAAAGAAATGAAGGAAACGATAGCAAAGATCAATAAAACTAAAAGCTGGTTCTTTGAGAAGATAAACAAAATTTATAAACCACTAGCCAGACTCATCAAGAAAAAAAGGGAGAAGACTCAAATCAACAGAATTAGTTATGAAAAAAGGAGAACTAACAAATGACACTGCATAAATACAAAGGATCATGAGAGATTACTACAAGCAGCTATATGCCAATGAAATGGACAAATTGGGAGAAATGGACCAATTTTTAGGAAAGCACAACCTTCTGAGACTGAACCAGGAAAAAACAGAAAATATAAACAGACCAATTATAAGCAGTGAAATTGAAACTGATTAAAAATCTTTCAATAAACAAAAGCCCAGGACCAGATGGCTTCACAGGCAAATTCTATCAAACATTTAGAGAATAGCTGACACCTATGCTTCTCAAACTCTTCCAAAATATAGCAATGAGAGGAAAACTTCCAAACTCATTCTACAAGGCCACCATCATCCTGAAATCAAAACCAAAGATATCACAAAGAAAGAAAACTACAGGCCAATATTGTTGATGAGCATAGATGCAAAACTCCTCAACAAAATGAGAGCAAACAGAATCCAAAAGCACATTAAAAGGATCATACACCATGATCAAATGGGGTTTGCCCCAAGAATGCAAGGATTCTTCAATAGATGCAAATCAAACAATATGATACACCATATTAACAAATTGAAGGATAAAAGCCATATGATAATCTCAATAGATGGAGAAAAAGCTTTCGACAAAATTCAACACCCATTTATGATAAAAACTATCCAGAAAGTAAGCATAGAGGGAACTTACCTCAACATGATAAAGGCCATATATGGCAAACCCACAGCCAACATCTTTCTCAATGGTGAATAACTAAAGCCATTTCCTCTAAAATCAGGAACAAGAAAAAGATGCCCACTCTCACCACTATTATTCAACATAGTTTTGGAAGTTTTAGCCACAGCAATCAGAGAAGAAAAAGAAATTAAAGGAATTCAAATCAGAAAAGAAGAAGTAAAACTGTCACTGTTTGTAGATGACATGATACTATACATAGAGAATCTTAAAGATGTTACCAGGAAACTTCTAGATCTAATAAATGCATTTGGTAAAGTAGCAGGATACAGAATTAATGCACATAAATCTTTTGCATTCCTATACACTAATGATGAAAAATCTGAAAGAGCAATTAAGGAAACAGTCCCATTTACCACTGCAACAAAAAGAATAAAATACCTAGGAATAAACCTACCTAGGGAGACAAAGCACCTGTATGCAGAAAACTACAAGACACTGATGAAAGAAATTAAAGATGATACAAACAGATGGAGTGATACACCATGTTCTTGTACTGTAAGAATCAACATTGTGAAAATGACTATTCTAACCAAAGCAATCTACAGATTCAATGCAATCCCTATCAAACTACCACTGGCATTTTTCACAGAACTAGAACAAAAAATTTCACAATTTGTATGGAAACACAAAAGACCCTGAATAGCTAAAGCAATCTTGAGAAAGAAAAATGGAGCTGGAGGAATCAGGCTCCCTGACTTTAGACTATACAACAAAGCTACAGTAATCAAGGCAGTATGGTACTGGCAAAAACCCAGAAATGTAGAACAGATAGAAAGCCGAAAAATAAACCCACGCACATATGGTCACCTTATTTTTGATAAAGGAGGCAAGAATATACCATGGAGAAAAGGAAGCCTCTTTGATAAGTAGTGTTGGGAAAACTGGACAGCTGCATGTAAAAGAATGAAATTAGAACACTCCCTAACACCATACACAAAAATAAACTCAAAATGGATTAAAGACCTAAATATAAGGCCAGACACTGTAAAACTCCTAGGGGAAAACATAGAAAGGACACTCTATGACATAAATCACAGCAAGATCCTTTTTGACCCACCCCCTAGGCAAAGGGAAATAAAAACAAAAACAAATGGGACCTAATGAAACTTCAAAGTTTTGCAAAGCAAGGGAAACCATAAACAAGAGGAAAAGACAGCCTTCAGAATGGGAGAAAATATTTGCAAACAAAGCAACTAACAAAGGATTAATCTCCAAAATATATAAGCAGCTCATGCAGCTCAATATCAAAAGAAGAAAAAACCCAATCAAAAAATGGGCAGAAGACCTAAACAGACATTTCTCCAAAGAAGATATACAGATTGCCAAAAAACATGTGAAAGGATGTTCAACATCAGTAATCATTAGAGAAATGCAAATCAAAACTACAATGAGGTATCACCTCACACTTGTTAGAATGGCCATCATCAAAAAATCTACAAACAGGGCTTCCCTGGTGGTGCAGTGCTTGAGAGTCC
>NW_006780882.1:1509218-1568622 GCF_000442215.2 Lipotes vexillifer | reverse complement strand
CAAACGAAAAAAAAAAAAAAAAAAAAAAAATATATATATATATATAAAAAAAAATCTACAAACAGTGAATGCTGGAGAGGGTGTGGAGAAAAGAGAACCATCTTGCACTGTTGGTGGGAATGTAAATTGATACAGCCACTATGGAGAACAGTATGGAGTTGCTTAAAAAACTAAAAATAGAACTACCAAATGACACAGCAATCCCACTACTGTGAATATGCCCTGAGAACACCATAATTCAGTAAAAGTCATGTACCACAGTGTTCATTGCAGCACTATTTGCCAGGACATGCAAGCAACCTAAGTGTCCATCAACAGATGAATGGATAAAGAAGATGTGGTACAGGTATACAATAGAATGTTACTCAGCCATAAAAAGAAATGAAATTGAGTTATTTGTAGTGAGGTGGATGGACCTAGAGTCTGTCATACAGAGCGAGGTAAGTCAGAAAGGGAAAAACAAATACCATACACTAACACATATATATGAAATCTAAAAAAAAAAAAAAAAAAAAAAATGGTTCTGAAGAACCTAGGGGCAGGGCAGGAATAAAGACACAGATGTAGAGAATGGACTTGAGGACATGGGGAGGGTGAAGGGTAAGGTGGGAAGAAGTGAGAGAGTGTCATGGACTTATATATACTACCAAATGTCAAATAGGTAGCTAATTGGAAGCAGCTGCATAGCACAGGGAGATCAGCTCGGTGCTTTGTGACCACCTAGAGGGCTGGGATAGGGAGGGTGGGAGGGAGACGCAAGAGGGAGGAGATATGGGGATATATGTTTATGTCGATCTGATTCACTTTGTTATAAAGTAGAAACACACCATTGTAAAGCAATTTTACTCCAATAAAGATGTTTAAAAAAAAAAAGTAAAAAAAAATGAAAATTCAAAATAATGTTAGCTCAGGTAATGTGCAAAGTTATGATTGTGCTGTATACAGTAGAAAATATTTGTTACTTCAAAATCTACTTACTGGGCTTCCCTGGTGGCGCAGTGGTTGGGAGTCCGCCTGCCGATGCAGAGGACACGGGTTCGTGCCCCGGTCTGGGAGGATCCCATGTGCCGCGGAGCGGCTGGGCCCGTGAGCCATGGCCGCTGACGACATGAAAAAAAAAAAAAAAAAAAAAAAAAAAAATCTACTTACTATGAAATTAACAGATATTTTCTGAGCACATACTAGATTCCAGGTGCTCATTTAAATGATATGGATGTAGGAGACTGAATAAAAACAAATTCTCATTGAATGTACATTCTAATGGAATACTATATGCATAGCTTGATGTTATATTATGCTAAATAGGGAACCAGCTGACATAATCAGTATCCTGGAAACAAATAACTTTTTGATGAGCATTTCTCTTTACAAAAGCACAAAGGCTCCTTTGCGGAGTGTGTACTTGTGTTTTTTGTGTGTGTTTGTGTGTGTGGGGGGGTGGAGCAGTTAACAATAATTTTATGCCTTAATTATCCAATTGGGAAAAGAATGTCAATAATAAAAAGAAATTCTGGTTTAGCTACTAGCATTTATTTGGTCAACTGAGCATGTTTTTCTACAATGTAATATTATATCCTGTTTTTACACATGCATGCACACACACAGACACACACACAATCTGTTATATTCGGCTTATGGTAATAGAAGGAATAAAATATTGTTTCTAGTATACATCAAAACTAGCCATTTTGAGAGATGCCTCCTCTAAAAAATAACAATTTATAGCTACTTTACAGATTAGTATGAGTATTTGATTTTTCTTTTCCAGAAATTTAAGTTCACATTTCAGTAAATGGACATCCCTCTCTGCAAAATTTGGGAAAGTAATTGTTTTGAAAAATAATCTGTGCTGGAAAATTACATGCCATCTTGGGTAAAGGACACTCACAAACAGTAATCACACAGCAAATCAAGCAACACAGACATTCCTCACACTTACAGTTGAGAGTCCTTGCCACTGTGGATCATACGCAGGAAAACTGATTTGGGGGTGAATGGCTTTGACCCTGCAGAGAGAAAATCACTTGAACATCTCTGCTGACACAATCAAACATATGCAAATTTGGGAAGGAACAAGACAAATGTTTCTCATATTAGTTCAGCTCTCAAGAAAGTGTAAAATAAGACTAACCTTCTTTACTAAGTAATGATTTTCTTTTTCCAAGTCTCATCATTATTTATTCAGTTTGCAACATCAGCTTAATCCCAGGGTCAGTTCCATGGCACTGAAGGACAATTAAATTTCATCCATGACAGTGTAAGAAGATGTCCGAAAAGCATGGCAGCATTGAAATTTATTTCTATTATTAGATAGTTTTTGACTAAATCCTTTAAGTTGTATTTTTCCCCAGCACTCTAATCAAAATGAACAGTTTGTAGATTAGAGGATATTTGTGATTTTAAAAATCAGGCACATCTTTTCTAAGAGTCAGACTGCATTTAATCTATTAAAGATTTTGCAATTTATAGTTAATGCCTAAAACCTTGATGACTTCCATTTCCTTTTGATACTTCACTTCCTTTACATCAAACTTGCATGTTTGGCTTTACTGTAACTACACACATTTGCTATCTGCAACTAAAATAGTGTTCAATAATCAACACTTACCTCCATATAGTTTCCCCCTTATCCATGGGGGATATATGTTCTCAACCCCCAGTGGATGCCTGAAACCCCAGATGGTACTGAACTTATACATGCTATGATTTTTCCTGTACATACATATCCATGATAAGATTTAGTTTATAAACTGGGGACAGTAAGAGAATATCTGAATTGCTAACACTAGTACTTTTTCACTTTGGGGCCATTATTAAGTAAAATAAGAATTATTTGAACACAATCACTGTGATACAGAGATACAGAGCTGGCTACTAATTGACTATCTGGCAGGAGAAGCTGGACAAAGGGATGATTCACCTCCTGGGTGGGATAGATCAGGATAGCACAAGATTTCATCACATTACTCAGAATAATGTGCAATTTAAAACTTATGAATTGTTTATTTCTGGAATTTTCCATTTAATATTTTTGGACCATGGTTGGCCATGGGTAACCAAAACTGCAGAAAGTGAATCCATGGATAAGGGAGGATTACAGCATAAGAAAAATACGTTAAATTCCTATTCTGTATTTCTACAATTTCTATTTTCTTTCCATAGCTCCAGCTAAGATTAAAGCTTTATATCAATAATTTGTTCTCTTATTATATTGCAAATACTGTGAAGGAAGGAAATTATATTCTCTCGCTTATAATTTTTTTCTCCATTATTGAAGCACTCTGTGTATTACATATTTTCCTATTGCTGCTGTAACAAATTACTACAAGCATAGTAGCTTAAAAGAACACAAATATTTTATCTTACAGTTCTGTAGGTCAGATGTTTGATATGGGTCTTACTAGATGGGTAATGCTATGTTCCTTTCTGGAAACTCCAGGAGATAACCCATTTCCTTCTATTTTCCAGCTTCTAGAGGTTACTTTCATTCATTGGCTTATGGTCCGTTTCATCCATTCTTCAAAGCTAGCAATGTCTGTTTTTCCATAGCCGCATTTCTCTGTTATTTTCACCAAAAGAGGTTTTCCATTTCTAATCTCTGTGATTAGATTTAGACTGCATGGAAAATCCAAAATAATCTCCCATCTCAATGTTCTTAACATAATCACAGCTGTAAAATCTCTTTTTCCCTGTCAGATGACTAGTCACAATTTCTGGGGATTAGGAAATGAGCATCTTAGGAGATCATTGTTCTTCCTACGGTACTGTCATAAGCAGAGAAACATTTTTTGAATAGATGAGCTAATTTCAAATTGATTGAGTGGTGACTCTGAGTGAACATAAAATAATTCAACTATTACACTAATCATCACTTAAACGATATTAAAAATTATTAAATAAATATAGAAAATTTATTAAAAAACTGGAGATACAGTTTTACATTTTCCCCAGCACACATATGTTTTACACATATGTTTTACACATATGTAAAACACATATGTTTTACATTTTCCCCAGCACACATATGTTTCCTCATCTTTAAGGTAACATTCAGGCTGTTTATCAAATATAGGCTTGGGAGGAAACATAACATTCCTAATCAGTATTTGCTTCAGGGCTGTATTCTTAACTAAGAATACATCAGGTCTTAAATTCTGAAAGATAATTTTTCAACCTAATCTGGAAAGATGCAGCTTTCTGACCTAGGGTCCCAGCATTTACAGACTTTCTCTATATCAGTGATTCCTAATCAGGGATGGTATTTCTCCCTCCATAGGACACTTAATGTCTGGAGACATTTTTGGTTACGATAGTTGGGTAGGGGTACTCCATGTCTATAGTGGTAGAGGCCAGAGATAATGGTAAACATCCTACAGTGCAAAAGATAGCTCTCCACAAAAACAAGAACAAAAAATGTCTGGCATAAAATGTCAGTAGTGCTAAGGTTTAGAAACTCAACTCTATTCCTTTTCTTTCTGTTCTAAAAACCAGCTCTTTCTTGCCTGAGTTCATCTCTTTCTTGTAATTCATTGTGGAACACAACAAGTGTGAACAAGTGCACATTAACTTTCTGGTTTTTCCCAAACGTAATGACCTAGGGGCATTTAGTTGAACTCAATTGATTTTAAATGACTGTTTCAACAAATATTATTTTCAGTGAATACATTAGGTCTTCATCTTCCAATCCTCTGAAGTTGATTTAGTTGCCAATGTAATGCTAATTTAGTGCAAATACTTTAAGATTTGTTATGGCAAAGACAATTCAAGCAACTTATATCTGTATTATTTGGAATAATGCTAGCTGCTTTGTCAACTAGACCTAACAGCATATAATACTTTAAACGAAATAGAAATTTATTTCTCACTCACGTGATGTGTTTTTCAAGTAAAGCACCCTCTTCCTTGTCCTCATTCAAGGACCTAGGTTACTAAGATTTTGTAATCTACAGCATCTTGCTTCCCAGACTACTTTAAAATTGGCCATCCTAGTCGGCCAAAATGGAAAAAGTAGATGAGAGACTGCATGTAGAGGATCTTGAGGCTAAGTCTGGATATACATTATACTCATCTTTCACATTCTTAAATTAATTCCATGGCCTAATACTATGTAAATAAAGCTAAGAACTGTAGTTTATGTGTCTAACAAAACAGAACCCAAATGTTTGTGAGCACATGAATCTGTGAATCTGTCTTTGCCATATTAAGTGACTGAATTGATGAATGTGTAAAACTTCATTGTGAAATAATGTTTTAAGAAGCAAGATGTTGATACATAGGTATTATTAAATGTTTTCTTTTAATTGATGATTAGTCAATTAATTCAAATATGGTAGTAAAGTATTTAGTCATCACTAAATACAAAGTTCTCAAAAGCAAAACATGATTATCATGCTAGTGCTGTACTATCTTTATCCAATAGTACACTAAAGAAAGCAGACTCTGGATCTACTCTTTTAAATATGCACCCTCAGGTGGCAAAGAGAACATCATATTATTAATATTCAGTGTCACAGATCATGGGAACTGACTTTTCTGTTTGGTCTTGAGATCCTAAACAAATCTCTGCCCTCACCCATTGGAGTTATTAACCAGACACAGACTGGTATAAGGTGTGCTTAGCATTTTTGCTATTAGCTTTTCAGCTGTTGATTTTAAAACTTTAGCTTTTGGTTTTCAAAGGTTCTGTGCGAGCTTGATGGCTTTAGCCAACCAGTTGAATTTGAGGGTTACAAGGGTCTGATTCCTTGTGGGTAGCTGTAATTTAGGTTTGATTTAGTCAATGCTCATATTAGCTAAGACTTCACTATGAATGGAGGAGGCAGAATGAGACATGAGGAATTTGAAAAAGAGCGTTCAGTCTAGAAATTCCATTTGCAAAACACATCTTTCACAAAAAATGAATTAGTGGATGTAATTTTACAAAGGAGGTAAAAAGTCTTACTGAAAGATCTGAGGGTACAAGTCATGATATCAGACACAGGATGATTGAAGGTTACTGGAGACATCCACCACCTGAGTAATTAGTTGATTCCAAGGGAGAGTCTCTGTGAGAGTAGGAGGGTTTAAGTTTGCTATTTTAGCATTCTATCAATTCGAAGTTTGCAGTTACCATTTAATATTCAGGAAATTTGTTCTTTGTGACTTTATGGGTAAAATTGTAAACTCCATGTTCAGTTCTCACATGTAAGGCTCTCATCGATCGCCTACTTTTGTAAAGCTACCAGTCTATTTTTTTCTCATTCTTTTTTTATATTTCAACCAGTGTTTTTATATTTTCAACCAGTGTTTAAAACATTACAAAACAAGAGATCTGGCAATATGGCTAATTTCCCATTACAGATTTTAATTTCCTATGGAATCCTTATATTGCTTACTTAAGGTTATTCACAAAACATGCAGAAAGGGCTGGGATCACATTTGTATAAAGATCTACTCCTGAATGTTGTATAGAAGTGTTACAGGGTCTATCAAAGATACTTCCAATGAACTTACCCTTTCAATGTTTTTAAGACTGGAGTAGTGCCTATTCTATTTTTTTAGATGAGAAAATCTTAGGGGTATGCATGATGTCTACAGGTTTCTAAATTTTTCTGAGTTCTCATGCAATTTGAGGTATCATGTCATCTTCTACCTATCTTTTTCTTTCTTTCTTTTTTTTTTTTTTTTTTTTGCTGCTGAGATTCCTTATATCATATAAACCAGCTGATCTAAATCTGGGAGCTGTGGAGTATATGTTATTAGAAATATTCTATCCCTTTGTCTAGACTTTGGAGAATATTTGAAAGTGGATCTTAGCTCAGATGAATACCAGGGATAAAATGTAACCATGTGTACTTTCTCTATAATATATAAGGCTTAATTTTAGAATATAATTGAGCTTTTGGTTAGTTAGGGTAGGAAAGAGGCAGAAAGAATGTTATAAACAGAGAATATAGAGGGAGACAAAAATTGTGAGATAAAGACTTGTAGTTTTGAGTCAAGATTTGCAGACAAGGGGTAATAAAAACAATCTAGCTTCAGATTTTTCTTTTGCCTTGCCCGTATATTTCTTTTTTAAATTATTTTAAAAGAACACTTTGGAGAATTTTCTGGTGACACAGTGGTGGGGAATCTGCCTGCCAATGCAGGGGACATGCGCTCAACCCCTGGTCTGTGAAGATCCCACATGTCGTGGAGCAACTAAGCCCATGTGCCAAAGCTACTGAGCCTGTGCTCTAGAGCCTGCAAACCACAACTACTGAGCCCACGTGCCATAACTACTGAAGCCTGTGCACCTAGAGCCTGTGCTCTGTAACAAGAGAAGCCACTGAAATGAGAAGCCCGCGCACAGCAACAAAAACCCAATGCAGCCAAAAATTAATTAATTAATTAATTAAAGTAAATAAAAATTAAAAAAATCAAAGAACACTTCTGGAATCTGAATTTCTTTTGGAAGTTTTTACATAACAATAAACATTTTCAGGACTTTATCCATTATCATTCTAAGTAACTTATTAAACATATTTATCCTATAAAAGGGTCTCCAAAGAGATGACTGTAACTTTAAAAGATGCTCGGTGACATGTGTTCTTTAATAAGCATACAAATCAGAATTATTGTGTGAACTATGTAAGAAGCAGGATTCTGCCTATAGATGTTGTGAATCTAAATTAAATTGAACCCATTAAGAGTTTGGTGATGAGTGAGTGAAGAATTTGCTTTTGAAATTTGTCATGGGACCCTAGCATGGTATTTGGATCTCTTTATTTATTTATTTTTATATTCTTTTCCAAATCCTTTTCCCATTTAAATTATTACAGAGTATTGAGCAGAGTTCCCTGTGCTATACAGTAGGTCCTTGCTGGTCATCTATTTTAAATATAGCAGTGTGTACTTGTCAATCCCAAACTCCCAGTCTATCCTTCCTCCCCACCCTTCCCCCTGGTAACCAAGTTTGTTCTCTAAGCCTGTGAGTCTATTTCTGTTTTGTAAATAAGTTCATTTATATCATTTTTTTTAGATTCCACATATAAGTGATATCATATGATATTTGTCCTTCTCTGTCTGACTTACTTCACTTAGTATGATATTCTCCAGGTCCAACCATGTTGCTGCAAAAGACATTATTTCATTCTTTTTATGGTTAAGAAATATTCCATTGCATATATGTACCACATCTTCTTTATCCATTCATCCATCGATGGACATTTACGTTGCTTCCATATCTTGGCTATTGTAAACAGCTCTGCAATGAACATTGGGGTGCATGTATCCTTTCAAACCATGTTTTTCTCCAGATATATGCCCAGGAGTGGGGTTGCTGGATCATAAGGTAGCTCTATTTTTAATTGTTTAAGGAATGTCCATACTGTTCTCCATAGTGGCTGTACCAATTTACATGCCCACCAACAGTGCAAGAGGATTCCCTTTTCTCCACATCCTCTCCAGCATTTATTCTTTGTAGATTTTCTGATGATGGCCATTCTGACATATGTGAGGTGGTACCTCATTGTAGTTTTGATTTGTGTTTCTCTAATAATTAGTGATGTTGAGCATCTTTCCATGTGCCTCTTGGCCATCTGTATGTCTTCTTTGGAGAAATGTCTATTTAGATCGTCTGCCCATTTTTTGATAGGGTTGTTTGCTTTTTTAATATTGAACTACATGAACTGTTTATAAATTTTGGAGTTTAATCCCTTGTAGGTTGCATCATTTGGATCTCTTTAATTGAGAGCCAATAAATCTGAAATCCCAAGCAAGCAGAACATTTGGAGTTAAGATCTCTTTCAGGAATAGACTCTCACAGGTAAAACATGACAAGACTAAGATAAACTTTCATAAAATTCTGATAGGTGACCCAAAACAAAATGTGTTCTATAAGTATGCTGATCTCTGAGATCTTCTGAACTCATTAGCCCTAGAGTCAAATGGCACAACAAATTTATTAGACTTAAGCTTGTTCTTTGTTCTATGAACTTCATTTTACAAGATCATAAAAATATGGTAAGAAAATAGAGAAAGAAAGTCAGCAAGTACTATGGCAGGATTTTATAATTGATAAAATGTGATCAAATGATCAAAGTATTCCTAAAAAGCATTCCTCATTTCTGGAAATCAAAGTAAATAGAGAATCTGAGAATCTAATGAAAATAATTTAGATTTCAGATTCAACAAAAAATGCATTTCATTACTGTGACCAGGGAAGCCCCCAAATGAATGGTTTAAGGAGCCTCAGGGAAACTCCAACATCTTGAACCATAATGGGAAGGGTATCTTGGCTGGTTCTTGTGGAACATCCAGATATTGCCTATTGTCTCCCCAACAGACCAACTAACACATGTTGACTAAGCAAAGCTAAGTGAAATAGAAGTATATCTATAATGGAGAATACCTCTTTGACAAGGTGTTTTTAGATGAGTAGATAATGAGATGATATTTATAGCTATTGAAATCTGGGCTCAAGTGGTTAAGGTGGGCCTTTCAAGGCCAGTAACAGATTAGAAGAGATGAAGTGCATGACATAAGCATTTAGGATGGAGGGACAGTGAGTAGAGAGCCTTGAAATTAGTCTTCATAAATGAACTGCTGTTTAATAAACAGCACTCTGCCCAGGTGAGCAATCTATTGTCTGAGAGGAGAGTTGTTTGCTCACACAAATTTGTTTGCAGGAATTTCCCATAGCAAACAATGATATTTATGGATTTATAGCCTTACCTTCCTGAAAAATAATTTTCTGAAACAAATTTTTAAATCATATTGACACAGATGGCCTCAGGTTTCATTTCTGACAGTTAAGCTATGTAAATACAGATAGTTTAAAGTTTCTGTGTACGGTTGATTAATAATAACCAGCAAAGATCATATTACCTTTATTTGCTATGAGCTTCAGCTGAAAGTCAAAAAGAAACTTTAATTTTTGATCTTTAATGAAATTATTGTAGCTGAGACAATTTTCTTAAGCTGGATGTGTATGTGTGTGCATGTGTGTGCATACTCTGTCAGCATATTCCAAGATATCCTCTCTAAAATTTCAATTTAAAATGAATGGAAGAAGTATTAAATTGTTTAAATCCTTTATTACTCAAGCCCTATATTACTTCAATTGATCTGTATTTTTATGGCAAAGTTTTTGACATGTTTTCATGAATTTAAATGAAAAAGCTATTCAGCAAGAAAGCAGGAGCATTTATTTTCAAAAAGGATTCACCACCATATGTCATTTACAGAAAAAAATCAATTCTTCATGGCATAAAAGTATAAATTTCATTTGTTGGTGTGGAAGTAAACAAAATGACCATTATTACAAATTCTTCACAGGGTTCTCCAAAGCTTCAGGTAAAACTGCTTAGACGGAGAAAAATAAAAATGAATTGCTAGAGGTTCTTAGTTACAAATTGGAAAATAAAAAAGAAAGTGTTGCTAGAATTTTGTACTTCTCTCCAGGGAATTAAAAGCAATATATAATTTTTTTTTTTACAAATATTGATATAGTTCCATGTTGATTCCATATGTGAGCAATTTGCCTTCTGTTAAGCTCACCATTGCATGTTTTTAATTCAGACTGGAGTGCACTTGTCTGCCAGAAATTTTGATTTCTTCATTTGAAGTGAGGTAATAACACATTCTAAAGTAAATATATTTCTCAGAATTACAAAAATGTTGTGCTTTTGACTAATATATGATTGAATAAGCTCATATTTGATTGAACCTAAGGAACAATATTTCATATCCAAAGAAAATTAAATAACAATGGTGTACACACACTCAAATCTGACATTTTATATAATATTAAAATATTGTATATAAATATTATATCAGTATAAGATAATGAAGAAAGTTAAAAAAGTCTCCTGAATAGCAAATTTAGACTTGAATATATGGAAAGAAATATCGTATTCTCGGAAAAGACTCAAAATCATAAATGTATTGGTTCCCCTTAAGTAAAATTTTACCTTTTATGTTATTACAAAATAGTGTTTTCTGGGGCTTATTTTTCTGGAGTTTAGATAAGTTGACTGAAATGGACTTAGAGGAATAAATAAACAGAAGTCTGAGACAAGGTATTCTCAGGACAATGCTCTCTCTGAAGGCTCTGTGGGAAATCATTTCCATGTCTTGTTCTCTTGGTTGGTGTTGCCAGCAAGCCTTGGTGATCCTTGGTTGGTAAATGCATCCCTCTAATCTCTCTGTTTCTATTTTCACATGGCCATCTCCTCGTTTGTCTGCATCTTCATGTGGCTTTCTCCTCTGTATATCTGTGTCTCTTCTCCTTTTGTAAAAACAACAGTCATGTTGTATTAGGTCCCATCCTATGATATCATCTTATCCTGATTAAATCTGCAAAGACTCTATTTCCAAAAACTGTCAAATTCATGACAACTGAATGTTAGGACTTCAGTGTATGAATTTTGGGGTGACACAATTCAAACCATACCACCATCTTACTGTTTCACTCACTAATCAATTGATAAATCTTTGACACATAAACTTACTTACATTTGAGTGAGATTATCTTAAAATTATACTTTATTGTGTAGCTTGTTTCACCCACATGACCAAATGGAATCACCAGCCTGAACCAATTAAGGTATGTTGTTCAAGAGTGGATTTAATTGACCACTGACATCTAAGCACAAGAATACCTTTAATTTTGTCCCTAGAAAACAAGAAATAGAATATACCGTTACTGCGTTCCCATTTCTCTTTTCCTTGACTTCATGTTTTGTTGTTTCTGTTATTGGTCAAAATTAGTCAAGTCCTACTTCTGATGGTGCATGCCAAATGAATTATTCCCCACTGGTCTATCACTGGATAGTACCTCCATTACAATGCTGAATAAGAATAATGAGAAGTAGAATAATAGAGTAATGAGAAATAATTTTTGCCTTATCCTTGATCTTAAGGAGTATTTAACATTTCATGGTCTACAATGTTAATTGTAAGTTTTTACAGATGGCTTTTACCAGATTAAGTTATTTTCTATCCCTACTTTGCTGAGAATTCTTATAAAGATAAATTTAGTCAAATAATTTTCCTCATATAGGTATATGATCATATTAATTTTTGTTCTTTTATTTATTAATTTGGTGAATGACATTTATTTAGTTTCACATGGTGAGTTTACTATTTGCTTAACATAATATTTTTATTACTTTTAATGGTGGTCATATTTCCAAGGGGACTAGAATTTTATCAGCCAGAGAATGGACTACCTGGTCTATGGCCTACTTCCACTCAACAGGTCACTGTGGGATCTGAGTCAATATCTGTGTTTATCCATAACTAAAATCCAGACACACTTTCCTGCACATCATAGCTAAATGGGTCACTAGAAAAGCATGAGCAACTTAGGATTCTGCTATTGAAAGTTTTGCATTTTGTTTCAATTCTTGCCTGACAGTTTCTCTTCTTTATTATAAATTTCCTAATTTATATATTTAATATTTTATCATTAATATGTCAGTAATAATTAAACAATTCATCACAGCATCCTCTCAGGCTTTTATCTATACATTGATGCATTCTTAATACAATATTGCTATGAGCTCTGCTTCACACATTATCAGCTCTGCTTCCTTTTCATTTTCTTTTCTCTAAAATATATCCCCATGTATCTTCAACTCACCTTTGATTTTTCAGCAGTGTACATCATAGAGTTTAAGAATAATCTCTTCCTTGTTAAATTTTGATTTCCACCTCTTAAAGGAAAATTAGATGGATTGCATTTACTGTTAGATATGACAGAGCTTCTCTGGTTTTTGGCTTCCAAGCAATATCTTAATATATTATTTTGTGTTTACAACAGCTGCTTTTTTTTTTTTTGTAACTATTTTCAAAATAAAATAGAGCTGCAATATTTTGGTTTCTTTTAAGCATTTCAATAGAAAATTTTTCAATCACAGTGCAAATAAGTAAAAATAAAAATATACAAAACAAAGAATTTAGCATTTAAAAAATTTCATAGATCTGATCTTATTAAAATGAAGATTTAGTATAGCTGGAATAGGGCCCAATATTCTTAATTTCTACTGGATTAATTTGACAATGAAGAGGAGAAAAGAAGTTTTTGATTACTTTAGTAAGCACAGGAAAATCCCATATTATTTAAAATATCAATCTAGTAAAAATAAAAATTAATATATTGTATAAAGACCACTTTTTAGGTTTAGATTGATCTATTATTAGAATAAAAATGGAATCTTTTTACTTTCTGTAACTCTGTATTCCAAATAGCTAGAAATTTTTGAGTAGCAATTGTTCACCATTTAATAACATTTTCCCAAGATATCTAATGCACCTAAGGATGAAATAGCTACCATCCAATGATTTCCAATTTATCCAATTTTCTGGCAACTTGTCTCCCCAAAGAGTGAAAGATTACTCTTTCAGTCTTTCCATTTTCTGAACACCTAAGCCAATTGTTTTCAATCTTTTTCCTTCAGCAACTCTACCCCTTAAAACACTTTAGAGTGGCTCTTGAAGGAATTTCTCTTTAGTTAAATGGTGATACACCTCTCCCATCATCCAAAATGTCAAAGGAGAAATAGTGATATTTTCTTTACATTAGGGCAAGTTCCATTGTTTCTTTCATCTTGCAGTCTTATCAAAAACACCGGTATAGATCCAATCATTTAGTTTAGAGTTTCAGAGAATTTGAGGGCACAGAACTTCAATGTCTATTTGGTAAATGGTTATGACATTTCTGAAATATCCAAATTTGGTGGTCTCCTTAAAATATCAAAATAGAAAGTTGAACGCTATACAAATAAGAGTTTACTTAAGAGGAGATCTTCCCAGCAGTTGGGTCAACTAATACAAAATCCTAAATAGTTCAAAAAGCTGCTTAGAGCAGGGGAGTTATGAAGTGGATATGTCCCTCATAGAGCATCAACCAACACTTGCCAATAATGAATCTGGTAGACTCAATAATGACTCAAAATGCTGTTATCTGGAGATTCAACTCCTTTTCTTGCTGTTAAGTGGAAGTGTAGAAGTGATTCAATTCTCCTATGCAAATTTACAGAAGTCCTATATATAGATTTACATTAAAGTTACATGATGTCAATGTCAAATGCTAGTCATCATCTTTTTGCACAAGGATAGGTTCTCAGAAACATTTTTGGTGAGATCACTAATTTATTTAACTTACTGGATGGATAGAATCATCAAATTATCAATCTACATGTCTTTCTAATGTTTTATGAAGTAGATAAACCATTTGAATAACGATTTGTATTTAAAAACTAATATATTTTGGTCAATTGTCTTTAAGTTCACTAATGAAAACACAACATTAACATTTTGACTCTTGAGACCCACTGTCTTATCTGATAAATTATTTTTTAATTAAAAATACCTATGGGATATGTTTTAACAAATATTAACTCATATTTAAGAAATATTAACTCATATCAAAGTTACTAAGGATCACCTGAAGATACAAGTTGACTCTGCTTTTGGATACTACAGAATGCCCATAAGAATTGTCTTCAAACTATTCACACATTTTTTGTCTTCTTTTATATTTTCCATGAAAATATATATTTATATATACATATTTATAACATAGAGGTCTTTAATATTATAGGATTAGCAAAATTATATATAAATAAGTTCTTACTGAACATAATATAAATTTCTTTCTTTAATTTTAGTTTTCTATACATTCTGAATGTAAAATCAGGGGACAGTGTCCTCATTTACGGTTCACTTTTGGCTTCCAACATCTAGCCAATATCTTGTAAAGAGTTGGCACTCAAAGATTATATCATCGAATTATGAAATGAATGAGTTCATCATTTCATGATCTGAATCACATTAAATGTTTGGTACATTTGAAAAACCAATGGTAACTGTGTAAAATGATGAAAACAAATGTGATAGAGGGCTATTCCCCCTTTTCTTCTACTTGTGCATCATTTCTTTCTTTTTGCTACCTACCTGCCTCATCTCATGGACTTTAGCCACCCCATCAACTGCAAAGTTTGCAAAAACAATTTTCGGAAAATAGAGATCTGATGAATAATGGAATTCTGAGCAAGTGACAAAGAAGCACAAAACAAAACAAACAAATGCCAACCTTAACTTTCAGTTAAAGTTAAAAATTTCCACCAAGCCAAAACCTCCCTTGCTCTACTTTCCCTTGTCCTATAAAAAGCCTGATCCTACTTCAATGCCGGAATCATCCGGTCTTCCAGTAGCCCTGATGCTCACCAGCTGAATAAAGCATTTAACAAAGTTTATTCTGTCATGAAAATAATTTTGTTTTGACAAATAAGGTTTTCATTATAGACTTTCATTTATCTTTTCTCTCTAGAGTCATATTTTCTTCTTTTTTATTCATTTCTGCTGCTTCATTCTGATTTTAGAAAATCTTTTATTCTTCCTTGCCTTCCTTTGAATTTTTTACTGAATATTATTTAGATTTTATCTTGAAAATTATAAATATTATACTTTTTCTTTTCTTAGGCAGTTTTAATATTTTAACAAGCATTCTAACTTGAAATATAAAGTTTATCAACACCCCTAAAAATACAAAGATTTAGAGCTTTGTAGTTGCAATCACTTTTAAAAATTGGTATTACTAATTTATTATTTATATTTATGTTGTTTTGCTTAATCCAACAATTAGATATTTCTGTTTGTGTTTTTGTTATTATTGTCAAATAAAATTATTGTTTGTATTATATATTTTCTCATGATATATTTTCTAATATTTGAAATTTCTATCCAGTTAATTATCTTTCATCCTTTATCTATTTTTTTGTGAGTTGTACAATAAAAAACTGAAATTAGTTACATTTATTGATAACAGTAGAGTCTATTGTGAAACCATAATTGTGAGTTACTGAAATAGGGGGGAAATTTAGACCATTGCAAAGTCTAGAAACTTAGATGCCAATATGCTGGAGAAATCGTCTAAATGAGTTATAAAAATCACCAGAATTACAACTGGGGTAGCATTGAAAAAGGTGACTATAATCTAGTTTCTAAGACATTCAAGGAACAATACCAGGAATTTTTGTTTTCATTTACTGTGTTGATCATCATTGTTTGTTTGCTCTTTAATTCTTCTAGGTCCTTGTTAAATATTTCTTGTATTTTCTCTATTCTATTTCCAAGATTTTGGATCATCTTTACTCTGAATTCTTTTTCAGGTAGACTGCCTATTTCCTCTTCATTTGTTTGGTCTGGTGTGTTTTTACTTTGCTGCTTCATCTGCTGTGTATTTCTCTGTCTTCTCATTTTGCTTAAGTTACTATGTTTGAGGTCTCCTTTTCACAGGCTGCAGTTCGTAATTCCTGTTGCTTTTGGTGTCTGCCCCTAGTGGGTAATGTTGGTTCTTTGGCTAGTGTTGGCTTCCTGGTGGAGGGGACTGGAGCCTGTCTTCTGGTGGATGAGGCTGGAACTTGTCTTTCTGGTGGGTAGGACCATGTCCAGTGGTCTGTTTTGGGGTTTCTGTGAACTTATTATGATTTTAGGAAGCCTCTCTGCTAATGGGTGGGGTTTGTTTCTGTCTTGCTAGTTATTTGGCTCTGGAGCTTGTTGGTCATTGAGTATAGCTGGGACTTAGTGTTGAGACAGAGACATCTGGGTCAGCCCTCGCCGATTGTTATTACATGGGGCTGGGAGGTCTCTGGTGGTCCTATATCCTTTACTCAGCTCTCCCACCTCAGAAGCTCAGTCCTGACAACCAGATGGAGCACCAAGACCCTGTTAGCCACACAGCTCAGAAGAAAAGTGGGAAAAAAAAAAGAAAAAAATCATAATACATAAAATAAAATAAAGTTATTAAAATAATTTAAGAAATATTATTAAAATAAAAATTTTAAAGTGTAATAATAAAGAAGAGAGCAACCAAACCAATAAAAAAATCCACCAATGATAACAAGTGCTAAAAACTATACTAAGTTACCTATAAAAATCAGAAACTAGTCAGTTTTATACAACAAACTCCAAGTCTACAGTTGCTCCCAACATCCACTGCCTCAATTTTAGGATGATTCGTTGTCTATTCAGGTATTTCACAGACGCAGGGTACATCAAGCTGATTGTGGGGATTTAATCTGCTGCTCCTGAGGCTGCTAGGAGAAATTTCCCTTTCTCTTCTTTTTTCGCACAGCTCCCAGGGTTCAGCTTTGGATTTGGCCCCACCTCTGCATGTAGGTCACCCTCTGGCATCTGTTCTTCCCCCCAAACAGGAGGGGGTTAAAGGAGCAGCTGATTAGGGGGCTCTGGCTCACTCAGGTCGGGGGGAGGGAGGGGTATGTAATGAGGGGTGGGCCTGCATTGGCAGAGGCTGGAGTGACATTGTAACAGTCTGAGGCATGCCATGTGTTCTCCCGGGGAAGTTGTCCCTGGATCATGGAACCCTGGAGGTGATGGACTGCACAGACTCCCAGGAGGGGAGGTGTGGATAGTGACCTGTGCTCGCACACAGGCTTCTTGGTGGCAGCAGCAACAGCCTTAGCATTTCATGCCCGTCTCTGATGTCCGCGCTGATAGCCGCGGCTTGCTCCAGTCTCTGGAGCTCGTTTAGGTGATGCTCTGAATCCCCTCTCTTCACGCACCCTGAAACAACCCTGAGTCTTAGGTAGGTCCAGACTTTTTCCTGGACCCTCTCCCAGCTAATTGTGGTGCACTAGCCCCCTTCAGGCTGTGTTCACGCCGCCAACCCCAGTCCTCTCCGTGGGGTCTGACCTCTGAAGCCTGAGTCTCAGCTCCCAGCCTTCAGCAAACAAGCCTCTCAGGCTTGTGAGTACTGGTCTGCATTGATCCTTTGTGCGGGAATCTCTCCGTTTTGCCCTCTTCAGCCCTGTTTCCACTCTCTCCTCTGTGGCTCCAAAGCTTCTCCCCCTGCCCACCCCCTATCTCTGCCAGTTGAAGGGTCTTCCTAGTGTGTGGAAACTTTCCCTCCTTCACAGCTCCCTCCTAGAGGTGCAGGTCCCCTCCGTATTCTGTTGTCTGTTTTTTTCTTTTGCCCTACCCAGGTACCTGGGGAGTTTCTTGCCTTTTGGGAAGTCTGAGTTCTTCTGCTAATATTCAGTAGGTGTTCTGTAATAGTTGTTCTGCATATAGATATATTTTTGATGTATTTGTGGGGAGGAAGGTGATCTCCACGTCTTACTCCTCCACCACGTTGAAGGTCCTCCATCTTCCATCCTTTAAATGTTACTTTTTGAGTAAAAACTCAATTTTCTGACTGAATGAAAATGTCTTTACTTTGGCCTATTTTTTTGAAGTATATTTATTTACTTGACATAAATTTTCGGTTAGCAGATATTTCTTGACCCTTTCAAGATATTCCACAATTTCCAGACTTTCATTTTTCTGTTGATACATCAGGTGAAATTTCATTAATTTGCATATTCTCTTTCTTGGGTTGCTCTATAGTTTCATTATGAGTCTAGGAATGGATTCATTTTACCTATTTAAATATTTATTTTAAATCTATTAATTTGTGTCTTTTTTTCTTCTGGAAACTTCTTAACCACTATATGCTTCTCTCTCTTCGTTTTCTTAAAATCTCCAAATGGACATCTGTTTAAATACATATGAAACCATCTTGTTGCATTTCATCACTATTTACATCTCCTTTATACTTTGTATCTTCTTGTCTCATTTGACTCCCTTGTGAATGCCTATTTTCTGTATCTGTCCTCTGCTTATTTTATCTTTTTTTAGCCACTGCTGTATAACCTATCTGTATTGTTTTCATTTATTATATTTCTTCACTATAATATGTTCTACATGTGTCCATTTTGTGTGGTATATCATATCATACTTGTATACTGTGTAGAAGTTAAAAAAAAACAACTGGAGTAAAGATGTTTTATCCTTAACTTTGGGGATGCCTGAATGTCTGACTTTGACTCTTGGCCAAGATAAAGCAGTACAGTATGTGCTATATAAAGTTTAATATTATAGATCAAACTTATTAAGAAAAAAATGAATATAGAGAATATGGAAATATAAAGAGTGCATGAATGGAAATTTAAGCTAGAACTCTCAATTTTAAGAGATTAGGAGATATGTAAAAATAGTTATGTTCATAAATAACTGTATAAATGAACAAATGTATTTGGTTAAAATTTCAGCAATGTGTGTACAAACATCTTTTCAGGAATCCATGAAGTACTTTTTAGTGACAACATTCTAGCTGCTTTTTGACATTTGAGAATCATTGAAGTTTTCTGGAAACAATGTGCCTTATAAAAATGAAAGTATGTTTAAAGTATATTTCAGTCCTAAATTTCAAAATTTCCATAGCACTGTATTGTCTAGAAAGGCATCAATCTCTCAACTTTTCTGAGACTTTTCAAAATTCAATTATTTTGGCAAGTTATAAAAAAGGTAAACCCTTTGGTTTGTAATACTGTGATACATTCTTTATTTACTTCTAATTACCTTTATGTTAAATATTTCTTATTCATATTGGAATATCTCCTTGTTGCAGTTTGCTCAAATTTTATATCTTTAGAATTATATGTCCTAAAGTGCAAAATACCTGTAGTTTTATTTCAGACAACTTGACTATAATTTATACAAATGTTTTATATCTATGGACTTAATTTGCAAAATGCAGGCATAGTGTTAGACATATTTATAACATGTATAAAAATCATGGGCAGGCATATAAACATTCCACCTTTTGTTACTTATGAAAAAAATAGCAGACTATCCAATTATTTTGTGATAGTCAATTATATGTACATTACTAAAGGCTCATGACTGGTATCTCTTGTGCTCAGAGTCTGTACTAATGTAAAAGTAAGAGAATGTGATGGATAGCAAAGGCTGCAGAGAAAGAATGTTAACTTCAACAGTTAAAATATATAAGTCGCTGTTCTTCTCTATAGTTTTAGAGCATTCAGCAAATCTTTACAATCAATATATGTAAAATATCAAAGTCATCATATGTACCTTTGGGATAACACATAAATGCAAAAGTAATATTTATATTTCCTTCAGGATAGCTTGAAAATATTATCGTTAAGTTTTGTTGTATATCAACTTAAGGGGTGAAATTATTATTCATTATAATGCTTGCTGTAACATAGCTAAAGGATTTTAAATACTTGCTGTAAAACCCATAGGAGAAAATGCAAATGGAACTCTTGTCTTACAAACAAGTGCTAATGGAAAAGTTCATCTGGTGAAATATAAATTTGAGTCATTACAAAATTTAGGCCAGTGAAAATGTTTCCCCCAAAGACAGTCTTTTCTTACTAGATTGGAGGTTTTACTGTCCTATACCACTTCTGACAGCCTCTTTTTAGCAAACATCTAGAATTAAGTGAATTAACTGTTGTATCTAACTTATAAGTATAGGTGATTTTCCCATTTCACTCCATAATTGAGATTTATATATCCTTATAAGCTATCTTGCATTATATCACCTTTGACTTGTGAGACCCATTTAAAACCAGAGAAAAAAAAAGGAAGTGAAATTTTGTTTCCGTTATGACACCTCTACCTTTTTTTTAACTTTTAAAAATTCTTTTATAATATCTTATCATAGTGTTTATATAGTATATAATACATCCAACAAATAGGTATTGATTACTTTTAGGTGTTGAGGATCAAAAGGCTAAAACTCTGGGCAAATACATTCTATTTGGAAATTCAGTCCATGCGTGAATAAATACATATATAATAACAGACAAAACTAATGTGACTCTGTAGCACAGCACATAGGAATCTTTAACACCCCTGAGTAGTTGGGAAAAAATATGAATTAAGTTAATGCAACACTGGTATAATAATTATTGTGCCTAGAAGTTCACATCTCTTCTTGACATGCCACTGGCAGAAAAAGCAGTTAGTTCTTTTTAAAGAAATAGTACAGTCACAGGATGTCAGGGAAAAATGAAAAAGAAAAACCATTGGCCAAGTTTGAATATCTCTTCAGCAGTTTGGCCTTTTCAAAATTGAAGTGTATTTAAAATTCATTTTAAACCTTAGCAATTATTTTTTATAATTTAGAATATTTTATTTTGTATATTCTTTATTATTGAATTATTATTGATTTGCAATATTATATTAGTTTTGAGAGTATAACATAATGATTCAATATCTTTATACATTATGACCATGATAAGTCTAGTTACCATCTGTCATCATACAAAGTTATTACAATATTATTGACTATATTCCCTATGCTATACATTATAGTCCCATAGCTTTTTTATTTTATAACTTAGCAATAATTTTCACACTAATACATTGCCAGAGTTTCCTTGATTAAAAGAATCAAGTCAAGGATAAATAATTTTTGAGATTTAAAATTACTTTAAAACGATCACATGTACTGTTATTGCTGTTTCTATTTCTATTTTGCTTCCAATTTTTGCCTTGTCTTATTTTGTCTTTCCTTTCCTTTTTAAACATTGTTTTCTATTCTGTTTTTTTCTTCTTTCTTTCTTTGTCCTTTCTTTTCATTTCTCTCCTTTTCATTCTTTTTCCAAGCACATTCTGAATCCAAATGGGCATATTTGAGGTGAATATCATATGGTCTACTGAAGAGCACACATACTAAATATCTAGAGATTCTCTTTACTAACAAATATTTCAAAGAGCAAGCTGCCTATTAACCAGATGCCATTGTTATGTTTTTAAAATATTTTCTAGTTATTCTCAGTTTTGTGTGGCTATTATATTTTAAAGCTTGCATTAGTAATAATCTACCCTGTCCCAGGGATATCATTACTTGCTCACTTACTCAAGCCAGACATTTAGAGTCCATTTTTGATTCTTCACCTTCCTGTGGGCCGATGTCTTATCCATTTCAAATCTATTGATTTAATCTCCTCTATTGTACATACTATACAACATGCCTACTTTTCTCTATCTCTGTTACCATCAGCTTAATTCACAAGAGGGAGAAAATGATGATTCTAGGATTCCTGACTCTGGTGATTGGGAATGACACCTTCCTTACTGAAATGAGAAAACTCGGGGAAGGTTAGGAACTGTTGTCAGGAAAATCAACTCCAGAAATATTCTCTCTGCTTCTACCTTTCCCAACCCTTATTCATTCTCCTTCTAGCAGATTCAACTGCAGTGGAAATTTGGCCATGTCATTTCTATTTCTCAGTTATTCAATGGATCCCTATGTCACTTCGAATACAATCAAACTCTCCATCTCAGTCTACAAGGCTATGCGTAATTTGATCTATTTGTATGTTTTAATTTTCTTGAATCACTAGCTCATTATGGTGAAGCAAAACTGCTCTTAATTTTCAAATATTTCAAGCTTTATCCAATTTCAAGAATTGTGCAGATGCTCTTACTTGCACATGCTCATCAAAGTCTTTTCTCCATGTTCTCTTTACTAAGTCCTTCTCGTAATTCAGATTTCTGCTTAAATGGCACTGCCTCAGTGAACCCTTCTCTATTCTATTCTTTCTAAGTGGGTCTTATCTGTTTATTTTCTGTGGCCAGCATTTTTTTGTTGGTTTCGTTTTCTGTGAACCATTTTTTTACAACTAGAAATATTGTGATTTATGTCTTTTTATTTTTTCTCTAAATTCAATTAGATATTGTTATTTATTTCTTCCCTCAGTTGTATGTCTGATGCCAGCACAGTGCCTGGTAGGAGACAGGTATTCATTGACTATTTACTAATGAATGAATACAAATATTTAATGAATTAGTGTTTACATTTTGATAGAGTGTGCATTGAATTACAATATTCCCCTGATATGTACTCTTCTAAAACTTTCATTTTAAATTACAACTTGAGATTCCTGCTTTTATTATTTTTCTTGTAAAAGATGACTTTCATAAATTACTTAATATATAATTGCATGAAGATGGAAATTTCCAGTTTTGTCTTAGAGTATTATGTATTAAAGCTATTTTATATATTAAAAGAAATATATTTCACTTACACTGTGAATTTTTATAGTAATATAAGGAACATTTTTATGAGTTTCAGTACAGGGAAGAATAGTTAACTTAATCTTTTTGGGAAACAAGATTTTTATCCCTTTTCAGTTTTAATGTCTTCTGCAAATAATATTTTCTCCAGATGCACAGTCTGTAGTTTTTTTTTCTTTTTTTTTTGCGGTACGCGGGCCTCCCACTGCCGTGGCCTCTCCCATTGCAGAGCACAGGCTTGGGATGTGCAGGCTCAGCGGCCATGGTTCACGGGCCCAGCCGCTCCGCAGCATGCGGGATCTTCCCAGACCGGGGCACGAACCCGTGTCCCCTGCATCGGCAGGCGGATTCTCAACCACTGCGCCACCAGGGAAGCCCCTGTAGTCCATTTTGTACGGTTTTCTTTTTCTGTCATTTTGCTCAGACTCATCTGTACACAAACATATTATGCTCATGATTCAGGCAAGGACATTTTGTGGACATCATTATATTGATTTTTTTTCTTTAGACCTAAGCTATCAAGATGATTCTTAGTATATTTCATTTTCTAAACATCACTTTGATCTGGCTAGATTTTTCTAATTATGCAGCATAAAAAGCGAATGCCAAATCAATTGTATCGTTAAAAGTGCTCAGGACACAGCCATTTAGATATCTAAATATTAACTTCATTGGAAATGAAGCATCATAATTTTATTTTTGGCCGTGTCATGTGCCTTGCAGGATCTTAGTTCCCTGACCAGGGATCTAACCGGTCCCAGGGCAGTGAAAGTCCCGAGTCCTAACCACTGGACTGCCAGGGAATTACCAAAGCATCATCATTGATGTTGGATTACATTTGTGGTTAAAATATTATAAACTTACAATTTTCTTTCACAATTTATAAGTAACCTGTAGGATGATGCTTTGACTTTATGTCATAATCTGATGCTTATTCACTACACTTCTAAAATCATTAAACCTACTATGTAATTACGCCATCTGTATTAAAATTAAAATAAAAAACTGGTTTGATAGAGCAGCATCTATAGTCAGGGCTCTTTCACTTATAAACTCCTCTAACTAAACTCTACTTTTAAGCTAAAAGAAGACTCTTTTGGAAGATACTGGAGATATCAGGGGCTCAATGTAAACTTTCTCAGACGCAGGGAGCTCGAGAGTCCTGGGGGCTGTGATCGGGAACAGGGCTCTACTATGACCAACGCTCTCTTTTTCAGGTCTGCTTCCATATGGGTGCAACGTCATTCCCTCCTGTTGTAGATGTGTTTATTTTTTCTCCGTTAGGAGCAGGAAAACTCACCTGTAACCAAAGTGTGGGAGGCGGTGAGGGCATTCTTTTTATTCCTTAGCCTCACGATTAAAACTATAAAGAATGATTCTGACTAAACTTCGCTGGGCATGCTACAAAGATTGGCTCAGCCTGGGCCCTATAGGAGCAGGTGGTATGGCATCAGGGGAGTCTGAGAATCATGGATCTGTGGCTATTGTTGATACTGGGAATATAATTGTTGTGAGCTAAGAAGTTACTTCAACTTGGGTCTACTAGAAGTTGCAAAGTGCCATACAGTTCAAATGTTGTTACTTTTCTTAATTGTTGTAACTATCATTAGACAGAGTTTTTTAGATGACTCAGCTTTTATAATAAAATTTTAGATATGATTTTATAGACTAAAACAACTTGTATTCCTATCTCATTAAATCTATTGAATAGCCTACTCATTTAGTCACTAAATTAATTATATGCAACGCAGCATTAATACATTTGGTTAATGTCCATTGACAAGAAAAGAAAGAAAAATTCCAGTATATATTCCCTGAAATTTCTTATAAAATAGTTTCTTGAAAATAATGTAGAAATGAAGTGGTGAATAAATAAAAGATATCTGTATATTTTTTTAACTTGAGAAAAGCAAAACATTTCTAGCTCTCTTATATTTATTTCTACAATATTAGAAATTATAAATGTATTTGAAATAGTTGCTGTTATTTTAAACATCTTTATTGGAGCTTAATTGCTTTGCAATGGTGTGTTAGTTTCTGCTGTACCACAAAGTAGACATGTATCCCCATATCTCCTCCCTCTTGCGTCTCCCTCCAACCCTACTTATCCCACCCCTCTAGTTGATCACAAAGCACCAAGCTGATCTCCCGGTGCTATGCAGCTATTTCCCACTAGCTACCTATTTTACATTTGGTAGTGTGTATATGTCAATGCCACGCTCTCACTTCGTTCCAGCTCACCCTTCCCCACCACCATGTCCTCAAGTCCTTTCTCTACGTCTGTGTCTTTATTCCTGTCCTGCCCCTAGGTTCTTCAGAACGATTTTTTTTAGATTTCATATATATGTGTTAGCATACCGTATTTGTTTTTCTCTTTCTGACATAATTCACTCTGTAAGACTGACTCTAGATCCATCCACATCACTACAAACACCTCAATTTCATTTCCTTTTATGGCTAATATTCCATTGTATATATGTGCCACATCTTCTTTATCCATTCGTCTGTTGATGGACACTTAGGTGGTTTCCATGTCCTGGCTATTGTAAATAGTGTTGCAATGAATATTGTGGTACATGACTCTTTTTGAATTATAGCTTTCTCAGAGTATATGTCCAGTAGTGGGATTGCTGGGTCATATGGTAGTTCTATTTTTAGTTTTCTAAGGAACCTTCATACTGTTCTCTGTAGTAGCTGTGTCAATTTACATTCCCATCAACAGTGCAAGAGGGTTTCCTTTTCTCCACACCCTCTCCAGCATTTATTGTTTGTAGACTTTTTGATGATGGCCATACTCGGTGGCCATTCTCACACCTCTCAGTGTGATACCTCGTTGTAGTTTTTTTTTTTTTTTTTTGCGGTACGCGGGCCTCTCACTGTTGTGGCCTCTCCCATTGCGGAGCACAGGTTCCGAACGCGCAGGCTCAGCGGCCATGACTCCGCGGCATGTGGGATCTTCCCATACCAGGGCACGAACCCGCGTCCCCTGCATCGGCAGGCGGACTCTCAACCACTGCGCCACCAGGGAAGCCCCTCGTTGTAGTTTTGATTTGCATTTCTCTAGTGATTAGTGATGTTGAGCATCCTTTCATGTGTTTTTTGGCAATCTGTATATCTTGGAGAAATGTCTATTTAGGCCTTCTTCCCACTATTGGATTGGGTTGTTTGTTTGTTTTTTGATATTGAGATGCATGAGCTGCTTCTATATTTGGGAGATTAATCCTTTGTCAGTTGCTTCATTTGCAAATATTTTTTTCCCATTCTGAGGGCTGCCTTTTCATTTATGGTTTCCTTTCTTGTGCAAAAGCTTTTAAGTTTCATTAGGTCCCATTTATTTTTTTGTTTTTATTTCTCTTTGTCTAGGAGGTGGGTCAGAAAGGATCTCACTGGGATTTATGTCATAGAGTGTTCTGCCTATGTTTTCCACTAAGAGTTTGATAGTGCCTGGCCTTACATTTAGGTCTTTAATGCATTTTGAGTTTATTTTTGTGTATGGTGTTAGGGAATGTTCTAATTTCGTTCTTTTACATATAGCTGTCCAGTTTTCCCAGGACCACTTACTGAAGAGGCTGTCTTTTCTCCATTGTATATTATTGCCTCCTTTATCAAAAATAAAGTGACCATATGTGCATGGGTTTAACTCTGGGTTTTCTGTCCTGTTCCATTGATCTGTATTTCTGTTTTTGTGCCAATACCATATTGTCTTGATTAAGATTGGAGTATACTCTGAAGTCAGGGATCCTGATTCTTCCAGTTCCGTTTTTCTTTCTCAAGATTTCTTTGGCTATTTGGGGTCTTTTGTGTTTCCATACAACTTATGAAATTTTTTGTTCTAGTTCTGTGAAAAATGCCAGTGGTAGTTTGATAGGGATTGCAATGAATTTGAAGATTGCTTTGGGTAGTATAGTCATTTTCACAATGTTGATTCTTCCAATCCAAGACCATGGTATATCTCTCCATCTGTTGGTATCATCTTTAATTTCTTTCATCAGTGTCTTATAATTTTCTGCATACAGGTCTTTTGTCTCCTTAGGTAGGTTTATTCCTAGGTATTTTATTCTTTTTGTTGCAATGGTAAGTGGGAGTGATTCCATAATTTCTTTTTCAGATTTTTCATCATTAGTGTATAGGAATGCAAGAGATTTCTGTGCACTAATTTTGTATCCTTCTAGTTTACCAAATTCATTGATTAGCTCTAGTAGTTTTCTGGTAGCCTCTTTAGGATTCTCTATGTTTAGTAACATGTCATCTGCAAACGGTGACTCTTTTAATTCTTCTTTTCCAGTTTGGATTCCTTTTATTTCTTTTTCTTCTCTGATTGCTGTGGCTAAAACTTCCAAAACTATGTTGAATAATAGTGGTGAGAGTGGGCAACCTTACCCATAGGGCAATCTTGTTCCTAATTTTAGTGGAAATGGCTTCAGTTTTTCACCATGGAGAACAATGTTGGCTGTGGGTGTGTCATATATGGTCTTTATTATGTTGAGGCAAGTTCCCTCTATGCTTACTTTCTAGATGATTTTTTATTATAAATGGGTGTTGAATTTTGTCAAAAGCTTTTTCTGCATCTATTGAGATTATCATATAGTTTTATCCTTCAACTTGTTAATATAGTGTATCATATTGATTGATTGATGTGCATATATTGAAGAATCCTTGCATTCTTGGGATAAATCCCACTTAATCATGGTGTATGATCCTTTTAATGCACTGTTGGATTCTGTTTGCTAGTATGTAGTTGAGTTTTTTTGCATCTATATTCATCAGTGATATTAGCCTGTACTTTTCTCTTTTTTGTGACATCTTTGTCTGGTTTTGGTATCAGGGTGATGGTGGTTTCAAAGAATGTGTTTGGGAGTGTTACTCCCTCTGTTATATTTTGGAAGAGTTTGAAAAGCATAGGTGTTAGCTCTTCTCTAAATGTTTGATAGAATTTGCCTGTGAAGCCATCTAGTCCTGGGCTTTTGTTTGTTGAAAGATTTTAATCACAGTTTCAATTTCAGTGCTTCTGATTGGTCTCTTTATATTTTCTATTTCTCCCTGGTTCAGTGTCGTAAAGTTGTGCTTTTCTACAAGTTTGTCCATTTTTTCCAGTTGTCCACTTTATTGGCATATATTTGCTTGTAGTAATCTCTCATGATCCTTTGTGTTTCTGCAGCGTCAGTTGTTACTTTTCCTTTTTTATTTCTAATTCTATTGATTTGAGTCTTTTCCCATTTTTTCCTGATGAGTATGGATAACAGTTTATCAATTTTGTTTATCTTCTCAAAGAACCAGCTTTTAGTTTTATTGATCTTTGCTACTGTTTCCCTGATTTCTTTTTCATTTATTTATAATCTGATCTTTATGGTTTCTTTCCTTCTGCTAACTTTGAGATTTTATTGTTACTCTTTCTCTAATTGCTTTAGGTGTAAGGTTAGATTGTTTATTTGAGATTTTTCTTGTTTCTTGAGGTAGGATTGTACTGCTTTAAACTTCCCTCTTAGAACTGCTTTTGCTGCATCCCATAGGTTTTGGGTCATTGTGTTTTCCTTGTCATTTGTTTCTAGGTATTTTTTGATTTCCTCTTTGATTTCTTCAGTGATTTCTGGTTTATTTAGTAGTGTATTCTTTAGCCTCCATGTGTTTGTATTTTTTGCAGTTTTTTTTCCCTATAATTGGTATCTAGTCTCATAGTGTTGTGCCTGCAAATGATACTTGATAGTATTTCTTTTTTCTTGAATTTGCCAGTACTTGATCTGTGACCCAAGATATGATATATCCTGGAGAATGTTCCGTGAGCACTTGAGAAGAAAGTGTATTCTGTTGTTTTTGGTTGAAACGTCCAAAATATCATTTAAGTCCATCTTGTTTAATGTGTCAATTAAAGCTTGTGTTTCCTTATTTATTCTCATTTTGGATGACATGTCCATTGGTGAACGTGCAGTGTTAAAGACCCCTACTATGACCGTGTTACTGTCAAGTTCCCCTTTTATGGTTGTTAGCATTTGCCTTATGTATTGAGGAATTCCTATTTTGGGTGCATAAATATTTACGATTTTTATATCTTCTTCTTTATTGATCCCTTGATCATTATGTACTGTCCTTCTTTGTCTCTTGTAATAGTCTTTATTTTAAAGTGCATTCTGTCTGATATCTGAATGGCTACTCCAGCTTTCTTTTGATTTCCATTTGCATGGGATATCTTTTTCCATCCCCTTACTTTCAGTCTGTACATGTCCCTAGGTCTGAAGTGGTTCTCTTGTAGACAGCGTATTTATGGGTCTTTTTTTTTTTTTTTT
The DNA here is from genome assembly GCF_000442215.2 of Lipotes vexillifer. NCBI lineage: Eukaryota > Metazoa > Chordata > Mammalia > Artiodactyla > Lipotidae > Lipotes > Lipotes vexillifer. The sequence goes on along the minus strand of NW_006780882.1, from coordinate 1,539,481 downwards.
TTTTCCAGTACCCCGGCCTCTCACTGCTGTGGCCTCTCCCACTGTGGAGCACAGGCTCCGGACGCGCAGGCTCAGCGGCCATGGCTCACGGGCCCAGCCACTCCACAGCATGTGGGATCCTCCTGGACTGGGGCACGAACCCGTGTCCCCTGCATCGGCAGGCGGACTCCCAACCACTGCGCCACCAGGGAAGCCCTGGGTCTTGTTTTTGTATTCATTCAGGCAGTCTATGTGTTTTGGTTGGAGCATTTAATCCACTTACATTTTAGGTAATTATCAATATGTATGTTCCTATTACCATTTTCCTAATTGTTTTGGGTCTGTTATTGTAGGTCTTTTCATTCTCTTGTGTTTCCTGCCTAGAGAAGTTCCTTTAACATTTGTTGTAAAGCTGGTTTGGTGGTGCTGAATTCTCTCAGCTTTTGCTTGTCTGTAAAGGTTTTAATTTCTCTGTCAAATCTGAATGAGATTCTTGCTGGTTAGAGTAACCTTGGTTGTAGGTTTTTCCCTATCAGCACTTTAAATATATTCTGCCACACCCTCTGTCTTTCAGAGTTTCTGCTGAAAGATCAGCTGTTAACCTTATGGGGATTCCCTTGTGTGTTATTTGTTGTTTTTCCCTTTCTGCTTTTAATATGTTTTCTTTGTATTTAATTTTTGACAGTTTGATTAATATGTGTCTTGGTGTGTTTCTCCTTGGATTTATCCTCCATGGGACTCTCTGTCTCCTGGACTTGATTAACTACTTCCTTTCCCATATAAGGGAAGTTTTCAACTATAATCTCTTCAAATATTTTCTCAGTCCCTTTCTTTTTCTCTTCTTCTTCTGGGACCCCTGTAATTTGAATGTTGGTGTCTTTAATGTTGTCCCAGAGGTCTCTGAAACTGTCCTTAATTCTTTTCATTCTTTTTTCTTTATTGTGCTCTGAGGTAGTTATTTCCACTATTTTAACTTCCAGGTCACTTATCCGTTCTTCTGCCTCAGTTATTCTGCTATTGATTCCTTCTAGAGAATTTTTAATTTCATTTATTGTGTTGTTCACCACTGTTTGTTTGCTCTTTAGTTCTTCTAAGTCTTTATTAAACGTTTCTTGTATTTTCTCCATTCTATTTCGAAGACTTTGGATCATATTTATTATCATCACTCTGAATCCTTTTTCGGGAAGACTGCCTGTTTCCTCTTCATTCGTTTGGACTGGTGGGATTTTACCTTGCTCCTTCATGTGCTGTGTATTTGTCTGTCTTCTCATTTTGCTTAACTTATTGTGTTTGGGGTCTCCTATTCACAGGCTGCAGGTTCGTATTTCCCATTGTTTTTGGTGTCTGCTCCCAATGTGTAAGGTTGGTTCAGTGGGTTGTGTAGGTTTCCTGGTGGAGAGGACTGGTTGCTGTGTTCTGGTGGATTAGGCTGGATCTTGTCTTTCTAGTGGGCAGGACTGTGTCCGATGGTGTGTTTTGGGGTGTCTTTTACCTTATTATGATTTTAGGCAGCCTCTCTGCTAATGATTGCAGTTGTGTTCCTGTCGTGCTAGTTGTTTGACATGGGGTGTCCAGCACTGTAGCCTGCTGGGCGCTGAGTGGACCTGGGTTTTAGTGTTGAGATGGAGATCTCTGGGAGAGCTCTGTCTGCTATTACAAGGGGCTGGGAGGTCTCTGGTGGACCAGTGTCCTGAACTCGTCTCTCTCACCTTGGAGGCTCAGCCATGACACCTGGCCAGAGCACCAAGACCCTGTCAGCCACACAACTGTGTCATCCTGGAGAAGATGGACTGAAGCCAGGAGAAAGCTAGAGGATGGGAGACCTGTCAGAAGGTTTGTTTGATGAAATCAAGCAAAGGATGGTGACATTCTGTACACAGGATCTACTCGCGAAGGGGAAAGTGGTGCCTCGGGAAGCCGAGTGTGTGATTCTACCCACTCTGTTTTTAAGAAAGATATACTCTATTGTTAATTATTAAAATAAGATGCATTGATTTAGTCTCTGAAATGTTTGCACCAACAAATCAATTTGAAAATATTTCTTTCCTTAAAAATTATTGGTAGACAAAAAATATTTAAAAGTTAAATAATATGAAATGAAAATTTTAGTTACTGAAACAAAATAAAAATAGTTTTAACTACAGTAGCTCTATTACAATACCTGTTTTGAAAATATGAATTTGTTCCAACAGGGTGGATATATTTGGGAACATTTAAGACATAATGTGAAAATGGGTCTTTATGTGAGATCTTGATCTACCGAAATGCTAGTTGAATGTAGGAAAATGCACCCAGGTGAGTTGTGTACTTAGAAACACACAAAATGTAAACATGGACACACCTCAGGTATCTACCAGCTACCTCAGTTAACTATGTACTTGCCTTGAGCCATGTTTATCCACCTCAGGTCTTACAGTTTTCCTTCCAATTACAGAGAACCCTCCTTTTACTACTTCATAATAACTCATAGGCTGTAACCCCTCCAATATCTACTTCCGCAAGCAAATTTCAAATAAATTTGAGGGTAAATTGCCATACTCAGTGTAATATTTATGCATGAACCTTTTACTATGTGTAAAACTGTACTACCATATTTTTTATGGCCTTATATTTTTTTCAGTGTCACTGACCAAGTTTCTGTGTGTGTCATTCTTCCCATGAGTTCTATGTTTTTTATTGCACAATTTTGCAAGGCAGAATTATTTTTAGGAGCATACATATTACATTGGAGGATGACTGATTGTATGTAGATTTTATGGTAAACTTGTGACCAAAATAAATGAACTATCAAGACAATTTCTGTGGAGTTTTAATAATTGAATGTTACTATAAATAATTTGATTTTATATAATTTTTGAAAGCAATCAAAATGAAAGTTAGTAAAGATAGTAATTAGAAATTGTACATAGGCGTATATTAAGTCTACTTATATAAATATTCATACTATATTGGAATTAATTTCCATAAAACACATTATTTAGGTATATGAATTATCAATTAAATATGGTCTTGGTAAATGGTAGGATATTTTTATTACTGTTGTTAGTTCATTAAAATCTTTTAAAATTTGAGTACTAATTGTGGGAGGATTTATAAAATGTGCTGTGTTACCTTTAAAAATGAAAATAATCTTCAAAATGAAGAAATTAATAGCTTGTGTACATTTATATTTTACATATAAGTAATTTTTATTTTAAGATCAAAAAAGTGATTTAAATATACTTATTTATATCTATTGAAATATATTCAGGTGTGTGGTAAAACGTAAGTTAAAAGTTTCATGTCAAAAAGTATGAAAATTCACCTTATCTTACAACTGAAAGCTCTTGAAAGTGTTAGTTAACCCCTATCGACCTCATATTTTTCACAAAAAATACAAAACATAAGATTTTACTATAGATTTAATGAGCAAATTTATATGAAATAGAGCTTACTACCATACCTACCATAAAATATATGTACAACTACGCTATTTTCCCTCATACCTCCTTTCTTATTTTAACTATCACACATTAATACAGAAAATCATTGAGTAAGAAGAGCCTAACAAAAATTTTTTCATGAGTTATTATGAACAGAGCCAGAAAATAGCCTGGCAGTAGGTAAAACACCTAGATAGAAAATGAAAATATCAACTGAACGTTTAAATATACTAAATATCTGCAGCTATAATATAGTTTATACTTGGATCTTAGTATATACAGAATAATTGAATTTATTTTTATGTTTTTTTTAGTTGTCTAACATCTTATTGAAATCTTTATATACCTTCCTGAGGTATAGGTCCTCAAGAATGATGGTACCAGCTTTCTCTGTTTAGAAATATCTGGGTGTTTCATTGTCAAAATGACTGGAAGGTACTAATGGCATTTCACACATGGTGACAAGCAATGTCAGATGTCCTGTAAGCCTACATTGCAAAAAGTGGTCCCCATCAAATGTTACAGTGAATAGCCACATGGGTGACAATCTGTAATTATCTAGTCAAGATACTAAATATTTTACATGTAAACACTTTGAGATTTTGATATAAAGTAAAATTTTGATATAAAGTAAAATTTTCAAGAATGCAATTATTGTGTAAAGAAACAATGTACCTTTTTTAATCTAAAAACTTCCAAGAGTTTTCAACATTTACAAAAATTATGTAGCAAAAGCCTTATTACTGAAGTTATTCAAGTCACCAATAGAACACTGTAGCAAGCTGAATTATCACAGCTGTGTCTTGTCACATCCAGGATAATTGTAATATTTAAATATATAATTATTTAGTCCTCATTTTAAAATATCAGATAAAGAGAAAAGGCATCAATACATTTCATTTGAATATTTCAAATTGATCATTACAACATAATGAGGAATGTACTTATACAATGTGGCCACCAATTTTTTTTTAATTGAAATAATAAAACTCAGGATATAGAGCTCACTTAATAAAGCATATATATATATATATATATAAATTTTATGTTTATATATGTGCATATATGTCTATATACCTATATAATACCTATAGGTTTATATACCTATATAATGTAATTAATATACATTATATATTAATGTAATATATTAAAATATATTCAATTTTTAGAAATCATAAGTATAGTTTAAAAACCAAATACTGCCACTAGAGTGTTTACAACATATTTTAATATTTTAGTCATCATGGAAATAGTTGCACTAGACATTTTATTTCCTCTTTGTGATAAAAGTACAAAAACTTAAGTCTCATTTGTGTTAAGAGAAGCAAGTAATACAATTTTAATTTGGATGATATTAATTTGGAGCCTAGAAGGCTCATGAATCTTAGTAGCGTTTATGAAAAGTCTTCTAGAATGCATGTGTCTTAATAAGGTCTCCAGCACTGTAGCCACTTAGACCAGAAAGCCCTGAATCAGAGAAAGACTCCCTCCTTGACCAAAGTTTAGACGGGCCCCTCTGGGCCTTCTTTTCAAGTCCAGTTTTAGCAACGAGTCTTGGTAAGCCAATTTATCTAGAATTCCCTCACCCTTGATATCTGACCTTGGCCTGACTTTAGCAAAAATCCATTTTAACAAGAATGCCTCTACCCTTGATATCTAATTAATTTTCTTCCACTGAGCCCCTCACTCTGTTCTGCACTTTGGCTGTACATCCCCAGCTGTCTTTGCTGTACCTAGAGTCGAATTCAACTTCTCTCTCCTATTGCAATAGTCTTTCCCATATTGCAATAGACCTGAATAAAGTCTTTCTTGCTGTTTCTAACAAGTGTCTAGTGTAAAATTTCTTTCACAAAACATGTGTCTTTATGTGGAGAGAAGAGGAATGTCAACAAAATGTTAAATCATTCAAACCATAAAAACCCTGGATTCTGATATGTGAGGTATGGGAAAGATGAAGAGCTTCCTCCAGAGGGGTGGGGGGGTACACTCAAGGCACAACCAAGGTGATGGTGGAAGCATTTGTGCGGTAGAGAGGGAATGCATGGCAGGCACCTCTCTTGACTGATGATTGATAAATTTGGAGGCATGTAGGCAGTATTTTGTCTTGTTTGGCTGAGTACAATGAAAATGTTCTTTCCTTCCAGATTTCCTGCAATATAGTTAAGGTTAAATATATATTTTTACTTATTTCTGAAAGCATACTGGGCAAGCTTTAATGGTATTAATTTGGTAGAGAAAATAACCAATGTAATAAACCCACGTTTTCAGCCTATTCTTTTAATACTTTCAGAATGATTCCAGAAGAATCTTAAATAAATGGGATATTTATATTCATTTTATGCCTTTTTATTGTGACTTTATAATAAGTGAGAAGTTCTTTTTGGTAATATTGGAAGTTAACATTCTTAGTTTGGATAAACAATTTTGAACATCTAACTAGCAAACCCGTATAAAACTAAGTAACACCACAGAATACAGCAAAAGAATAATTTAATGAACTTAGAAGACTAACTAGACCTTTGTGCCTAGCTTATCAGGGAAGGTACAATTTCAATACCAATGAAATAAACTCCCACAATTGATTTTTCTTTGTGTGCACTCATCAGTGTAAACACAATTAAATTGTAAAGCTTGTACTTGTTCAGGAAAGCTGTTTTCTATTCATATTCATGCTATGTGGGTGCTTTGGTTTCTGATACTTTGTTATATGGAAACCTTGAAAGTGAAAAAAAAATACAGCTACAAGATTATGAGCCTTTATCACAGAGGATTAAAACATATGCCTTTCCTTTAAATAAATACTATTATTATTGCTTTTCATCAAATTTTAATATTAAGAATGCCTTTTTGAATTAAATTCTAATTATTGTGAGGCCTGAAACTTTTAAATTAGCATGTGCTGTAATTCAAATGAAATGATAGCTAATTTGTTCCCATCAAATTAATACAAAAAAAAAAATCAAAAGTTGTGTCTTTAAGTTTTTTATTTCAGAAAGTAAAATCACACATAAGTACTATTTTTTAAGGGCTGAAGAGCTTCCTGGCAAGTTTATAAAATGCTTAATTCAATAATATAAACTTCACAAAAATACCCTAAATTACTACTGTGATCTCTGATTTTCTAATGAGGAAACCATAACTCAAAGATTATCACCTTGCCCCAAATCATGCTGTTAGTAAGATACGGTTTGAAATTCCACTTTTACTGACACCAAAACTTGTACAGTTAACCAAATAATCAGTTATGTTCAGCTCTGTGTAACTAAATACCAAATAGACATTTTCCCAGCAGTAAATCAATGTCTTATAAGAGTGTCTGTCTGTCTCAGCATACCACATATTTCATGTGCTACTTGCAGGTATGTATTCTATATAAGATTTTATTCTTGGGTTACATTAGTATAAATTAGCTATCTCAGGAAAATGGAATGACTGTCCATCATTGTGTGTGGGAAGACTACTTTTTACATTGACACAACTAAGAAAATTTCCCTTTTACAATAGTTTCAATCAGGAAACTGGACTGAATGATATTTTTGGAACATGATTTTCCAGCAATTACTTTATCACCATTAGAAAAAAATCTAAAATTAAAAGAAATTGCTATTTAAAACTTGAGTTCTTTAAATCATTAGACGTGTGACTTTATTACAAAATCAAGATTTCAGACACTAAGGATTCAATAAATTAACCGGGGTAAGCAATTAAAATATGACCTCAAACACCCTAGTATATTGATCAAGAGTTTGCCATTTTTAGAGCTACATTTATGAACAACAATAACAAAAGCCAGAAAGCTAAAGCTTAATGCATATTTTAAGGCCAAAAGCAATATAGGAAAATTCACCTCCTCTTGAGAGGTGTTTTAAAAATTGTTTAATCTATGATCCAATTTGAATCTCATTGTTCTGAGAACTCCAATATGTCTCCACAAGAGGTCATCCCTGTCACCTCACAATTAGCTGTTAAATGCTACACTCTATTGTTTTGGCCTGCTTGGGATACACATAAAATTATCCCAAAGATTTATCTAAATAAAGAAGGTTTTAAAAAATACATGCCCTGATTTAAAAATAATAAGCAATGTAATTCTGTATCTTCACAAGTGATTTGATAAACGAGGCTGATAGTTACTAGGCAGGGGTGTTGTAAACTAATGCTCCAAATAACAAAGCATTGATGTATAGTCTTTGCTGATTTCCAATACTCCCACCATGGCCGATTTCTAGATATTAACATGATACCCCTGAATATGGAGTTGGTAATGTTGTCAGCAGGATGAATATGTGGGTGCAATCTTTAAATAAAAGGAAGTAGCAGTAACAAAGCCTCTGAGGCAGGAGTAAGCCTGGGAATTTTGTTGAGCAAAAAGGTCATTGGGCTAAAAGAACAAGAAAAATCAGCTAATGAAACAATTTCATTCAATAAGAAGGAGATGGGGATATGCAAATATCTCTTTGAGATCTTGCTTCAAATTCTTTTGGCTACATACCCTTGCTTTCACTTCTATTTGAACCTGTTTTCATAGGTTCTGTAGGTGGATAATTAAAACATTGATTTGCAATATTTTTACTCTTTTAATATGAGCATTTGATCTTAAAATTCTTATGTGATTATAGATTTAGCTTCAGCCCATGCATTTCTACATGTTGTGGTTTACCATTTATTTAATTCACAACAATTTCAAATGTCCTGCTGGATTTCTTCTTAAACCTATGCATTACTATATTTAAAAGTTCTTTATTTAACTTCCAAACATTTGAATATTTTCTCAGTATTTGTCTTATTTTTTTCTATTTTGATACCACTATGGTCAAGGAATACCCTTTGTATGATTTTAAATATTTCTATTTATTTATTTATCTTAGGTTTGTTTTATGGCTCAGAATGTGAGCCATAAAATTAGAATTATCAGAATTATCTTGGAAAAACTTTTATGTGAACTTTAAAATAATATGTACTCTGCTGTTAGCTGGAATACTGTATAAATTTTGATTAGATAAGTTATTTGAGAATATTGTTCAAATTTACTTAATTACAGATATTTGTTCTACATTTTTGTCAATTACTGAGAGAAGTGTTTTGAATTTTTCTATTATAATTGTGAATTTTTCTATGTCTTTTTTCATGTCTAACAGGCTTTTCTTATTGCATTTTATGGATTATTGTTAGATGCATATACATTTATAATCGAAGTATATTTCCAATTAATTGACCACTTTATAATTATGAAATATATCCTTTTATCCCTATGGATAATTTTCCTTATTCTGAAATCTATTTCATCTTTTATTAACATAACCCCCAGCTTGAGGACAGATGTATCTGTCCTTCCATCTAACCTGATTTATACAACGGGAGGAGATGTGTGTAGGCAGAAAGCCAAGCTGTACGTTTCTGTGTTTATGTTCAGAGTTCTTAGAATGGACCTTTCTCTTCCTACCTCCACTGCACTGGAATCTGCATGTGCCCTCTCTGCTTTGATCACCTCTCCCTGGCCCTGCCCTGCTTCAGCTCTTACTCCATTCATTGCATTTCAGCTAAAGCCTTTTCTGATCTCCACCCCTAGACTGGGTCAGATCCCTTACTATATATAATTTACCTGCCTACCATGCTTCAAAATAACCATGAATTTAACAATTGACATAACCCAAACATGGGCTGGTGTCTCCCTGCCCCTTTCCCAGGGATTTGTTTCAATGTGGATGGATCTCCAGAACCATGAGCTATGATAACCCAAAATTCTCCCGTTGATTTCTGAGAATTCTAGAGACCACTTCCTCCTGTTTCTCTCTGCTTCTGCACAGACCCACCACCTGTTCTGTTCTGCATTCGTCCTGCACAAATCGGTCCCTCCTCTGGCGACTCACTCCCAGCATCTCATGCTAGCTACTGGTGGGAGTTAGGGAAGACGTGGGGATGCCCAGGGGAGGTCCGTGTATCATCACTTGTGGTAGTGGTAATAAGTAAACTCATCTCACCATTCCCCTCTCTCTTCCCCCTCCTCTTCCCCTTCCTCTTAAATTGGCACAAAGAGAAATTCTTCCCTTGCCAGAAGGGCAGGTCATCCCACTCTCAGGTCCTTTTTGCTCCAAAGAAGAGTCATCAAGAAAATTTTCGGAGTAAATATAGAGCTCACTAATTTCTTATAAGTCAAAGAAAGCTCCTTTTAGAGTTTGCTTTGCCCTTGGGTGATTGGTTGCTAGTTTTATTTTGACTAATGTTTCCATCCTTTTATTACATTCTATTCTTTTATTTTGCTATATATTTTAAAATTATGTTTCTTATACATAACATATAGTTGGTTCTTTCTTTTAATACAACATGACAACTTCTGTCTTTGAAATGTTCTGCTTATACTATTAGAATTTAATGTATTTATAGATATGAATGGAGTAAAATCTATCATCTTGTTATTTTTTTTACCCCATCCAATTTTTCTTCTATTATTCTTTTTCTCTCTTCATTTGTAGTAATTATCTTTATAATTCTATTTAATATCCACTACTGTCTTATTATTCATAGCTGGGTTTTGTTTTGTTTTGTTTTTTACAAATCTGTATTTTATGTAGGAATTACAATATGCATCGTAATGAATTTAACTTATGGTAGTGAATGAAACTTACCTCAGTACATTATACAATACATTGTAAGTAGAGAACTTTCAATTTAAAAAAAGGCTGAGTTTATAATTTTGAATGCTAGATCATTGATATAAATACTGTATAAATCCCTCACATGTCTCTCAATCTTGATTCTTCAAAATATTTCTTCTTCTTTCTAACATTTATCTACAGAAACCAAGCAGATAAATCTGTTTAAAAAAGAGGAACACACATTTTTTCAGAAAAGTGGCATACTGGCATGGAAAACTAGATTTTAATTATAAGGCTTACAGCTGGATAAAACCTTGAAACCAAGTGAAATGGAAAATGTAGTATATTTTAATCAATGTTACTAACCAAATTCTTCAATTTGATCATTTTCATAAAAAACATAAAGAATACATATGTATTTGTATGAATACTCCTTTTATTTAAAACATAGTTTCCCTTAGTTTCCTTTTTAACTGCCAGTTAAGTAGTGGTTTCTGTTATTAGATGTTACTATTTCTTAGTTGCTATGTAGTTGATTTGTTTTAAGTTATTCATGTCCTATTACTCTTCTGTTTTGTCAGTTTTGCATGCTTAGCAAATGGCTAGGAAGAGTAGAGGATAATTTAATCACAAAATATAGGGAAATTGATTTTTGGTAAATAGTACCCTTTTTAGATGGATGTTTTTTGAAAAATTCTTGCTAGGAAGAAAAGTAAGATAATCTCTTAAAGTTTATGCCTTTTTTTTCCATTATATTTAAAGAGTGTATATTATTCCTTGCTTATTCTTGTTGCTTGGGGAAAATATTTTTATTGAAACAGACTGTGTTTTATGAAGCTTATCATATTCCCTAAAAATAAATGCCAGACTTTTGTCTTCATTTTAATTTAAATGCAGAAAAAGTAAAATCCCTTGTTTAACCTGTTTCCATTGTACTATCAGTATGAAAAACATATACCTAAGCAATTTTAAACAGACCAAATTTAAGAAGAATAGAAAAATAAACTAAAATTAAAAAAAATTTGCTTACAAATCATATATACTGACTTCAATGATGGGAAAATTGATTTCCTTTTAGAAAATAGATTGTAAATTAAAATATCTCTTTCAAATGAAAGATTCCTATTCCTGTACTTGAAAGGAAACTGAACTATTATCAATTTAAACAAAGCTCAAGAAAAGCATCATTTTAGAGCCTAAAAAACTGAAAATGCCTCAGAAGTGATTCTTAATAAATCTGCAAAGACAGAGGGTTTTGTTTTGTTTTGTTTTTGTCCCTCTTGCTTCAGCTTTCACTAGTATTCTTTCCCTTCATTTAAAAAACTAACCCTCCTGCAGTGTGCCCACTCTGGACACAAACCTGCTTTTCTCAGGTACTATTTTGAAAACAATTTCCCTATTGTGCATTAATCCAGTTTTTCTTAAATATGTACTAAAGATTTCTACTGTTGAAAGGCTAATCCCACATTAATAATCCTTAAAGAACTAACAAGAATTCAATCACACACAACCTCTACATCAGCAGGATGTTTCAAGGTGGAAGGGAGTACTGGTGTTGGTTTTGTCCTCACTTAATAACATTATTAATGATGTGGATGAGTGAACAAATATTATGAGAAGGAAGTTCATAGATATTAAATATGTAGAGTATGCAGAAACAAATAGGCCAGAAGCTAATGCATGTGAAATGACCTAGAGAGGTTAAGAAAAGTTAATAGTTGTTCAATATTCTTCTAGGTTTCAATAAACTAGGTCATTTAGTTGATAAAATAATATAATCAGTAAAGAAAAATGCGCGATGATAGTTAAACTGAAAGGCAAAGAAAGAATAGAAATTATATAATGTTGCTTTGTCACGTAGTACAGTGTTTCATGAAAATTTCTTAAGCTTTAATTCATACACAAAACCAAAAGCAGTAGTTCACTGTTCTTCACTGAGAGAATACATTATTTATGTGGAAGAATATTTAAGTTCACATAAATAACGTAAGTAATCTTTTCATTGTGAAGATATTCATAACATTCAAATAACTTGATAATATATGAACTCTGGATCTTCAGTATTTTTATCAATAATTGATAATCAAGATTCAGTTTGCAATAACTCATGATCTAATGCTGAGAAGGGGAAACAGGTTTCTTCTTTAACTTTCATATTGGCTTTACTCTATTCAATAGATTGTAAGTTGAAATTCGTTCTCGGTCTTTACAAGTTATTTTGAAATGTTTTCAGATGAAAATCATTCAACTATTTTATAATTCCTAACTTTTGGAAAACTTACATCTCAGATCCTTAGCTTTACTCCTCTGATGATCCAGTGTAAGTAAATGGTTCCATTTTCTTGCTATATTAAAAATTCACTATATATAGAGGCACACAAAAATAAATTGGAATTCTTTTAATTCAGATAATATAGTATCCAAGGCACTTCTACTTTTACCATGACTCAAGTTAATACCTTTTCATTGTCATTCATTAGATTTTACCTGTTAAAGGAAACACATCACATGTTTTATTATAAAAATGGGAATGAAACTAAATACAGTGTTTTATGAGGTAACAAAGTTTTATTTTATTATTTTATTTTTATTTTTGCGGTACGTGGGCTTCTCACTGTTGTGGCCTCTCCCCTTGCGGAGCACAGGCTCCGGATGTGCAGGCTCAGCGGCCATGGCTCACGGGCCCAGCCGCTCCGCGGCATGTGGGATCCTCCCGGACCGGGGCACGAGCCCGTGTCCCCTGCATCGGCAGGCGGACTCTCAACCACTGCGCCACCAGGGAAGCCCAACAAAGTTTTATTTTATCTTAAGGGATATTTAATAAAATCTCTGTCCCTTACTACTTGAATCACAATCTAGCAACACTGAATTGAATCCACAGGCTTTTTAACAAGGTTACTACTGGATTTTATGGTTCATTGCAATCAGATATATATTGAGGCCACTGTCTTTATATTCTAGGCTTCTATAAACAATGTGTATACATTTTCAAAATGATGACACTTTCTTGTCTAGCCAAATCATCACAGAAAATGTCCATTACTTCCTCAGTATTAATAACAAAACAGTATAGAATTCACCCTCTATATATTCACAGAATTCACTCTTTATACATTCAATTTCTCTGTTATCAATTATATTTCTGGTATAATTAGGTTTTGAAAACAATCTCAGTTATAAACCTTATTTTTAATAATTTCATTTAAAATGCACTGATAAAGGAAATAAGGCACTACCAAAAAGACCTCTGCCCTTTATTATTTTATATAAGTCATAAATACTGTCTGTCCTTGATTTTTCACCCTTTAGTTCATCACTAAAATTTTGACTAATTATTAAGCATTTCTCTTCCTCTACATTAAAAAATAGCAATTATTAACCCCCCATTTAATATTCTGTGAATTGTTTTAGTGTGATGTTTTATTTCTTTTAGTGATATGTACCGATGATAATGAAAGTAGCGTGCAGCATTTGTGTTCCATCTATTTCTATATAGATTAAAGTTCTTTCAATTTGGGACCTAACAGTTCTAATGTCCATGATTATTTTTAAAGAAATACCACTAACTCCCTGCATGATTATTTAGAATATATATTTTTTAAAAAAATCCTCTTCACTTTTAATGGAGCTATCAATAGCTTTAGCAAAGTTTCTGATTTACTATTCATTTAACAATATATTTCTTGAAATTGTAAGATTTAGTCTGATATGCTCCCTTAAGGAGTACCACAGGCTACTTTCATAGCTCCCCTGAGAACTCCACTCACTGTACAGGATCCAAGAAGAGAGTTGCAAATACCTTCTAACTTTGAGAGTAGTTTCCCATATTTACATTATTTTGATGTAAGATAAATCAATTTAAAGGGAAGCCAACAGAGTAGTACTTAGACTGTGGAGCTCTCATAAGAACCCATATAAGTTATGCCATCCCCTGTGGTAAAGTATACCCAACTTTCCCTAAAACATAAAAAATGTCAGATTGGTGGACAAAATTCTATTCAGTGATCTCTCCCTCAAGTCTTACATGCCTAATTCTCAACTCTAAGACATTGTGGACCCTTTTCCTTAGCATTTTGCATGCTATTAGTATGTACCTATTATAGCTGGAATGGAAATGGAGGTAGTGAAAAACAGCATTTATAACCCAGGAGTTAAGGGAGCAGTTCAACATAATAGGGTGGTTTTCATAACTGCCTGACCATAATCTCATCAGTCTTCAAGACTCAGTTCAATAATCACTGTTCTCAAGCTTTCTTTGGCCCTCAGCATTCCTGATCTCTGCCATAATTCTAGGACTAACAAGAACCTCTTAATCAGTGTTTGTTTGCTTGTTTTACTGTTGTCCTCCAAATTCAGAACCTATTGCTGATAGGGCTTATATGTGTTTTCAAGATTAAGTTAGATTCCAATTAGACATTTAATATATTTTCATGAATGTATAGGTAATTACCTGCTACCCATAGATTTTAAACGGTCAAAGTCTTGATGCTCTGGAATCTAAGGGAAGGAATTCAGAAAGAAAGAAGTGGGTTATTGTAGAAGACGATGTACAGAGAATGAAATGTGAAGTCAGAAAGACTGAATATCATATCAAACATGTTTTTTCAAAGCAATTAAACTGGCCTTTTAATGATATTACTTAGACTTTCCAGACAAAATGTGTAATAACTGAACTAATTCTTATAAAATGACTTTGAAATCCCCAAATTCAAACATAATCTCACAGTCATTATTTGTGATAAAACATTAATGTGTTTTATACCTTGATTGTGAAAAATACCAGAAGTGAGAGAAGAAAATAGATTTACTGTGAGTTATAAAATTTGAAACCAAAATTGATCATTTTTATTCTTTCAAGAAAATTTTCCCCAGGGCTATTTTAGCAGCAAAATCAAAGTCAGAACCTAGGCTCCTTTAAACAAAGGAGTTTAACTGTATCTTACTCTCCCTGTCTTCTCTGTCAAGTTTCTCAGTAGTATCTAAGGGGTAAGAACCATCCCCCATGGAGGGTAGAGATCCTTGGAATTCTGATGATGGTAATGATCTTTGTGAAACTGTGAAGTGAACATTGAACACAAAATTGCTTTATGATGGGGTGTCTGGGGAAAATTACACTCCTTCTCCTGGGTCTCCTGAAACTAGTCAATATTACCTTTGTTTGGGGTAGATGCTCTGTCCTCTGAATATAATCATGGGGCTGTTGGAAACATCTTTTCTCTGGGCTACATGCCATTCCTTTTTCTCTCTTTTCTTTCTTTTTTTAAAAGATGTTGATGCATCTATCTCCATAGGATTTGTGACAACACTACAGCCCTTGGGTTTTGCAAATTACAGACTTCTTATAAACATTGAGGTAATTTTTTATTAAAATCACATTTTAAACTCATTACTGCCGAAGGTTTATTTTGAATTTTTTTTAAAAAAAAGCATTATTAAACAGCAAAATAAATAAATAATTTTAGATTTATATCATGCAAGAAATGACGGGTCCTTTGCAGCAAATACATTTAGGCTACACTGTATACAGTCTACAGCAAGACTGTTCAGCCACAGTTATTTCATATAGTTCTTATACAACTAAATGCTAATTTCCAAACTTCTTACTGGATGGGTCACTGGATGAAGTCAAGGGCTAGAGATTTTACAATCACATGTGAGAAAATTATGCATCTGGACACACTTTAGGGCATACAGAACAGGTTGGGACATTATAATAGGAACTGATAGGTTATTTTATATGTGCTAAAATTCTCCAGGTTAATATAGCTCTGCCCATATTTTATACAACTCATTGGTTTGGATTTGCTAATTCATAATGTAAAAATAATCCAGGGGTGGGATCAAAAACTCGTTCAATTGGAAATGAGCCTCCTATCTCAGTACTGTCATTTTTTCCTCAGATGAACTGTAGTTTTTGTCATGAGTAAAAGAGAATAGAGATCTTACAGAAAAAAATTGTCAATTTTTGGCCATGCAGCTGTGGCCAATATCCTAAGTATCGAAGGAGCAAGGATGAAAATATATATTTTTAGGAAGACAGCCATATAAGAGTACACTTCTTACCAGTTGACTACCTAAGTAAAGAGAAATTAACAATTTTATATAAGCTACTGCATTTTAGTGTATTTTCTTATAGAAATGTACAAGTCTCTCACATTACTCAACTGCAAGAGGGCACTGTTTTTATAAAATTCATTCCCTATGGTGTGTCCAAAAGTACACTCCTAGTAACAAGTGATGTATAACATATAAAACAGGAAAGAAACACTTAGGAAGAATTGGGAAATTATCATTTAGATCTCTGTTATTTGTGCATCACCCTTTAGCTTTAACAAACAAACAGAAAAGAACAAGTTGTAAGTATAGGCTCATAATTTACATGTATGATATTTAATGAAATTATAGAATACTGATAAATAGTAGAGTCTATATTGGGAAAGTGAACTCTAGTCACTACACAACATGGTAAGCATGGTAAACAATGACTAGGGGAAGATGGCAAATAGAAAGGGAAAAAAATAGAACTAATACTGACTCATTTAATAAATCTTGATAAAATAATATGATTAACTTTTAAATGGGAAATAAAATATTAATCAGATGTAGATATTTTGCAGGTTCTATAATTTTTGTTAGATAATTGAACACTTTATAGTATTTCTTTGTATATGAGAACACCTAATATAAGATAAAATTGATATATAGAGAGATGGGTAAGGATAGTAAACACAGGTAGGGAGATGGATTATAGAAAGTGTCTTATAGGTCCTAAGGGCCTTTTACTATCTCTTCTTCATATTCATGTAAGCATACTTTATTAGAAGACTTAAGTCTGAGTTTTTCTGGATATGTTTGTAATCACTTCCCCCCCACCCCCAATTCCACCCCTATTTTGAAGATCATTGGTCCAAGAAACCTACAAGTATATGGGATACTGTAATAGGCAAGGTCACATATGTTAATAATGACAACAAAAACTGTATTGTGAGACCCTTTACACAATATAATATAGAGAATAAGGTCTATATTGTCTCCCACTAGGTCTACATTCCACAGAGCTGGATTTGAAAAGCTGAGGCAGAGGTTCATAGCTCTTCACTAAAATTGTTTCTCCTCGGTACATAGCTTGACTACATTCCCATATGACTGAGTCCAAATTAACATGCACCACTTCCAGGGCTGGACCATATAAATCTCTCCCTGATCCTCCAGTTCTTTTCACATTTGTCTTTTGAAAGTAGAGATATCCAAGACACTACAGATCACTGGAGCTATAAGAAAGAAGGAGACCTTGAGTTCCTGAACTACCATGTGAAGAAAGCCACCCACTGACCGGGAATATCTTCATTTCAATGCTGTCAAGAAATCAAATTTAACCTTTAATCTTATTTAACCTTGAGAATCATGTGTTAAAGCAACTGATGTTACTCAAGCTTTTACAGGAGACTAACAAATAACTCTACATTTTCCTCTATTCAAATTCAGAATGAAAGAAAGAGGCATGGAAGTGGAACAGGTGGTGATAAAATATGACCTTACTAATGTATAAAGTTATTGCAAGGGGTGCAATGTAGCATTCAGAGTTCATCTCATGAGTTCCAAAGACATCGGGCTAAGTGACCCTTATTCTAGTTTCAAAGTTCTGTTCTAGCTCTAAGTACACATATAAACTTCAGGGAGAATTACTTATCCCATAGGGGCTGAGGATGATTAATAAAACCCTCTGTTACGCCTAAAAGCACTGACCTATACTGTACCCTTTAGACAAATTGCATAATCATGATAAATGAAGTGTAGCAGGCCTAGATAAGCTAGTCTCTGGCATATGTCCAGACAAGACTAAAAGAAGAATCGTTCAAGCCAGGAGTGGAAAGGTGCACTTTGATTGGGGTATGGAGCTTCCTGAGGTGTGAGGAACCCCTCCCTTCCTCAGAAATTACAATCTGCCTTGGGGGCTCCCCTGACAAGGATACTGGTATCCAGGTCCTTGAAACATTCAACGTTTTGCCATGAACATGTGTGTGCTTCTTTTTTTCTGTAAATTTGAATAACTAAGCACTATTTGTTTTGCCCAGGTGGTATCAGTGTCTGGTCTCTCCACAAATTTGGACATACTGTTGACATTGGTAAGTACAGAGGACACACAGAGGCAGAGACAGACCACCATACCTTGCATTAAAAGCAAATAATATTTAAAGTCCTTCCACAAACAACGTTTCAAGTTTAACTTCTTTTTGGTTTGGTTTTTAATGATTCCCGGGAATGCTGTGATAATTATAGAGGTGAACTGTAAGTTTCTGGTACTTGTTAAAGTCGCCCAAGTAAAATAATTTTGCAGAACAGTAATCTAAGTAATGTTGATAGTGAATAATAAGACAAACAATGAGATCATTGCTGCTTTGAAGGGCTTTAGAACTGTGAAAAGGGCATCATCTGCTTTTAGAAACAGAGTTGAATAGTTTTATTTTCTACTTCTTAATTTACAATTCTATTATTCACCTCTAAATGCCTTTATCCATTTCTTAGTAGCTTGCTCTTAAACAACATGCTTCTACCATTCTCACAAGCAATTTGATTTCTCTTTTAGTTTAAATAGAAGCTGGTTGACATTAGATGCAAAATATCTACTATGTCAATCGTCTAATTTTTTCTTTGAAGTGGAAAGAGTAAGATTAACGCGTGCGCACACACACACACACTCAGAGCTCTAAACAGCAACTACAACAACAAAATATATATAGATATAGATACAGATACCACCAGAAATCTATTAGGATTTGCTGTGAGATAAAACTCTAAATGGCACTGCATCCAAACTTTCTGAGTAGGTCTGCAGATTTCTATGCATTATTCAGTTCATTAAAAAAAAACACCTTAGAATAAAAAGCAAACACAATAGAAACTAAATGAGATAGTCACAGAGAACATCAAAAATAGTAATTTAATCTCCCGTACAATATTAAGCTTGTTCAGAGACTTTTTGTTGTTCTTTGGATTCTCTTTCGAATCTACTTCAGTTTATATATGGATATGTTTATAGGGAGTGGAGGGTAGAATTAATTATCCCAAACATTGTGCATCCACCCCTCTAATATATTTCATGTTAACACACGAATCTGTTATCTTCATTACTATTATACTGCACTCAGATAACAGCACAATTAGAGATCATTAACCCTCTCCTTTATAATCAGCAATTTTCATGGGCCACAGATATGCATGCACCTCTAATATATTCCTATGTATCTTACACTTTCATTTACCAAAGTGTCAAAACAACTTTTTTTACATCATTGCTATGTGTTTTAGTTTCTGCAAGCTGGCTGTTAGAAGACAAGTATTTCTCCTAAATGGCTTTCCCCTCGATCTGGCTATTTTATAAAGAAAGAATAAAACACTGTAAAAATCAGAAACTTTGGTCCTACGCCTTTTATTTTATGCACAAAGAAGCTTATTTATGTACGCCAACATCACACTGCAGAGAAAGACACACTGGCTCTTTATTATTTCTTCTGTACTTTATACAGGAAATGTGTGGAGAACAGGTCTTTCCTGAGATATTATACTCATGTGCTTTACAGATTAAGAACACTCAGTATGCCAAAAAAAATTCTGTATACGAAAACATGTTTTATTGAGTAATTTACCGAAATTCAGTTAAAGTTTCTTTCAACTTAATGTGCTTGTATATATAAAATTGTATATTCATATTTTGTAGTGATGTGTTTATCTGGTGCTACAATTCTAACGTCTAATAGGTTTTATTCTATTTCAGTTTATTTATTTTATGTTTTGCCAGAATGTGCTTATGGAAGGCATTCTCAAGCATGAAAATAAATTATAAGCAGCTGGCACATAGCTATTCTTTAAATTATAAACTTCCTGATTTTTAGGGACCTGTATTCTTTTTCTCTTTCACTCCTCCACGTACCAAAACCCAGGGAATATTCGGTTGTTTTGTATGAAAATGTAGTTAAGGGAAGTACACCCACTTCTTCTGTCTTGTGCAAAGACTGAGCTCTTTAACTGGTCTCTCCTTTGCACTCACTTTCCTCTCCAAACTATTTTGCACAAGGCAGCCAGGGTGATCCTTCACAAACACACATTTGACCATGTCAACTCCCTGCTTACAAGAGTGTAATTACTTTCTATTGTCACTAGCACATTGCTTTGAACATAATATATAATCAAAAATACCTGCTGAATATTGCATGCCCCCAGGATAAAGTCCAAACTCTAATCTGTCTTCACTTACAGTGTTTGGTGACCTTTCAGCTTCATTACTGATCAATCACCCATTGTCACTTAGGTGACATGAGGCCACGTCCATAATATCTAATATCAGAAGACAGAGTAGAGATGAAATAATTCCTTCAGCATTTAAATATCTAGGCTCAGAAGTGACACCTGTCACTTCTAATATGTCATTGTCCCAGAGTCACATGATTCTTCCTAAGTGCAAGAAATTGGTGGTGTCAGAAGTACAGTCTCCACGTGCCTCGAGAAAAGAGCCAAATATCAGAGAACACAGCACTGTGGGCCACAGGACCTTATCCATAACAGGAATTTCATAAACTCTTAATGAGTCATAATCAAGATTCATTAGACTGCAAAAGATGACACAGAAACACTTTGGCAAACAAGGGAATTAACTAGTTCTTGTGCAAAATTTCAATAAAGGCAGAGGTACTGCTTGACTTTACGTTTCAGAAACATAGACTTTTCCATTTTTATATATTCCTACTGATTTCCCATCTCTACCCTCCCCTGGTTCTCAGCCTTATTTCTCAGACTGATCTCTGGCACAGCTGTAGAGGTGGAATTGTTGTCAAGTCCGAGTTGTACATTCCCTATTTTCCCAACTGAGTCTTGCTCTCTCTTCGTTTCAAGTTCAAATACATTATTGAAGGACTCTGGTTCCCAGTTTAACCTCCTCGGAGTTGGAATAATATGTCCCATGCAGCTTGAACTTGAATGAAAAACGCTTCTTTAGGCCAATCACCACATCCAGAAAGCAGAGGTTAAGCACTGTACAACTTACTAAATCCTTATTACCTGGAACCCTGAGGTAGTTTCTGACCTTATACTATAACAGTGACTATATGAATGGACAATGGCCATCTCATGTGTAAAAATAGAACACTGACACAGAACCTCTGCAGCAATCAGTTTAAACCACAACCTCTGCAGCATTTGGCCCCAAATAGTAAGGAACTAGTTGATAACTGACAGCTTCCCTGATCTTTGCCCTCCAGCTCCAACTTAGGCCCAACCACAAAAAGCCAATTATGAGGGGCTTCCCTGGTGGCGCAGTGGTTGGGAGTCCGCCTGCCGATGTGGGGGACGCAGGTTCGTGCCCTGGTCCTGGAGGATCCCACATGCCGCGGAGTGGCTGGGCCCGTGAGCCATGGCTGCTCAGCCTGCGTGTCCGGAGCCTGTGCTCCGCAACGGGAGAGGCCACAACAGTGAGAGGCCCACATACCGCAAAAAAAAAAAAAAAAAAAAAAAAAAGCCAATTATGAGCCCTAAACAGTCGCACAGGATGCCTCACTCTGGTTAGCCCACCCACAGATTCCCTGTGCCAACATCTCCAATCAGGTCACATGTGAAGTTTTCTTTTCTTTCCAATATAAACCTTTTCCACTCCCTGCCTGCCGTGTAGTCTCTGTGAAATGCAAGTGTTGGTGGCTATTCTCCTGCTATATCAAACTCTGATAAATATCTTTTACTTGTTCTCATTTGGGAGGTTTTGTTTATTATCACCGCCATTAAGGAGACTTTGCAACAACCCTTAAACTAAATGCACCTAATTATGTGAAGCTTTTATTTTCTACCTAAATAAAAATGCTTTTGAACCGTGTTACCAAAGAATGCCCCCTTTGTGTTGAAAACTTGTGGTCACTACTAAATTAGTAGAGGCTTCTGCTTTGCTTATTTATTGTCCTTTTCCTTTTTTGTACTATCTTATGGGTTCCCTATATGATAAAAACATTATTTCTCCAAGGTGACAGAGTATATTTAAACCCATGCTATTACTACTTATGAGGTTGTTTTGTGATTTACATATCATATTATTAACAAAGATGCATTAATCTTAACCTGATTTTTTTTTTCTCCCTCAAGGATGAAATACAACCAAACATATATCTGACAGTGATTCAAACTCTCATCTTGTCCAGTCAGACCTGTCTTAAGTGGCACACTTTTAATTAATAATTTCTACCTTGGAAAAAAGAAAGGTAATCTCATTTTGGATAAGCTATTACTTCGGAACACTCAATCTGCCTGGATTGTTGAGTTAATTCTTATAACTGGAACATGCATCCTAGCCTGAGGCAGAAAGAGAAACAGAAGAGCTAGAGAGAGCACAACAGAGAGAAAATGGACATTTATAGAGATAGTATTAGAATAGAAGGGACTTTTTTTTAGTACCTACTAACCATATCAAGTGATGGAAGGACTTATTTCCCAAGCATATCACTTTAATGATTTTGCATTGTTGTCCTCTGCTCTGACTAATGATTGTCCTTATAGTCTGCAAAGTATAGAAAAGGTAGAGAAATTAAATCATGTATTAAGACAAAAATTACTTGACCTTTCAGAAGGACTCCATCTCCCTTGGTCTGCAATGCTTCCCTTATGTATTTCTTTTCCCCCATAGGCTTTCCTTTATGAAATTGTTTCTGGGCGACCTGTGAGATGGGACCTAGTTCCACCACTAGTCAAGTCTTCAGTGTTGTGTTCAGTTACTACAATTGATGTAACCCAGAGATTGATGTAACTATCTCTTAATGTGACTATCTACATATCTATCTTAAAATTAGAATTCAGAGTTGAGATGACTGTTATAAGGACATTTCAAAATGCATTAAATTGAGATGATTGCTATAGGGACACTTCAAAAGACATTAAATTGAATTTTAAAATGAATTTGGAGATTTTACTTTACAGAAAATAAAACTGACTTGGTTGGTTGAATGATTTTATTTGCCATTTAGGCTCCTAATTTCAATCTGAGGTCTGCTAACCCCTGGGATTAAGAGAAAACTTTATGAAGAGCATTCTGATGAGGTAAATAATTTTAACCAGTTTTCAGGTGTCAGATTCGAATGACTGTTACCTAATTTTTGTTGTTCCTCTTTCCATTCTTTTCTTTAAAAAAAACCTTTCTCCCACAAGGTTTCATTTTTCAAAAGAGAAATGTACTTCTCAACCTTCTTAAACTTGACTCTGATGCATTGTCTTTGGGCGTTGAAATCTCCAGGATGCAAAACAAAGGGGACAATTCAAAACATTCATCTCTATTTTAAAAAGTAGATGACTCCAATAGCTAGGTAACAAAACCTTTGACAAATAATTTTTTTATGTTTTTATATTGAATTCTTTCAAAAAATTGAAGAAATATCTAATTGACTTGTCAGTGGACACGAGACTATACATCAGTTTTTATGATAAATTACTCTGCAATTTTTGTCATGGTTCTTGGAAGGAATTCAAAGAATTGAGTGACTTATAAAAAAGCCTCTTCTCTCATCTCCTTATTTCTGAGAATAAGATTTCTCAGAGCTTAAATCTTTAAAAATGAGAATATAGAAATATAGAATCTGATGGTCACCTTCTAACAGTAAGCAAGATTTATCTATGGATACATGAATTTATAATAAAAAATTTATTAAGAGATGCAATTTCCCAAGAATGCTTTTAAAAATAATTGCATTTCAAAATCTACCCAATTATTACTTGTTAAAAATTAAACCAAAACATAAATTTAGTTTTATTTTTAACAAATAATAATTAAAATAATAATTTTAAAAATGCATAAAACTATACAGCAACTGAAAATTAAAATTATTATTATTATTGTCCATGTGATCAATACGTGGCTTTCAAGCACTAAATCAGTAAATACAATTGGTAACCATTCTGCAGGGAAAGCAGTGCCATGAATTCTGGGGCCGTTTGATTTAAGTGGCCCAGCAAGGTTTGTGTGGCGGCCATCTCAAAGATGGCAGCACTATATCAGTAACAAAAGTCTCTTCCATTTCTCTGAATTCCAAAGGTCTAGGGTTTTATAATTACTGAAGAAAGGCAGAGGGATCTTTAAAATAACAGATACTTAATATTTCCACAAAATAATTCAGGCAGGAACAGAGCCACATTTAATGTTTATTTAGGAAAGTAAGTGAATGTGGCAGTTTTGCCCTTGAGCATTGTGAAGAAACTTCATAACTCTTAACACCCAAGTTGCCAGCTTTCCTATATCCTGTGGATAGTGACAGACTTCCTCAGTGTTGATGGTTTCATGCACATTTACCTCACCCCTATCAGTAATGAAGCACTGTGAAAACTCTGAGATGCCAAGAACCACCACTTGTAGAGGCAGAGGGTAAGAATCCAAGTGTCATCAATGCAGATATCATCTTCTAGATATCTTTCTTTGAGGGTCCTTCTCTTTAAACTTCACTTGCTTTCATAAATGGTTAACTGGGCAGTGGTTCTATTTTAAAATGTCCTCTTTTCATCTTTCCAACGGAAAGATTTTGAAAGTTGTCTGAAGCTGACATTGTAGACATTCGCATTTTAATAGAGAGATGCCTTCTTCCATGAGACTTTGAGTGTCTTTTTAAACAAAAATTGAAATTGTAGTTCCATATTTCTAGTAGTTATTTCATTGACTGAGAGCATCTAATGTGTCATACTATTCCTGTGTTCATTTTTATTTAATATAGCTGTGTGGAAGGATCGACTGTCATTTTTAAGGCAGTGAAACATTGGATATTGATGTGTACCACTGTTATATCAATGCACTTGTTTTCAATTAGCAATAATCACACCTCAGGTAAACCTCATTGGCTATGCTTATACTGCCCCTGTACAAAGCTTCAGTGCATTAGATTGTAGAGAAAGAAAGCTATGTGGCATAGAGCTAAGAGCAAGGATTGTGAATATAAATAGCTCTAGGTTTGAATCCTGGTTCTGTCACCTTTTTTTTTTTTTTTTTTTTGTACGTGGGCCTCTCACTGCTGTGGCCTCTCCCATTGCAGAGCACGGGCTCCAGACGCGCAGGCTCAGCGGCCATGGCTCACCAGCCCAGCCGCTCCGTGGTATGTGGGATCTTCCCGAACCAGGGCACAAACCCATGTCCCCTGCATCAGCAGGCGGACTCTCAACCACTGCGCCACCAGGGAAGCCCTGTCACCTTCTTTAACCATTTTCTGTAGATATTTGGTTAATTGTTATGTAATTGATACTTTATAATTTTAAAAGAAATATTAAACATTGTTAATTTGTGAAGATTAGATCAATGATTTTTATTCAGATATTCTGGCTCTAGGCCATTGAAAGTGGTGGGAATCAATATTAAACTGTGATAGTTTTGAAATGTTGTCATGTTATAATGAGACTAGATTGATAGATAATAAATCATTCCACATTATAAGAAACAGTGTAACAGACAAGAGCTTGGAAAATTCCTACCAGTCTTTGTCTCCTCCCCTTGTGCATTTCCCTGTTTTATAACTGAGTTGGATTTCTTCAGATTTTTTTTGAAGCTAACATTTTGATATTCCTCATCACAGAAATCAATTTATTCTTAATCTCACAATATATATTGTCTTTGATGGAGAAGCTAAGGAAACTCTTTATTAGAGTACTATTTCTACTTTACAGTGTAGGTGTCCTTTATCTTAGGAGTCACATTTACAAAACTTTTTCTTTTATTTTTTTAAATTTATGTAAATTTTATACTCCTAGGTATTGGAGATAAGTAAAATAATAAAACAAAGAGCACTGTTATACTACACTGAATTTGTTATAATGGTAACCTTTTAAAACAGAAAATTAATTTTATCCCTTATCTTGAATGTGCTGTGGCATTTTAATATTCACCTATTTTGAGTGAGTAGATTATAAAAATAGGTGTTAGTTTGGAATGTCAATATCTTTACTGTTCCATGGTAGCAGTGTGTCTTCCCTTGGACAACGGGCACTTTTCAAACAACAAACGTGCATTTGAACTGTACATACCTTGCCAGTGTCCCCTTGGACTGGAAGACTCCTCTCTTCAAGTTGTCAGTGCCTTCGTAGATGTGGCTCTTCCAAATTGAGGAGAGAAATTGATGCACTATTATTAAATTATGGTCACAAATATTAACTTTTGGTCTGATCAAAGCTAAAATTATAAGCATTCATAGTTTTAAAGTTCCAATTTTAAAATAGGTGACACTTTAGATACCTAGGTACAGATACAGACACTGATACCATCTTTCAAAACACATGCTGTCATTTAGTTGTTGTGCTTGCCATTACCCAGGGCTGATTCTGTTTCAGAAGTTGAAATTATAAATATTACTTTTATCACTTTACACATTCCTTCTTCAAACACACACACATGTCCACACACACACACACACACACACACACTCACATACACAATTATATGGTTACTATGGTAAAATATTTTCCCTGAAAAAAATTGTTTGCCTCAATTTGGTATAATCAAATTTATTATGTTCTCAACAAGTTTTGTGCTTTTGAGCAGATGAGTTTTAACTCACGTGGAATTGACTATTATTCAACTGACATACAAAAGTTCCAGGATAAAGGCCTGTTTGTATTTTAGTATTTCTTCAGCAACAGCCATGAGATCTTTGTTAAATGCAAATAAATCTATTCTATGTTGCTAAATCTTATTTTAACACTTGGGGATGTTTATTCTGCATCTTTATAACTTATCACATTATAACAGATTTTATACACTTAACAGATTTTCTCTTACTTGGCTAATGTTCCTTGAGTTCAGATATAAAATTTCATCTATTATTTAAAATTAACATAAAAAAATCTAAATAGCCTAATTTTCTATGTCTATATCTTTTCAAAAATAAAGAATGACATATTCTCTGTGTGATTTTAAAAATGCACTTAAAAAATCTTCTATTCATGCAGTTAAGCCTACTAATTCCTTTAGCTCATCTTTTATATGAGAATTGGTTTCTAAATTTGGCTAATAAATAAAGAGTGGTCAAAATCACTCTTCAAATCTCCTTAGACTATGTCTCATAGAAATTTCTATACTGTTCTTAATATGTCTATTAAAATGTATCTTTCTTTCTATGCTGGAATATTTTTCCTTTAGGTAAGCATCAGTTAAGCCATTGTCTTACTTTTAGAACCAATATTCCATTAAAAATATATACCCTTCAACAATAGAACCACACTCAAATGGGTAAGATGCTCATATAACAAAAGCCAGAGTGGATTTGAGATTAGATGGGGGGAACATCAGGTATAAGTGTCCCTTTCACCCATTTTATGTTCATTCCTGAAAGGAGACAAGGAGAGGAATCACTTGTGACATTCATATTTTACTTTGTCTTCTTTTTTTTTGGCTGAGTGACTTATATATAATATATATTTTTTATATATATATATATATATATATATATATATATATATAGAGAGAGAGAGAGAGAGAGAGAGAGAAACTCCATTATATAATAAATAAAATATATTTTTCTATGTACAAAACAAAGATAACTGTTAATATGTTCCTCAATAAGAATACTGAAAATGTTATCAGTCAATGTAGTTTAGATTAACACAAGTTTCTATAAAAAATAAAAACATTTTATTATTTCAATATAACACTAATTTTTGAATAAATGTGGAAGAGGTAAAGGTGCTATTTTTACCAACTAAGTTGGCAACTGAGAATATTTAGAATATATTTCTAAATAAAATGCAGTATATACTTTGTTCAAAAAGTCTTCTTTGAAGAAATTCTTTAAAGTGAATCTGCTCAATGTCTCCTTCTGGTTGTGTTATTATTATTTCTAGATGCCTGCTGTATGATGCAAAATATCTTCTTTACTCATCACTGTTGTCTCTTTGGGAAAACAATGTATTTTTTTTTATAATTTCTAAAATAGCTTCAGTGTGATGTTCAAATGAATTAGTAAGTTTTTTCAGATAATATAAAGAATTTTGCTTTTTGTTAGTTATTGACCAAATGATTAAGTTTAGCAATCTGTGGGAGAGATTATTGAAGATATTCACCATCAGTTCCTTGCCATCCTGTACATAATTGAAATTCTCCCCAAAGAAAAGAGCCTGTTTTACTTCCTCTTGAATCTGGGATGGCCTTGTAACTTGGTTTGTTCAGTAAAATGAGAGGCAGTGATACTGTGCAAATTTCAAGTCTGGTAGTTTATTTATTTGTAACTGAAATATATTTGACTCATAATACTGTATAAATTTAAGATGTACAACATGTTAGTTTGATGCATTTATATTTTGTAATATGATTGTCATTGTAGTGATAGTTAGCACCTCTATCACATCACATAATTATTATTTCTTTTTTGTGGTGGGTATAAGTAAGATCAAGCCCCTTACCAAGTTTGATTATTATAGCACAATCTTGTTTATATGCACTGTGGCATGTATTAGAGCTCCAGGACTTATTTGTCTTCTAGTTGTAAGTTTGTACCCTTAAACAATGTTACTTCAGGTACAGTAGTTTAAATTTAAATTTAAGAAAGCTGGCAGTTTCTGCATAATCTCTGGGGAAAGCCATTCACCTTGTAGAAAATCCCACTTTCCCAGGGCAACTATGTTGTGAGGAAGCTTAAGAAAGTTACACTGAAATGAGACATGGAAGACAGCTGAGGAGCCTGGTAAGAACTGAGACTCTGACATAAGACACCAGTTGAGAAATCCTAGCTGCTAGGGGCCATTCCGGTGGTCCCCATCAAGGCCTCTGCTACTGTAGAGAGACACAAGCCATTGTGTTCTGCCTTATCTGAATGCCTAATCCATGGAATCACGGAGAAATGAAATTCATGTCATTTTGGGTTAAGTCTTTATGCAGCCATAGATTAATGCAACAAAATATTCTCAAGGACCATTGGGTGCTATGCCTGATAACTAATATTAATGGTAAAAGTAAATACTATTTCTGAATCCCTTAATATGTTTCCAGCAAGAGTTTTATATGTAAAATCAAAACAATTCTTACAACAACCCACTGAGGTAGATAGATGTTGCTGTTCTGAGTAAACTAAGACTTAGAGAAATGACTGGCAGAGATACTTAATAAAAAGGGCAGCCAAGACTGGACCTCAGGTCTGACTGACCCAGGGTCAAGTTTTCAGCCTCAGGAGGTGCTTAATTGTGCCAGAGATTGGGGAAGATCAATGGCTCCTGGATTCCATCAGGTCTCTCTCTTGGGCTGAAGCTTGTTCAGCTCAGTCATTTTATTAGTGTTCCATTGTTGCCGTAACTGACTTCCACAAATATTGTCAATTAAAATAACAACCATTTATTATCTTCCAGTTGTACAGATCAGAAATCCAGCAGGCCCTACTGAGTACACTGCTTAGGGCCTTATGAGGAAGTAGCCAAGTTGTTGGCTGAAATGAGATCTTACCTGGAGGCTCTGAGAAAGAATCTTCTAGGCTTACTCACGATATTGGATGCATTCATTTCCTTCCATTGTTTCCACATGATCCCCTAGATCTATCTTCAACCAGTCACATAAATCAAAGACTTCTCATGCTTGGATATCTGACTTCTCTTTCTGCCTTGTTTCTCTGACTTGTGCTTCTGCCTTCCTCTTCTACTTTTAAGAGCTCATGTTATTATGTTGGAGCCCCTTGGATAATACAAGGTAAACTTCTTATTTTAGTCTCATCTGTAAAGTTATTCTTGCCATGCAGTGTAACACATTCACAGGAGTAACACTAGTGGGTGAATGTCATGGAGGCCAAAATTCTACCTACTGCAGCCACTGAGTGTTGGTTTGCAAACCTTGGGAGCTTCCTGAGTGAAACCTGAAACTGGTCCCCATACACCCAGGGGAAGGGGACACCAAATAAAGAAGCAGACAACTCCAGATTGATGGGTGGCAGGTTTAATAAGCCAGGGAACTTACATACTAAGCTTGTCTTGGGTGGCTGCAAGATGAGTAGATCTCTGCAGCTGCTGGCCAGAATCTTTAAAAAGTTTATATAGAGGCCAAAAGTGTGTTCAGTCCCATATTTAGTTCAGACGGTCTCAACAACACCTGACTCTCTCAAAGATATGTCCTTGAAACAGCTCCTAGTGTGGGAATGGTGGGTGGAACTTGAACATTCATTCCAAGGACAGGGGAGCTGTGAGGATCCCCTATTGCCTGGGTCCAGCTCAAGGGTCAGTTGGTAAGCACATCCTCTCAATGACCTCCTCCAACCCTTGAGCCTTGGATTGCTCGACATTGTGGCAAATT
>NW_006780882.1:1483845-1509208 GCF_000442215.2 Lipotes vexillifer | reverse complement strand
TCCTGCTGAGCTGACCTCACCCCATGACCCAGTCTT
Source organism: Lipotes vexillifer (assembly GCF_000442215.2). Taxonomy (NCBI): domain Eukaryota; kingdom Metazoa; phylum Chordata; class Mammalia; order Artiodactyla; family Lipotidae; genus Lipotes; species Lipotes vexillifer. Next base: position 1,509,172 of record NW_006780882.1, on the reverse strand, counting down.
CCCAATAAACCATCTGTCCTGCCACCCAATGCCACCAGAGGAAGGAGCTCTATTAGTCCTAGTAGTCTTGATGTATGTTGTTTTCTTTGCTCCAACCCTTTGCCCTGCCCTTGTGCTGAAGAGAGGATGTTTTATTCCACCTATTATTAGCCATCTCATCAAAAGGCATCACAGTTACCACCCTCAGTATATGTACTATACATTGAAAACAATTGGCTTTGCAGAGGATCTCACTAATTTAGTGAGACCAGCTTAATTCATAGTTGGGGGGGAAATAAAAGCTAATATTCACCATATCAGATACTGTGGTGAATATTAATCAATAATCTGGTAATACACAGTGGATTAAGGATTGAAATCAGGTTTATCTTGATACAAACTCAGGTTCTTTTTATGTTTTATAAAATAGTTTTCATTAAATTATATTAAAAGTGTGGTCAACAACATGATTTCAGAAATTATCATCACATGTATACACTAGATTTTATCTAATGTTACACATTTAATGTAAGTTATAAACTCATAGATGTAAGCTATAAGATGAAATAAACATGAGTACAAAACAAACAATAAAAATTTTCCAAGACCAACTTTAATAAAAACATTGTTTTTTTGTTTTTTTGTTTTTAATCTCTGGTCTTCCATATCAGAGCAATAGACCAATATCCAGTTGCCAATTTATTTTACTCTATAGAACTTTGTATTCAATCATTTGCTAGCAAGCATGCCTGTATTACTAGCCAATTGGATCTTTGAAATTAGAAATTGAATATTTGAAGTCAGGACTTGAGCCTAATAATCAGCTTATTCATTGTGCTTAACTGAATGCCTACAACTCACAAGTCATTTTATTATTCAACAGATATTTCTGAATGTACAAATAGTACTTGGCTTTCCATTAGGCATCAAAATTCAAAGATAAAAGTTATAGTCTTTGCATTCATGAAATCTATGTTCTTATGGACACTCATAATGAGTTTGTGAACTACAATAAGGGCATGATACCCATAGGAAATAAAACTACTGAGTCTTCAGGCAAAAACCAGAGTGATCTTTCTAATATGTGAATCAGATGCTCTATCTCTGTGATTTAAGCCCTTTCAATGGCTTCTACCATCTATTGAAATAGTTATCCGTGACCCTCATTCATTGATGCATTCATTTAGCAAGGGTTTCAAGTCCTGTTATGACTCAAGAATTGTTCCTAATGATAAACAAGGTTGATAAATTGTGCCACCTCTCCAGAAGTCTATGATCTACTGAGCAGAAAATAAGGAAATAAGCAAATATATGAATAAGGAAATAAGCACTCTGAAACACAATTGCATATAAGTACTATAAACACATCAAATATGTGTGTATAGAAATTATTTTTATAAGTTCTACATACATAATATGTTTGTGTCCCATGCCCTGAAGAAAATTAAAAAGTAAAAAGTAAGAGTCTTGGAGGGGGTAGTTAGAAAACTAGGAAGATCTCTCTGAGAAAGTGTCATTTAAGCTGTGATCCCAATATTCGAATTTGTAGGAGTGTTTCACGTAAAGTACATGGTTCCATGTAACGAATCAATGAAAAATTCCTTAGCATAGAATAAGCTTCAAATGTGCCAAGAATACAAGAACACCAACTGTACCTTGAAAGGCAGTTCCCAAGAAGTGCAGTAGCCTGAGAAAAAAGTCAGAAGTTTTGTTTATGTATTTGTTTATATATTTGTGAGTATTTCCTCTTTTGAAATGAGAACTTCATGTAAGCAAGGACTTTGTCTTTTTCAATTATTGTTCCTACAGCTAGGACATAGTAGATATATTCATATTATGAAAAATAAATAAATATTGCTTGATTGAATAAATGAATTTATTTTAGTTTGGGAGCAGTTAAATTTGCCAAAATAAAAAAAAATTAGGGTTGATGTTTTTAGATAACTTTGTACACCTAGTCCTTAAGACAAAAATTTCAACACATTAAACTCTTCATGAAAGTAATTTAAAAATTATAGTAAAATGAATTATAAATGTCAACAATTTTCTATAGTCTTTGCTATACTATTGGAATAATAAACACAATTATCTACTATTGAAGAAAAGTAATGTAAAAACTAAATAAATTTCATAAAACATGGAAACCCATCCCAATTATCTACCCTGGGAAAGAATTGAGGTATGTACAATATCTAGAAATGTCTAGTTATTATTTAATATAGCCACACATTTAGCAAACTAAATACTACATTAGTGAATGTTTAACACACTTCCACTCAAATAAAACTAAATAGCTAAAGTCCAGAAAAATTTCTAAATTTTACATTATTTCAAAGGGTAGTAAATTTTAATTTAGAGATCATTTGTTATTAAGGCAAAATACAGAAAATATGGGAAAGCAATTTACTTGAATAATGAACAACCCAGAGATTCCCTTTTTGGGTATTAAACATTCTCTTAGTGTCATAAATAAACCATTTTTTAAAGAAAATAAATAATTAAAATTATGCCATATGTCGTACTTTCCATTTTGAATTATTTAAAATATGTAGATTAGAGTGGGTTAAAATATACTTTCAAAATTAAACTGAAACTACATCTTCTATTAAAATTGGAAAGTAATTTTTATGAAGGAAACTTATAGTTTAATGCCATCAATTCATGCTTCTTACCTCTGCTATTCTATTTTAATTTTAATTTAAACCAGCTAAAGTAAGCCTATAGGGGCATATATTGAAAGGACATGAGTTTATTTCACTTAATCAACCATTTCCTATGCACTGACTCTCTTGCCTTTAACTTCCACAAAAACAAGGCCATAACATAACCTAGAATGTTGTTTCTAATTTTATCTTTTATAATATCCCTAGAACTTTGTAGTAAATGGCAAATGTTACATTTGTCGAAACATATAGAATCACATGCATGAAAGACCCCTCAAAACTAATGACATCTGGTGCCATTCAATAGTCTTCATCTAGTGCATTTTCAGAAGCTACTCAGACTCAGATATTCATATTCAATGTCAGACTGTATAAGAAAGTGTAACTATTAGTTTTCTGAATACTAGTATTAAGGAGCAGACAATTAAGAAGGTAATTTCCTGAATAGAAATCTTCAATCTATGTCAAATTTCCTTTCAGAGCTTTACAATTTGCTTAATCATTTTCAGTCTGTATATAAAGTTATATTTATAGGATTTTATTTTCATGGAATGAATAAGTAAATAAATGTCATACTTGAAAACAGTATGATAATTGTGTCAAATGTCAAATCTGAAAAGAGCTATTGTTTTCTATAATTTGAAAATTCAAACTTAGAAAAAAAAGTAACTGCTCCTCCACATAGGAAAATGAAAAGCAGATTTATTTTATTTGAAATTCCTGAAATATTCAATTACTTGTATTTAAACAATAATAAACACATGGATTATTTCCAAACTGTATTCCTCAGAACCTCAGTACCTCACAGCTTCATTTTTTTTACAATGGAGTCCTTATAAAATTTAATTTATTGAAGATTCAAAAGTAGTATTTATACCTGTGATCATCATTTATATTTTATAGCGATTATCTGTTATTTCCAATAGTAATTGCATGTATTTTATTTATGTAAATAGATAACTCTATACTTTAAAGTATTTAGCCCTATAGGTTCCCAAAGCAACTCTTTGAAGTAGGCAAGGACAATATCCTCCAAAGAATTCAATTTTAAGTAGAAGAGGCAGGGAAAATAAGTCAAATCTTAGTCCAAAACTCTTTCTAGTATTCTTTACTGTTTCATTGCTTGAATAGCTCCTGAGACAGTTCAGCTAGATGCCCTCCTAGTCTTCAAGGGAACACATAGAGCTGATGTGTATCTGAACATCTGTAGAGACTAGGTAACCAACAGACAGGTGAATCACTCAGAATTTGCTCTTTCTGTTCTTTTCCTTTTTTGCTTTCTCTCCTTTTAGTCTTCTGAAAACTTAACAACAATAATTTCAGAAAGATTACAGAGTCAAAATGTAAATAAAAATTCAAAAGAAATGGACTGAATAAGTAGAAATAATGTATAAGAAATTTATAGAAGAAAGGAATATGGCCTGGATCAAAGGGGTGTTTTTTAAGCTAGGCAGGGTAAGCATGTTTAAACAATGATGAGCAGTTTTTGAAAAGAAAGGAGAAAAGGGATAAAAGAAGATTTTAAGACAGGTTTTGGGGAAAGTATGGATTCAAGGTAAAAAAGAGATGGACTTCAAAGTCGGTATTAAATTGGTAGACTCATCAAGGTATGAATTTAAGTCTAATCACCACTTGGATAGGTGTTGGGAAAACAACAACAACAACAACAATAACAACAATTAGACTCTGGATCAAGGAGTTTACATTTATGGAAAGAGGAGATGCTGCATTAGAAGGCTCAGGACAGATAGAAGCATGAAAGAATTCAATATTAGTAATAGGGATTCAAGTGCAATATATGGTGCTGTAGAAAGAATAATGACCCCTCAAAGGTGTATGTGTTCTAATTGCAGGAATCTTTGAATATATTAGGTTTTATAGTAAAGGGGAATTAAGGTAGCAGAAGGAAATGAGTTTGCTAATTAACTTTGAGATGGGAAGATTATCCTGGATTATCTGGATGGACACAATGTAATCACAAATACCCTTGAAATGAAGAGTGAGGCAAAGAATCATAGTCAGAGAGTGATTTGAAGATGGTACACTGCTGGCTTTGAAGATGGAGGAAGGGGCCCCAAGCCCAGGAAATCAGGAAGCCTGCAATATCTGGGAAAAGCAAGAAAATGGATTTTCTCCTAGAGAGTCCAGAGGAAACTCAGCCATGTGGACACCCTGATGTTAACTCAGTAAGACCTATTTTGGACTTCTGACTTTCAAAACTGGAAGACTGTAAATTTTTTACTAATTTTGTGGTAATTTGTTAAAAGAGTAATAGAAAACTAATAGAAACATGGGTAGCAAGAGTGTGTTTAATATTTTCTCTTCTGTTATATTTTAAACCCTGTGGAGAAAAGAAATTCCACTTTATTGATTATAATGTTGCTTCTTTTATTTAAAAAATAAACACTTATATTAGTTTTCTATTGCAAGAAATTGGGTTATGCGAATGTCAGGCTAGTCAAGTCTGAAATTTGTAGGACAGGCCTTCATGAAGGGTCAACTAGAACTCTAGAGCATCGGCTGAAGATATTGTCCACAGACAATATTTCTTAATCAGGGAAGCTCCAGATTTGCTCTTAAGGCCCTTCAACTGGTTGGAACAGGACTATCGGAATTATCTAGCATAATCTTCCTTTTTTAACGTTAATGATTATGTGCTTTACTCATATCTGCAAAATATGCTCACAGGAAAACCCAGATTAGTGTGTGCACAAATGGGTACTGTATCCTGGCCAAATTAATGCCTCAAAACACCAACACATCTAATAAGGCCAATATTTTGAATATAAGGGAGTGAGATCAAAATCAACTGGGATGAAATAGAGGTGAGTGTACTTAGCTACTAGCCAAAATAGCAGGCAGTGTTTCCACTTTAGTTTTATAATCCAGAATGTATGAGATATGCCCATGGAAGGAGAGAGACCTACATCTCCTAGGTCATTCTCCCGGAAGAAGAGTGGGTGCAGGGAATTGTGGTGACAAAAAGGCTAAAGCTCACATTTTATAAATTTTAATTTGCTTTTTATAATGACTCCTTTGACAGAAGCCAGAGGCAGAGGTTGCCACATAACCTCTTACAACATCAAAATCTAAGCACTTGTTTTCTACATTAGTAAACCATAAACCTTTTCTAAGAACTGCTGAGTATTCTCCACTGACCTTTAATTGAGAAAGATGAAACTTCATGACCTGAAGGAGAAGAGAGAAGTCAGAACAGTCATAAATTGGTGAACTTCAAAAAGACTGCTTAAAGGAATACTGAAAACCTATATTTGACAATCATAGATTTTATACAGAAAAAAAAAACAATATATGCTACATGAAAGCATTATCCTTCCTTTTGCTGAGGATTAAACATTGATGATCTATTCAATTACCACTGTGTCTGGAAAAGTGAAATAAAAAGGATATTTTTGTTGCCTGAGATAGAAAAGTTTAGAATATATAACATGTGATTCTGCTGATTTTAGAGACTGAGTTCCTCTTCAGAATTCTTATCTCTCAACAATGGAAAGTACTGGTGCATCTTGGATTATTGTGGAGATGGAAAACAAGATCCAGTTTTCCTTTTGGTCTATAGTCACATCAGTACCCCAATTATTAGTATGAAGTCTAATGAACATAGGAGACAGTAGACTAGGTCCTCATTTTCATTGTGATAATTTGATGGAGGGGTCTGGGAATGAGAGCAGTGTCTAAATGAGATCCACCTAAAAGAGAAGGACAGAAGGTAGGGAGGATACTGGGTATGGGGCACATTCCCATGTGACTATTGCCTCCATGGCCTTAAAAAGCACTAACGATTAGATATAAGGTCAAGCGTGTCCACTGATGGCACCACCCAGATCATCACATCCCTAGAGCTTGTCACACTACACTATGTACTGTTTCTCTGATGTAACCAAACATGTCCTTATAGGATTTTTTAAATCAACTTAGAATGTAGGAGTCTTGTGTGTTTTTGCCAGCATTTAGTGTAAAGGAAAATAATAAAGATGTAAATTATAGTCATTGATGAAAGGTAATGATGATTCAGTCACACTGTGGATAGATAATATAGTTGAGATTTTCTGATTGATGCATTCCAAGTGAAATCTGATCCAGTGATTGGTATAGATCTGATGAAGATAGTTTCAGGCATTTTTAAAATCTCAGGTTATAAAAGCAGATGGAGTTAAGGAAGGTCAATTTGTACTCTCTGGAGGCAGAATATTTTGATCAATAATATAGTTAGCCTAACCCATAATGTGAGTTTTCTTTTTCTTTTTTTTTTTTTTGGTCAAGGTATCTATAACTGAACAAGTTTCATTCCAGTTGGGATACAAATAAATCAACTGAACTAGTTTCATACCATTGAAAATGAAAATAAATCCATATTACAGTCACAATTAGAATTTCCTAGGTGAATTTAGGTTTGGAGCTCATGTAGTAGTCATCTGTGTCTTTAAGAGTCAGCCCAACAAATTCTTATCACATTATTGTGAAAATGAGCAAAAGACATAAAAAAGTACTGCTTGTTTTCTTCAAAAGTAGGCTTGACCTAAGTCAGAACCTGCCCTCTTGAGAATTGAATGCAGTGGTAGAGATTGCTTTACTTGAGATTAAGTTGCAGGAGGATGCCACCCAAAAAGCCTCAAAATTAGTTATTTCGATATGTAGTTCTGTCTTGCATCTGGATGGAAATTTGTTCAAAAAAGTTGTGACAAAACATGTATCTGTTATAGTAATTGTTTTATGCCACAATCTGATTTTTTTTTCTTTTTCTTTCAAAGAACATTGGGGCCATTTTAGAGAAGTGCACATCTTTGCGAACTGTCACTGAATATCTGTGTAGATGCAGATCTGATCTTAGACTACAATATCTAATTCTTTGTAGTTTGATGTGAAAAAGAATTGGGATAGGTCCTTTAACCATACAGTGTGAGGTTATTTAAATATATATATATATTCCTCCTCCAATTTCAGCTCTTTTGGGGACTCAGCTGAACTCATTCTTCTTTTTCAGGTTGGCACATGCTGATCTCACTAACGGGAACTGAGAGAATAATGGAAACTGAAAATACAACAAGTGTCATAGAAAGAGACAATTTCTTATAAGATAAAAATTTAAAGAAAATGTGCTGTCAAACTTAAGAGTACAGGGTTTTATTTTCTTGCAGAGGTTATAGTATGAGTCTCTATTAAATTGAGGAACTGTTTTCTCTCTCATCTACTACATGCCCAGGTTGTTAATCTTAACCTCATCCTTACATTGAAGAGAAAATCTGCTGAAAATGAAACAGAATACTTAACAACCAAGTCTGAGAGCTGTAAAGAAAATAAGGGAAGGTACTTTAGTTTAAAAAGAATATTAGAATTTGGAGGAGGGGAGAAATGACAAACCATCCAAAGAGGCACAATTTCCCTCCTAATCAAGTGAGAAGTGTTTATAGCCTTTAGAATCTTGAGTCTATTGATGAATTAGGGAATTACTTAATAAAGTTATAGCTGATCCAAAGTTATCTGACTTGTGAGATTTCTGTGTTCAGGAATGTATGAGTTGATTATGTGGAAAAAAGACTCTTATAAGTATTATTATTTTTTATTTGGATTAAGACAGTATAGAGTTTGCCTTCTAACTCTATCATATTTTGATCTTTTAGCCTCTCTAAGCTAATATTTACATCTGTATTATAAAGGTCATAATTCCTTTCCCTGTGTCTACTTTAATTAATTTAAGATTGTTTCTAAATATAATCACATTTCTAAATATAATCAATCACTTAGATTATAAAATAAAATTCATTTTCCCAAAATGAAGGACTGGATATACGATTTAACTGATTTAAGTAAATTGTCACATTTCAATCCTTCTCCTTTAAATATGTAGAGATTCTGTTAATTATTTTTACAGCTTTAGTTGTTAAGCTGTACTTCTTATCCTTTACTTGAAATGACTTCATTTCATGGTCTTCCAACAATAATCCTTATTTATGGTAGTGTTGCTGGCAGAAAACATCATCTTTAAGGTCTCGGCTATGGTCCTGGAGCGGAAATAAGGGTAGAGGTGAGGGTGGAGGGAGAGACCAGCTGTTTAGGACACTGGCAAATGTTTCTACTTTATAACCATCAAGAAGTTAATAAAAATGTTTATTTTCTTTCCTCTCTGTATTCATTTTTAAACGGTGCAAAAAAAATTCCCTCAAACAAGCAAACAAAAGCAGCCATAAAACCAGATTCCGCCATAGAACATGGCATTAAAACTGTGGGCATAACAACTTAGTAGGAAACTCATGGCAGCTAATTCAACCTTTCATCTGAAGACTGAATACTACAGGCACTGTTTCCAGCACCTGTGGCAGATGGTCAACAAAGAAGAAACTGTCCCAGTCAGCACATCCCCACATACAAAGTCACAGATGGCAGTGGAAGTGTGGCTCAGTGCAGCAAGGGCTCTGAAAACAGACCTCTGTCCACCTGAGACAGGCCATTAAAGACAAGCTTGCCTTTTTTGTAAATGAACCAAAATCCAAACACTGCCTTAGGATAATAACAACACTGAATAATAAAGAGTATACATTCTAAAACTGTACATTTTCAGAGTGAGGAGTTATATGCACAGAGTGTATTTAAATCTCTAGTCCAACATATATAAAAATCACCAAGAAGAAGAGAAAAAAAACAAGGTAATTTCCTCAATTTCATTTCCTTCTCTTTGAATATAGTAGCAAGAAATCATACACATAAAAAGGGAAATCAAAGCTTTATCATACTGCCCTCCCCCAAACTCCCTTATTATTAATTAGAGCTTACACAGGATGGAATTGTACTGCAAACATGTTTTATTTGGTTGGCCAACAATTATCAAAATTTGCTACCAACATTTAAAAGTCATGAAATAGCCATCTATGAATCTATTCTGCTTGCTTACTCTAAAAAGTAAAGACCATCCCACATTAACTAGCTGTATTGGCTGGTCTTGACCCCAGTGGAGATGTGTGCCTTCTCTAATTTGCCAAGATGCCAGAATTTGCTGTTGACTTACACTTGGGCTGCATCACTCATGCATGTCAGCTGCCCAGTCCCCTAGTTCAGTACATCTGAAACATTTGTTCTCAAAATTTAATGTGAATCAGATCACCTGGAGGACTTGCTGAAACAGATTGCTCTATCCCATCCCCAGAGTTTGTTTCAGTAGTGCCTGGGGCTCAAAAATGTACATTTCTAAAAATGTGTCTAGGTGATGCTGATACTGATGATCTGGAGTTCTCACTTTGAGAACTATGCCTCTGGAACTGAATTTAATCAACTAGTATATACAGTGTGTTCTTAGTTCAATGTCATGTTCTATAGGGCATAGGAAAAGAAAAAGCTTCCTCAAGTAACTTTAACTCCATTAAAGGGTTCGCTGATTTTCCAGGACTGTCATAAAAATAATACCACAAAGTAGCTTAAAGAACAGAACTTTTTTTTTCACAGTTTCGGAAACTGGAAGTCAAAGATCAAGGAGCTAGCAGGGTTGGGTTCTTTGAGGTCTCTCTCCCTGGCTTGCAGATGGCAACCCTCTGGCCTATTAACATGGTCTTCTCTGTGTGAGCACCTCCCTGGTGTCTTTCTCAAACTCTTCTATTAGGACACCTGTCATATTGGAACTGGGCTCGACCTTAATGGCCTCATTTTAACTTAATTATCTTCTTAAAGACCTCATCTCCTAATATCGTTACTGTATTAGTCAGGGGTGCTCCAGAGAATCAGAACCAATGGGATATATCAATATATAAATTTATAGAAAGAGATTATGAAGGATTGGCTCATGTGATTATGGAGGCTGAGAAATCCCATGATCTGCCATCTACAAGCCTGACCCAGGAAAGCTAGTGATGTAATTTAGTCAAGAGTCTCAAGTCACAAAAACCAGGAACACTGATGTTGAGAGCAGAAGAAAATGGATTTCCCAGCTCCTACAGAGAGCAAATTCTCCTTTCCTCTGCCTTTTTGTTCTAGTCAGGCCATCAGTGGATCAGATGATGCCCCCATGTATTGGTGAGGGTGATATTCTTTACTCAGCCTACCAAGTCCAGTGCTAATCTCCTTTGAAAACACACACAGAAAAAATCAGAAATGTTTTACCCACTTTTGGGGCATCGCTTACCCCAGTCAAGTTGACATGTAAAGTTGACCACCACAATTACATTTTGAGGTACCAGGGATTGCGACTTCAACATATGAATTTTGGGAAGACACAATTCAGCCCATAACCATGAGGGAAACAAATCTCAGGAAGTAGAAACTTAAAACTATAAAAACTGACTTTTTGTATAAACATAAAGCTTGCTTAGCCACATCCTCTGAGGAACTAGAGATTCTATCTAGGTATCTGTTGAGTGTTTGAAAAACATTATCACAAGTTACCAGTCAGTGTTGCTGAATCCTGTGGTTAGATTCCCTCCAAGCAAATCCTTTCCTTCTTTTCTGTCTGGAACCATTCATACCCACCTGGTATATTAGTGGCTTTTAAATTGGCCCAGCTTCTCCTAATATAGTAGTCATCCAAAATTCCATTAAGGCAGATAAATACAAAGTACAAATCGGGAGGAGACCTTCAAGATGGCGGAGGAGTAAGACGTGGAGATCACCTTCCTCCCCACAAATACATCAGAAATACATCTACATGTGGAACAACTCCTACAGAACACCTACTGAACACTGGCAGAAGACCTCAGACTTCCCAAGAGGCAAAAAACTCCTTTGCCCTTGGTAGGGCAAAAGGAAAAATGAAAAACAGAGACAAAAGAATAGGGACGGCACCTGCACCAGTGGGAGGGAGCTGTGAAGGAGGAAAGGTCTCCACACACTAGGAAGCCCCTTCACTGGTGGAGATGGAGGGTGGGCGGGGGGGAAGCTTCAGAGCCACAGAGGAGAGCGCAGCAACAGGGGTGCAGAGGGCAAAGTGGAGAGATTCCCGCACAGAGGATCGGTGCCGACCGGCACTCACCAGCCTGAGAAACTTGTCTGCTCACCCGCCAGGGTGGGCGGGGCTGGGAGCTGAGGTCAGATCCCAGGGAGAGGACTGATGTTGGCTGCGTGAACACAGCCTGAAGGGGGCTCGTGTGCCACAGCTAGCTGGGAGGGAGTCTGGGAAAAAGTCTGGACCTGCCTAAGAGGCAAGAGACCATTGTTTCAGGGTGCGAGGAGAGGGGATTCAGAGCACCGCCTAAACGAGCTCCAGAGACAGGCTCGAGCCGCGGCTAACAGCGCGGACCTGAGACAGGCGTGAAACACTGCTGCTGTAGCCAACAAGAAACCTGTGTGCAAGCACAGTTCATTGTCTACACCTCTCCTCCCGGAAGCCTGTGCAGCCCGTCACTGCCAGGGTCCCGTGATCCAGGGACAGCTCACCCGGGAGAACACACGGTGTGCCTGCAATGTCACATTGGCCTCTGCTGCCACAGGCTTGCCCCGCATCCATGCCCCCTCCCTCCCCCCGGCCTGAGTGAGCCAGAGCCCCCTAATCAGCTGCTCCTTTAACCCTGTCCTGTCTGAGTGAAGAACAGATGCCCTCAGGTGACCTATACGCAGAGGTGGGGCCAAATCCAAGGCTGAACCCCAGTAGCTGTGTGAACAAAGAAGAGAAAGGGAAATTTCTCTCAGAATTCTCAGGAGCAGCAGATTACATCTCTAAAATCAACTTGATGTACCCTGCATCTCTGGAATAGCTGAATAGACAATGAATCATACCAATATTGAGACAATGGACTTTGGGAGCAACTGTAGATTTGGGGTTTACTTTCTGCATCAAATTTGTTTCTGGTCTTATGTTTATCTTAGTTTAGTATTTAGACTTTATTATCAATAGTAGATTGGTTTATTGATTTGGTTGTTCTCTTACTTTCTTTTTTAATATATATATATATATTTTTTTTCCTTTTTCTCTTTTTGTGAGTGTGTATGTGTATGCCTCTTTGTGTGATTTTGTCTGTATAGCTTTGATTTTACCATTTGTCCTAGGTTTCTGTCTGTCCATTTTTTTCTGTTTGTTATTTTTCTTATACTATAGTTTTTAGCACTTGTTATCATTGGTGGATTTGTTTTTTTGGTTTTGTTGCTCTCTTCTTTCTTGTTTTTATTACATTTTAATTATTTTTATTCTTAAAAATTTTTTTCGATTTTCTTTTAATAACTTTATTTTATTTTATTTTTTTCTTTTTTCATTCTTATTTTTGCCTGTTTCTTTGGAGCTGTATGGCTAACAGGGTCTTGGTGCTCCAGCCGGGTGTCAGGCTGGAGCCTCTGAGGTGGGAGAGCTGAGTTCAGGACATTGGTCCACCAGGACCTCCCAGCTCCACGTAATATCAAACGGCAAAAGCTCTCCCATAGATCTCTATCTCAATGCTAAGACTGAGCTCCACCAAATGACCAGGAAGCTACAGTGCAGACACCCTATGCCAAACAAATAGCAAGACAAAAACACAAACCCACCCATTAGGAGAGAGACTGCCTAAAATCATAATAAGGTCACAGACACCCCAAAACACACAACCGGATGTGGTCCTGCCCACCAGAAAGACAAGATCCAGCCTCATCCACCAGAAAAGAGACACCAGTCCCCTCCACCAGGAAGCCTACACAACCCACTGAACGAACCTCACCCAACAGAGGCAGACACCAAAAACAATGGGAACTACGAACCTGTAGCCTGAGAAAAGGAGATCCCAAACACAGTAAGTTAAGAAAATGAGAAGACAAAGAAATACATAGCAGATGAAGGAGCAAGTTAAAAACCCACCAGACCAAACAAATGAAGAGGAAATAGGCAGTCTACGTGAAAGAGAATTCAGAGTAATGATAGTAAAGATGATACAAAATCTTGGAAATAGAATGGAGAAAATACAAGAAACATTTAACAAGGACCCAGAAGAACTAAAGAGCAAACAACCAATGATGAACAACACAATAAATGAAATTAAAAATTCTCTAAAAGGAATCAATAGCAGAATAACTGAGGCAGAAAAATGGATAAGTGACCTGGAAGATAAAATAGTGGAAATAACTACCGCAGAGAAGAATAAAGAAAAAAGAATGAAAGGAATTGAGGACAATCTCAGAGACCACTGAGAAAACATTAAATGTACCAACATTCGAATTATAGGGGTACCAAAATAAGAAGAAAAAAAGAAAGGGACTGAGAAAATATTTGAAGAGATTATAGATGAAAACTTCCCTGATATGAAAAGAAAATAGTCAATCAAGTTCAGGAAGCACAGAGAGTTCCATACAGGAAAAATCCAAGGAGAAACTCACCAAGACACATATTAATCAAACTATCAAAAATTAAATACAAAGAAAAAATATTAAAAGCAACAAGGGAAAAGCAACAAATAACATACAAAGGAATTCCCATAAGGTTAACAGCTGATCTTTCAGCAGAAACTCTGCAAGCCAGAAGGGGGTGGCAGGACATATTTAAAATGATGAAAGGGAAAAACCTACAACCAAGATTACTCTACCCAGCTAGGATCACATTCAGATTCGATCACATTCAGATTCACATTTAATTTAAGGGAAATTAAAACCTTTACAGACAACCACAAGCCACAAGAATTTAGCACCACAAAACCACCTTTACAACAAATGCTAAGGGAACTTCTCCAGGCTGGAAACACAAGACAAGGAAAAGACCTATAATAACAAACCCAAAACAATTAAGAAAAAGGTAATAGGAACAAACATATTGATAACTACCTTAAATGTAAATGGATTAAATACTCCAACCAAAATACATAGACTGGCTGTATGGATACAAAAACAGGAACTAGGGCTTCCCTGGTGGCGCAGTGGTTGAGAGTCCGCCTGCCGATGCAGGGGACACAGGTTCGTGCCCCGGTCCAGGAAGATCCCACATACTGCAGAGCAGCTGGGCCCGTGAGCCATGGCCGCTGAGCCTGCGTGCCTGCGTGTCTGGAGCCTGTGCTCCACAATGGGAGAGGTCACAACAGTGAGAGGCCCGCGTACTGCAAAAAAACAAAAACAAAAACAAAACAAAAACAGGAACCATACATATGCTGTCTACAAGAGACCCACTTCAGACCTAGGGATACATACAGACTGAAAGTAAGGGGATGGAAAAAGATATTCCATGCAAATGGAAATCAAAAGAAAGCTGGAGTAGCAATTCTCATATCAGACAAAATAGACTTTAAAATAAAGAATTTTACATGAGACCAAGAAGGTCATTACATAATGATCAATCCAAGAAGATATAACAATTGTAAATATTTATGCACCCAACATAGGAGCACCTCAATACATAAGGCAAATGTTAACAGCCATAAAAGGGGAAATCGTCAATAACACAATCATATTAGGGGACTTTAACACCCCACTTTCACCAATGAACAGATCATCGAAAATGAAAATAAGTAAGGAAACACAAGCTTTAAATGATACATTAAAGGAGATGGACTTAATTGATATTTATAGGACATTCCATCCAGAAACACCAAATACACTTTTGTCTCAAGTGCTCATGGAACATTCTCCAGGATAGATCATATCCTGGGTCACAAATCAAGTGCTGGTAAATTTAAGAAAATTGAAATTGTATCAAGTATCTTTTCCGACCACAACGCCATGAGACTAGATATCAATTACAGGAAAAATCTGTAAAAATTACAAACACGTGGAGGCTAAACAATACACTACTATACTAAATAATAAAGAGATCACTGAAGAAATCAAAGAGGAAATCAAAAAATGCCTAGAAACAAATGACAATGAAAACATGATAACCCAAAACCTATGAGATGCAGCCAAAGCATTTCTAAGAGGGAAGTTTATAGCAACACAATCCTACCTCAAGAAACAAGAAACATCTCAAATAAACAATCTAAACAACCTTACACCTAAAGCAATTAGAGACAGAAGAACAAAAAAACCCCAAAGTTAGTAGAAGGAAAGACATCATAATGATCAGATCAGAAATAAATGAAAAAGAAATGAAGGAAACAATAGCAAAGATCAATAAAACTAAAAGCTGGTTCTTTGAGAAGATAAACAAATTGATAAACCATTAGCCAGACTCATCAAGAAAAAAACAGGGAAGACTCAAATCAATAGAATTAGAAATGAAAAAGGAGAAGTAACAAATGACACTGCAGAAATACAAAGGATCATGAAACATTACTACAGGCAAATATATGCAAATAAAATGGACAACCTGGAAGAAGTGGACACATTCTTAGAAAACCACAGCCTGCCAAGACTGAAACAGGAAGAAATAGAAAATATAAACAGACCAATCACAAACACTGAAACTGAGACTGTGATTAAAAATCTTCAAACAAAAGCCCAGGACCAGATGGCTTCACAGACGAATTCTATCAAACATTTAGAAAAGAATTAACACCTATCCTCAAACTCTTCCAAAATATAGCAGAGAGAGGAACACTCCCAAACTCATTCTACAAGGCCAGCATCACCCTGATGCCAAAATCAGACAAAGATATCACAAAGAAAGTAAACTATAGGCCAATATCACTGATGAACATAGATGCAAAAGTCCTCAACAAAATACTAGCAAACAGAATTCAACAGCACATTAAAAGGATCATACGCCATGATCAAGTGGGGTTTATCTCAGGAATGCAAGGATTCTTCAATATACGCAAATCAATCAATGTGATAAACAAGAAAGCAAAATTTGAAGGATTTGTAAGGTCAGGATGGACATGGGTGACTAAATAATTTATTCCCCATGGAAACCAATTCTGCAAATATCAGGTATTCGAATTGGTGCTTTTATATATATTCTCTTCTAACAACTCTGCAAAGTGGCTATTATTATTCCATTTCATGGAAAGAAACTAAATTTCAGTGGGGTTAAGTGGCTGTCTCCATTCACAGAGGTATTAAGTTTTAGACCTGAATTCAAATACCTTTCTGACACAAAAAATATGACATGAGAATTGAGGCTTAGTATCTAAAACATCTGCGCCTGTGACTAAAGTGTAGTATATAGCTTTGAGATATATTAAATTCCTAAATGATGGCAGTAGCAATGGAGAAGAAGATAAAAGTATATTAAATGTGACACCTAATGAAGTGGTACTTAACCACACACCGAACTATTTTTTCCCACAGAACTCTGAGTTTCAGCATAGAGGACCACCATCTATTTGTTTAATCCAAATAGAAAATTAAACAATCACACAAACGAGAATATTCTAAGTCTTTCTTAATTCATCTCATTAATAACTCTTCCTCATGCATTCCACCAGCAAGTCTTTAATACTGTATTTCCAAAATAGAGGCTTCCCACATTATATGAGTCAAAAACATCCTTGACAAAGAGTTGAATAGTTGAATTTTGGAATCTGAGGGCTTATATTCTGTTTAATCATTTTTCAAAGGGAAATAATGATGCAGTGCCAACTTATCCCAAGACCCCAACTGATTTTGCCAGTAAAACACCTGAAAATATCCATATAACGATTATTCTATGATAAATATTTAACAAATTTCCTTTCTTTTGTACGCAGGGAAACATTGCATTCATGAGATTGGGATCAGTCCACTCCCATGCTTAGATTTTTAGGTTTAAGCTGTATTTTATCCTGCCAAACTTTCTCCTAATGTGTGAGCCTTTCTGTGGTTTTTAGTCTTGCTTTCTTCACTGATTTTTGAAAGTGCCTAAAAGATTGTTTTACATTTTATTAATGAACAACATATTTTAAGACTAATTTCAATGGGTAGGACAGTGGCACTCTGTGTGTAGGGCATCTCCATACTATCCCCAAAGATGTCCGCAGTCCAATGCTTTGATGACCATAGACTGGGTGGCATAACAAGAGAAATTTCTTTTCTTACAGTTCTGAAGGCTGCTGAGATCAGGGTGCTGGCATGCTTTGTTTCTGGGGAGAGCCCTCTTCCTAGCTTCTAGATGGCCACCTTCTCACTGTATCCTCACATGACATTTCTTCTGTGTACAAGGGGAGAGAGAGCAAGCCCTGGTTTCTCTTCTTCTTCTTATAAGGTGCTTTTAGATTAGGGATCCACCTCATAACGTCAATTAACCTTAATACCTCCACAAAGGCCCCATCTCCAAAAACAGTCACCTGGGGGTTAAGGATTCAACATATGAACTTTGAGAGACACAAACATTTTGTCTATAATTTTTGCCCCTGGCTCAGAAAAACTCGTGTCCTCAGATATAAAATACATTCATTCCATCCCAACAGACCCAAAAGTCTATCTCATTTCAGCATCAAATTTAAAGTTTAAACTCTGAAGTCTCATCTAAATGTCATCTAAATCAGACATGGGAGAGAGTCGAGGTCTGACTCAGCCTGAGTCTAAATTCCTGTATAGCTGTGAAACTCTGAACCTAGAAAAGTAAGATGCTTCTATAATACAATGGGGGCACGGGAATAGGATAGATATACCCATTTCAAATGGAAGAACTTGGAAAGATAAAAAGGGTGACATGTCCCCAAAAAGTCCAAAAATGAATAAGGCAAATTCCACTCGTTCTTAAGGTTGGGGAATGATCCTCTTTTGTCTGATGATCTGCCCTCCAGGCAAACCGACTGGGGTGGCAGCCTTACCCTCCCAACTTGGCCTGGTGGCCCTGCCCCTTCAGCTCTCTGCAAGGGTTTTGCTCATGATGCTGCCTGATTTGTTTCTGTAGCCCCAGGAAACAAATACAATGGCAAGTTGATTTATCAAAGGAATTCAATGGGGAATGAAGGTCATTTCAACAAATGGTGCTAGAACAACTGGATATATTTATATATATATATATTCATATTTATATATTTACATATAAAATTCTCATGCTTACCTTGCACAATAAATAAAATTACTGAAGTGGTAAAGTAAAAGGTAAAGGTAAAATTACAAAGACTCCAGAAGAAGTAACAGGGTGTAATCTTTGTTACTTTGATGTAAGCAAAGCTTTCTTAGGTAGGATATAAAAAACACACACTGGGGCTTCCCTGGTGGCGCAGTGCTTGAGAGTCCGCCTGCCGATGCAGGAGACGCGGGTTCGTGCCCCGTTTCGGGAGGATCCCACATGCCGTGGAGCGGCTGGGTCCCTGGGCCATGGCCGCTGAGCCTACGCGTCCGGAGCCTGTGCTCCGCAAATGGGAGAGGCCACAACAGTGAGAGGCCCGCATAACGCAAGAAAAAACAAAACAAAACAAAACAAAAACACACACACTATAAAAGGATAAATTTAACTTCACTTCCATGAAATTTAAAACTTCTGCTTTTTTTGTGTTATTATTTTATTTTTTATTGGAGTATAGTTGCTTTACAATGTTGTGTTAGTTTCTGCTGTACAATGAAGTGAATCAGCTATATGTATACATATATCCCCTCCCTCTTGGACCTCCCTCCCCCCACATCCCACCCATCTAGGTCATCACAGAGCTTGGAGCTGAGCTCCCTGTGCTATACAGCAGGTCCCACTAGCTGTCTATTTTACACATGGTAGTGTATTTAGGTCAAAACTAATCTCCCAGTTCATCCCACCCTCCCCTTCCCCTACCCTGTGTCCACAAATCCATTCTCTACATCTGCATTTCTATTCTTGCTCTGAAAATAAGTTCATCTGTACCATTTTTCTAGATTCCACATATATGTGTTAACATATGATATTTGTTTTTCTCTTTCTGACTTATTTCACTCTGTATGACAGACTCTATGTCTATCCACATCTACAAATGTGACCCAATTTCATTTCTTTTTATGGCTGAGTAATATTCCATTGTATATATGTCACATCTTCTTTTTTTTTTAACATCTTTATTGGAGTATAATTGCTTTACAATGGTGTGTTAGTTTCTGCTTTATAAAAAAGTGAATCAGTTATACATATACATATGTCCCCATATCTCTTCCCTCTTGTGTCTCCCTCCCTCCCACCCTCCCTATCCCACCCCTCTAGGTGGTCACAAAGCACCGAGCTGATCTCCCTGTGCTATGCAGCTGCTTCCTATCTATTTTACATTTGGTAGTGTATATATGTCCACGCCACTCTCTCACTTTGTCCCAGCTTACCCTTCACCCTCCCCATATCCTCAAGTCCATTCTCTAGTAGGTCTGCATCTTTATTCCCGTCTTACCCCTAGGTTCTTCATGAGCACTTTTTTTTTTTTTTAGATTCCATATATATGTGTTAGCATATGGTATTTGTTTTTCTCTTTCTGACTTACTTCATTCTGTATGACAGACTCTAGGTCCATCTACCTCACTACAAATAACTCAACTTCATTTCTTTTTATGGCTGAGTAATACTCCATTGTATATATGTGCCACATCTTTATCCATTCATCTGTTGATGGACACTTAGGTTGCTTCTATGTCCTGGCTATTGTAAATAGAGCTGCAATGAACATTTTGATACATGACTCTTTTTGAATTATGGTTTTCTCAGAGTATATGTCCAGTAGTGGGATTGCTCGGTTGTACGGTAGTTCTATTTTTAGTTTTTTAAGGAACCTCCATACTGTTCTCCATAGTGGCTGTATCAATTTACATTCCCACCAACAGTGCAAGAAGGTTCCCTTTTCTCCACACCCTCTCCAACATTTATTGTTTGTAGATTTTTTGATGATGGCCATTCTGACCAGTGTGAGGTGATACCTCATTGTAGCTTTGATTTGCATTTCCCTAATAATTAGTGATGTTGAGCATCTTTTCCTGTGTCTCTTGGCCATCTGTACGTCTTCTTTGGTGAAATGTCTGTTTAGATCTTCTGCCCATTTTTTGGTTGGGTTGTTTGTTTTTTTGATATTGAGCTGCATGAGCTGTTGTATATTTTGGAGATTATTCCTTTGCCCATTGCTTCATTTGCAAATATTTTTTTTCCCATTCTGAGGGTTGTCTTTTTGTCTTCTGGTTTTTGAAGGACACAATTTAGAAAAATGATAAATGACAAAGCAAGATGCCAAATTTGGATAATATTTAAAATCTACATGCCCTACAAAGGATTTGTAACCAGAATACATTAAAACAGACACACAACTCATAACTCAGTAAGAAGGCAAACAGCACAATTAAAACATCATGAACTTGTAGCTACTGCCTAGAATATAAAAATCTGAAAAGAATGTAGATTCCACACTTCCAAAAACTAAAAAGTGTGAGAGCCACCTGTCTACACTGGCAGGATCATCCTGGGGTACTGAAATGGGAGAGGAGACCCCATCACTTGAAACTGAAGGGGAAACAGCATTGGCCTCTGGGCCTGTGGTCCAAGTGGCAGTCTTGCTGATTGCTGAATCAACATTAGGGTTGGGACTTCAACATATAAATTTGGGGGGAATACAAACATTCAGTGTTTGTATTTGTTTTCAAATTCATTGAATTTGCAAATTCAAATTCATGCTAGTCCTTTTTCAACAGCAATTGTGAATTTGAACTATCATTGTTTCACACTTGTTACAAGGAATATTCAGAGCATCAGAGTTCAGACAGCCAGGAATACCAATATAGCTACAGTTTATGCACTTCTCTCCATGTCTCTCTATCATATGGATGAATGCATCATCCTCCAAACTGGTCTCTGCAATACTTCAACTTATCAGTGACTTCCCATTTAATTACATGTAACATCCTTAACAGGATCGAGCTCCCCCTGCTCGTTGCTGCAGCCCCACTTTCTGCTTGGCCGCACTGCCCTTCTATTTGATTTACTCCTTCAGTGTCAAACTGATTCCGTAACTTTGTCTTTGCATGTTATTTTCCCTTCACCAGAAGCACCATTTCCTTTACTGTACGTGGCTGACTCTCTCTGTATTCAGTTCTCAGAACGCTTATCTCTGCCCACATATCAAGATTAGCACCCTCCCACCTACTCACGCACATACCTGTATTCCCCACTCCTTCACCCCCCTTCTTTTTGTATCTGTGATTTTGTGCAATTACTTTTTTCTTCTACTTTTAAGTGAAGATACCCACAACAGTGGACTCCCAACCACTGTGCCACCAGTAGATACATGGAGCTTTGCCATGTTTTATTAACTGCTTTATTTCCAGTGCTTATTACAGAAAAGCTGACACATAATACTTAGTCAATAAATATTTAATAAATAAAGAAGGAATGAATGGATTAAATATTTAGCAGGTAGACTGTATAGCACTTAGTTGTTAATTTTATGTCATGGTGAAACTAAAACAGCTTAGCATAAAAAAGGTTAGGATCCAAATGTGTCCTTTTGTATGGTTGATGAAGATATTTAACAGGCTAAAATTTAAGATGACTGCTGGGAATTTTTAGGAGATGAGTTTGGATAGCACAGTGTAAGCTCTGACAGTTGGGTTTGCTGTTTTCTGTAATGCAAGTGCCTGATATAAGTTTTGATTGCAGAGATATCCACTTCAAAGATGGGTTATCTGAATAAACACCTTGCAGCCACATTAGCAGATAAAGAGCCAGGCCAGCCCTTTCAAGCTCCTCTGTTTTAGAGATCTTGGTTGATTTTGATAACTGACCACTTGGAACACTTTTTTTTTCTCTTCCCTCTTTAAATGCCCATGCTTATGTTTTACGTTCACCAAGAAAAATGAGCCCAAGAAACTGCAGGTCACCACCCTCACCTCCAACAGAAGCAGATCCCCACAGCCTACTCTCTCTCTTTCTCCCTGTGACCTCACTGTGTGGCCCTAGATGTGTCATGTAATTTCCAGGACTTGTAAGTCATAAACTTTTTTCTTTCAAAGTTTCCTGATGGTTATTGCTAAGGGCGTCTTGCAATCTTAATAAGAACCACAAGGGCCAATCCGGCCATAACACTGGTTATGTTTCAGTTGAGACTGGCACAAAACAGATAGGTAAAGGTGAGCAGGTGGATTTTAAAACACGCCTGAGAGGATTAACCAGCATTACCGGCTTGTAAAAAATAATATCTACTAATTATGTGCACTTATTTTTATCAGGTATTGAGTTAATATATTATGCCATTTTTACAATGACAGCCCTATGTTTGGTTTTATATTTCTTGTATAGACAAAAAAAATTGACATGCATAGAGGTAAAGTGACTTTCTCCAGGTCCTAGATCTGGAAAAGGTACAGTTTCCTAAATCTTGAGTCCAAATTTTATAACCTTTAGCTCTAAACTATAATTGGCAGGAGTGAGGACTTGAATAATGAAATAATATTAGACTGGAAGCATTATTTTGAAATACTAATAAAGTAGCAATAACAGTTCTGAATGTAAAAAGTATTATCAAATTATCTCACTGGCTCCGCAGAGAAATGGGAATAGTGACTAGGAAAAAGAGCTAATCAGGATTCTGCCTTTTTTTATTACAATTCTTCCACCTACTACCACCGATGGTTCCAAAGAATGATATATTTTAAATAAAATTGAACTTTATTGGGATTTGGAGCTTTGCCATTCCCTGTTTACCTGAAATGTAGCAATATGAAAATGTGAGTATTCAATTGATGGGAAGAGTGGTGCCAGAGGTTTACCTCAGAGCACATCAAAATCACCATGGGAACAAAATAATAATGAGATCTGTGATCCCTACCCTAAACAATTCTGTAAAACATTTTGAGGTATAGTAAAACTCAAAATATATTAATAATAAATAAATATGAGGTTTCTGTTTCAACCAATCTGCAGAGCTAGTGACAGATTTGTGACAAGCTTATTTGGCTTATTCCGTGATCCTTTTTTCAGCTCCATATCCTACTTAACATTTGGCATTCTATTAAAAAAAAAAAAAGGGATCATAGAAATGATCCGTGGAGCAGTTATTTCTGTCTACATTTATATGTAGACGGTCCCAGACTTATGATGGTTTGACTTAAGATTTTTCAACTTTACAATGGTGTGAAAGCAACACACATTCAGTAGAAACTATACTTCAAATTTCGAATTTTGATCTTTTCCTGGGCTACTGATATGTGGTAAACAAGGCCCTTTCACGATGCTGGGCAATGGTAGTAAGCCACACCTCCCAGTCGGCCTCACCATCCCGAGGGCAAACAACTAATACACTTGATACATTTACAGCCATTCTGTACCCATACACCCATTCTGTTTTTCACTATCCAGTTTAAGCATTCAGTAAATTACATGGGATGTTCGGCATTTTATTATATATAAAGTAGGCTTTGTGTCAGAAGATTTTGCCTAACTGTAGGCTAACGTATGTGTTCTGAGCGTGAGTTTGTCTAGGATAAGCTATGTTTGGTAGGTTAGGTGTATTAAATGCATTTTGACTTACCAATATTTTCAACTTATGATGGGTTTATCAGGATGTAACCCCATTGTAAGTCAAACAAGATCTATATATGATCCCTTTCTTTCTCATATTAGAAATGATGCCCCCAATTATGATGACTGATTTTGTCTTTATTGTCTATTTCACCCTTGAATTATATAATTTTTTTTTTTTTTTTGGCAGTACACGGGCCTCTCACTGCTGTGGCCTCTCCCACTGTGGAGCACAGGCTCCGGACGCGCAGGCTCAGTGGCCATGGCTCACGGGCCCAGCCGCTCTGCGGCACGTGGCATCCTCCTAGACCCGGGCACGAGCCCATGTCCGCTGCAATGGCAGGCGGACTCCCAACCACTGTGCCACCAGGGAAGCTCCCTGAATTATATAATTTTGAATGTCATGGCAATAGTAAGTAGACAAGATATTGATATTCTTTTTTATTAATAGATATATGAGAATAGTAAAGATTAAAATTTTATGTATTAATTCAGAAACTATTTGTTGAACACTGCAATAGATACTGGAAACACAAGGTCAAATAATATGTGATCCATATCATTAAGAGTCAAATTTTATTAAAACAAAATTCCATTTAAGTGTAGCAGGTTATATCAAAGTACTAACAGTATTCAGTGCAGGTGCTATTGGAGGAAAATTGCAGGAATTCATATCTAAGAATTGAATTGGTAGGGACTTCTCTGGTGGTCCAGTGATTAACACTCCGTGCTCCCAATGCAGGGGGCACGGGTTTGGTCCCTGGTGAACTAAGATCCCGCATGACGCATGGAACAGCCAAAAAAAAAAAAAAGAACTGAATTAGAATTGGTAGGATTAGAAATGGTATCTGAGGCAGAGAAATCATGGGCTTTGACATCAAAGTCATACAGCTAGTTATTGGTACAATAAAAATTAGTAGTCATTTCTTATGAATTTAAATCCAAGATTTCTTATGTATTAATTTTTATGGACTTAGAAGTTTGTTACAGTGGTTTACATGATAAAGCTGGAGAAAAGTAGTTGAAGTGGCAAAGGAGAAAGAAATCCTCAAAGAACATTCTACAGATAAAAGAGACAAGGCTTTGTGACCTATGGAGAGGACAATGGAGAGGGAAGAGAAAATTGAATCTGAAGAATCAAGCCTGATTAATGAAAAATATCTCTTTTCACACCTGAACTTGGGTGGGAGATTGGTTATTAGGGAGAAATTGTTTCTTGCCTTCAAAATGCCATCATTTAAGTAATCCATCTGTATATTCAAAGTAGATTGCAAAAAATCAACTGAAAAATTCATTTGTGTTTTAATCATTAACTCAATCTATTGTTGCTACTAACAAGGCACCAATAAAAACATTATTTCTCTAACCAGGTTTTGAACTATTTGACAGACAAAAGAAGGAGGTTTAGATGGAGATCAAAATATCTAACGGTAGGGCTTCCCTGGTGGCGCAGTGGTTGAGAGTCCGCCTGCCGATG
>NW_006780882.1:1466037-1483584 GCF_000442215.2 Lipotes vexillifer | reverse complement strand
GAGCCATGGCCGCTGAGCCTGCACGTCCAGAGCCTGTGCTCTGCAACAGGAGAGGCCACAACAGTGAGAGGCCTGCATACCCAAAAAAAAAAAAAAAAAAAAAAATCTAACAGTAAATAAACAGTGCCTAATTAGAGAATGAGAGCCGAAAATCACTTCCTGACCCCGAGCCCTAGGATTAGACAGACTCACCCACCCAATGGCAGGATGGCACCTTCTTCCCAGAGGAAAAAGATAAAGCTCAATTGATATCTGTAGTTACTTTTTCCCAAATTGTATCAATTAGATATATTACTGCCCTCTCTCAGTGGCAGAGAGAGCCTAGGGGCATAATCAGAGAAAATTCTCTATAAACCAGACTATGTCCAATATTTCTGTGATATCTCTGACTTTTTATCATTTTTGTCTACAAAAAATAGAAAATGTGTTAATCATTAAGTTGTTGATCATCCCACTGAATAAAAGTTCTGAAGAAAGGTGGTTACAGAGTATTTAAGTCCATAGCTTAGAAATAGCAAAATCTAAATTCCTTTGATTCTCTTGGGTTGACTCTCTTAAGTTAACATGGTTCCAATAGAGCTGCCCCTGTTCCAAGTCTTCTTTTGACAGCATCCATTACCCCAAAGCAAGTAAATGGTCTTTTAGGTTTCTCCACTTTTACTTAAATATGTTAGTATCTTTCCCAGAAGTCTCATGTCAGATGTCTTCTGATGTCTTCTTTGGTCATCCTCCCAACCCTAAATTAATAACAAATAAAGCAGAGTGGAATTAAACTCTGAAAACCATCAGAATTTATCCCCTGGAACTGTTGGAGGAAACCATCATTCCTGGGCTCATTGTTGAAAAGGGGAAAAAAGTCAGAGATACTTTGGCAAAAAGTTAAGGGATTAAATAATGCTTGTCAAGTAATCTTTTCCTTCCCAACCCCCATTCATTTGCCTTCTTATAATGGAGATTTAAGTTTTTGGAATAAGTGTCATATTATTAATTTATGGATGAAGTGAAGTGCTGAAGTCTGCAAATATTTTCATGCAAATGCATATCATTAATATAAATCGACTTTAGGTTATGTTGAATTTTTCTAACATAAATGAAAACTGAAACATAATCAAAAATCAATTTAACCAACTAATCAAACAGAATCGCTGAGAAAAGTAACATTACCTACAACAACTGAACTCTTTGTTCATTCTGTATTTTATGAACAGTCTTTTTATTTTTCTTTCAGCCATATAAAACAAGCATCTAATATAAAATAAAAACTTCTTTGTAGTGTATTAAAATAAAGATCTACAACTGAAATCCTCTATTTTTTACACAAGGAACCAGCAAAAATTCTCACACACATTATAGTAAAATGAAACACTGCTATTAATTAATTCGCACAACAATACATTATGACTGATTATAATATCAGACTAAGGAACAGTATGGTAGCTAGTTTCAACCTTCAAGTGTAAATTTAAAAAAAAATAATGATCACCTTTTGATTTAAAAAAATCTTTTGCAGGATGTATTTAATTGGTATACTTTATTTTTTTTTTTTTTTTTTTTTTTAGCGGTACGCGGTCCTCTCATTGTTGTGGCCTCTCCCGTTGCAGAGCACAGGCTCCGGATGCACAGGCTCCGGATGCGCAGGCTCAGCAGCCATGGCTCATGGGCCCAGCCGCTCTGCGGCATGTGAGATCTTCCTGGACCGGGGCACGAACCCGTGTCCCCTGCATCGGCAGGCGGACTCTCAACCACTGCGCCACCAGGGAAGCCCTAATTGGTATACTTTAAATAGGATGTTGCAAATGTTCAGAATACCAGTGGTCAGATGATTGCCACAGCTCTGTGGTTCTCAATTACCCATATGAAGGCCAAATGAATCAGTAGTCAAATGGGGGCAATTATCACATTTATAGAAGAACATGACTCTCTGGATGGAGTTTTCTGCAAGCCTCATTTGCTAATACAAAGTAAGTAGTAGAGCATTTCAATACAAATGAGAATGGGAGGATGCAATATAAACTAAATATCATCAGTTTGGGGGATGGAGAAAATATGGTAGAGAGTCACAATTTTTCAAAGTTTATTTTGGCAAATTTCTGGATGTAGAAAAGGTGAAGTTGAAAGCAAAATAAAAGCAATTTCATACTGAAAGTCTTATTTATGGGAACTGAAACTCCTGGTGGTATAGATTCCACTAAGATCTATAATTTCATTAAGGCACAAGGAAGGAAGGAAAGTGCAGAGGGCTGCCAAGTGAAAATGGTCATCTTTGTTGCTTGGCTGTACTGAATATATTGACATGGAGAAGATTTTCTGTCTGGAGCAGCTGTAAAAATGCAGCCCCATGTCCCAGATGTCCAGCTGAATAGACTCTATGGCAATTGGCATACGTGCATGCAGTTAGAAATCAAATAGAAATACAGGCTTTTTCTTCTAATAATTATGCTTTGCTATTAGTCAACAGTAATGACTCTCAGCAGCACTGTTTCAGTAGAGTTATAAAGATTAGAAACATAAGACTCATTGATGCCTTGGATGCCCAAAAACTTCTCATGAGTCAGTATATTAAATGTCTAATTATAGGCAATGATAATTCTTTTCCTGTGACATGTCTCAATGGTGGCTTGGATTCTAAAAGCAAATAAAAGGACTAGGAATAGCTCCATGACTCACTTTTTAAAATGAATGTCTCTTTTCCTATGGAGCAGGAGAACTTTCCTAAATAGCCACTGGTACCAGATGCTATTTGATTAAACTTATGAGAAGTTTATCTCATATCTACATGTCAATAACTCTTAATGAAATGGATACCTCCCTTTATAATACCAGAAAAGAAATCCAAACTCAAACACAAACACAAACATACACACCACACAAACACTCCACCACCCACCACCAAGAGCAAGAACTAGGAATGAGAAATATCAATAAATATAAATAAATACATAAATAAATACATAAATACAAATCTGTATTGACATACATCCCTGTCAATGAATACACAAATCCTTGAGAAAGTATGAGATCTGTCAGTGTACACAAGAAAACAAGAAGCAAAGGGAATCCAGGTTCTAAAAACAATAAAACCATTCAGATTTTATGTCATTGAGGGTCTGCATTTTGTCAAACCACCTAACCTTATATCCCTCCCTCTCCCCCTCCCCATCTTTATATCTTTCTCCCTTTCTTTTCATTTTTATTTAAAAAAAAATTTTTTTAATGGAGTATAGCTGATATACAATGTTGTATTAGTTTCAGGTGTACAGCAAAGTGAATCTGTTATACATATACATATATCCACTCTTTTTTAGATTCTATTCCCATGTAGATCATTACAGAGTATTGAGTAGAACTCCCTGTGCTATACAGTAGGTCCTTATTAGTTATCTATTTTATATATAGTAGTGGGTATATGTTAATCTCAATCTTCCAATTTTTCCCTCCCCCCCTTACCCCATGGTAACCATAAGTTTGTTTTCTACATCTGTAACTCTATTTCTGTTTTGTAGATAAGTTCATTTGTACCCTTATTAGGATTCTTCATATGATATTTTTCTGTCTCTGTCTGACTTACTTCACTCAGTATGACAATCTCTAGGTGCACCCATGTTGCTGCAAATGGCATTATTTCATTCTTTTTTATGGCTGAGTAATATTCCATTGTATATATGTACCACATCTTATTTATCCATTCCTCTGTTGATGGATATTTCAGTTGCTTCCATGTCCTGGCTATTGTAAATAGTGCTGCAGTGAACATTGGGGAGCATGTGTCTTTTCGAATAGAGTTTTCTCCTGATATATGCCCAATAGTGGGATTGCTGGGTCATATGGTAGCTCTATTTTTAGTTTTTTAATGAACCTCCCCATACTCTCCATAATGCCTCTCCATAGTGGCTGTACCAGTTTACATTTCCAGCAACAGTGTAGGAGGGTTCCCTTTTCACCACACCCTCTCCAGCATTTATTTCTTCTAGATTTTTTTGATGATGGCCATTCTGACGTGTGAGGTGATACCTCATTATAGTTTTGATTTGCATTTCTCTAATAATTAGTAATTCTGAGCATCTTTTCATGTGCCTCTTGGCCATCTGTATGTCTTCTTTGGAGAAATGTCTATTTAGATATTCTGCCCATTGTTTGATTGGGTTGTTTAGGTTTTTTTTTTTTTTTTTTTTTATATTGAACTGCATGAGCTATTCAACAAAATACTAGCAAATAGAATCCAACAGCACATTAAAAGGACCATACACCATGATCAACTGAGATTTATCTCAGGGATGCAAAGAGTTTTCAATATCTTCAAATCAATTAGTGTGATACACCACATCAACTAATTGAAGAATAAAAACCATATATATAATCATCAAAATAAATGCAGAAAAAGCTTTTGACAAAAGTCATAATCTATTTATGATAAACACTCTCCAGAAAGTGGGCATAGAGGGAACCTACCTCAACATAATAAAGACCATATACGACAAACACACAGCAAACATCATTGTCAATGGTGAAAAACAGAAAGCATTTCCTCTAAGATCAAGAACAATACAAGGATGTCCACTCTCACCACTTTTATTCAACATAGTTTTGGAAGTCCTAGCCATGGCAATCAGAGAAGGAAAAGAAATAAAAGGAACCCAAATTGAAAAAGAAGAAGTAAAACTGTCACTCTTTGCAGAAGAAATATTATTATACATAGAAAATCCTAAAGATGCGACCAGAACACTAGTAGAGCTCATCATTCAATTTGGTAAAGTTGCAGGATACACAGTTAATACACAAAAATCTCTTGTATTTCTATACACTAACAATGAAGGATCAGAAAGAGAAATTAAGGAAACAATCCCATTTACCACTGCATCAAAAATAATAAAATACCTAGGAATAAACCTACCTAAGGAGGCAAAAGA
This sequence comes from Lipotes vexillifer, assembly GCF_000442215.2. Taxonomy (NCBI): domain Eukaryota; kingdom Metazoa; phylum Chordata; class Mammalia; order Artiodactyla; family Lipotidae; genus Lipotes; species Lipotes vexillifer. Next base: position 1,478,677 of record NW_006780882.1, on the reverse strand, counting down.
CCTGTAATCAGAAAACTATAAGATACTGATGAAAGAAATCAAAGATGACACAAACAGATGGAGAGATATACCATATTCTTGGATTGGAAGAATCAATATTGTGAAAATGAATATACTACCCAAAGCAATCTACAGGTTCAATGCAATCCCTATCAAATTACCACTGGCATTTTTCACAGAATTAGAAATTTTTATACTTTGTATGGAAACACAAAAGACCCCAAATAGCCAAAGCAATCTTGAGAAAGAAGAATGGAGCTGCAGGAATCAGACTCCCTGTCTTCAGACTACACTACAAAGCTACAGTAAGCAAAATTGTATGGTACTGGCTCAAAAACAAAGCTATAGATCAATGGAACAGGATAGAAAGTCCAGAAATAAACCCATGCATCTATGGTCACCTAATCTATGACAAAGTAGGTAAGAATAAACAATGGAGAAAAGACAGTCTCTTCAATAAGTGGTTCTGGGAAAACTGGACAGCTACATGTAGAAGAATGAAATTAGAACACTTCCTAAGACTATGCACAAAAGCAAACTCAAAATGGATTAAAGACCTAAATGTAAGATCAGATAGTATAAAACTCTTGGAGGAAAACATAGGCAGAACACTCTGTGATATAAATTGCAGCAAGATCTTTTTCAATCCATCTCCTAGAGTAATGAAAATAAAAACAAAAATAAACAAATGCAACCTAATTAAACTTAAAAGCTTTTGCACAGAAAAGGAAACCATAAACAAAACGAAAGACAACCCTCAGAATGAAGAAATTATTTACAAATGGAACATCCATTTCTTTTTAATTGTACCAAAACAGGGTCATATGATCTAATGTCTTTGTAATGATCATCTTCTTGGTGCAGATATAACCACTCAAGGGTTGATTGTCTCCATCGCTACACAGTTTGTGATTCCAATCATAGTAAAACACTGATAATTTCCAATCATAGTAAAACACTGATAATTTCCACAAGAAAAATACAGCAGAAGTATATTGAGACGGTCAGAATTAAGAATTGTTATTGATTTAAGTACTCTATAGGACAACTCAAAAGAAGCATTTATTGTTGTATACAACAACTATGATACATCATTAACACAAATAATTAGTTCATTGAATGAAATGATAGCATGTAAATTTAATAACTAATTTTTATTGTTTCTACTTTTCTAATTTGTTCTTTTTACACTTCTGGATGAAACAGAAAAAAGGAACCTTAAATATCCGTTATTTGCAATGATTACATAAATGTTCTATTTGTTTGGTTTTAAACAAGTTAATACTAGTCTTAATTAAGAAATCCAGTTCATTGCATTGTAAATATTGACTATATAAACTCTATCCTACTAAGGCCTGATCCAATTTTGTAAGCTTGTGGGAGGGAGCAGGGAGGTGAGGGAGATGGGTACAATCTTATGAGACTTGTTTTCTTATAATTTTGGGAGCCAAAGCTGGCATTTAAAAGACTCCTTGGACAATCCATGCAAGAATATCCTTTAACACAGTTCTTCTGGTTCTAGCAATGCTTCAAGCCAGCACCCGAGGGCCTTCCTGCTTAATACTCATGGTTTTTGAGGTCCCCTCTAACAGATGGATCATGTACTGTCTCCAGGCTGTCTTCTGAGACTGTGTTCATTTCTCTCTCTCCATCTCTCTCTGTTTTGTCTTAGTATACACTTGGTTTCCAAAGGCACAAAGTTTTGCCCGTCCATCAGTGGAAGCACAGTGCCCTTCTAATGAAGCTGACACTTTACTCTGCCCCCTCTACCCTTAGATTTATCAGATTAGGAGTCAGGTATGTTCCCCTGCATCCGTTAATCTTCAGAGCACCCATGGCAACCTCTCCAAATAGCCTCTTTGAGTGCCTCTTCTCTGACTTAAAGTTCAATATTAGGGATCCATTTCTGTTTTCCCCACCTCTGAGGACTGGAGAGTAATGCGAACAAACTGAAAATCTCTACAATAAAATCCTCTTCCTGGAATCCTTAACACTAACTCTTATATGGTTTATGTAGGAGATAGACTAATGCTGGCCAGATCAACTCCACAAAGCACAAAGCATCCTTAGAAGCTGGTTTAGCAAAAGAGTTTAAGATTCTGGGGTACTTGGTACCTATTTAATTGTTCTCCGACTTTGGGGCCACAGCCCAACAAGTTTTTGGTTAACATTTTTTTCTATTAAACTGGTGAATTCTTGGTTCAGTTATTATATATAAAAGGAATTCAACTAAGTACTTTACATATGCTATAGAATTTAATGTCCACAACATCCATATGATGCCATTATGATTCTTTTGTAGATAATAAAAAGAATCCAGGATTTTATAAAACTCAGTCAAGGTCAACCACTTGTAAATGGCAGAGCTGAGATCAGGCCCAAGGTTTCCAAGCCTCTTCAGAAAAGTTAAAGAAATTGGACATAACCTCCTTTGAATGATTCCTATGTGCCAGGCATTGTTAGAGTCTTTTACATTCAGTTACCTCACTTATTCTCACAAGAACTAAACAAAAAATATATTATTCTCCTTCATAGGGAAAATGGAAAGTGATTATACACATTTTCCAAGGTCATAAGGTACTTAATTGTACAACCAAAGTGAGATATAATTTTTTAATATAAAGCCTATGCACATTCAATTACACGATTTTGCCTTCTGGCAATTATGTCTTGTTTACTCCACTATAAATCCTGTCCACTGCTTTAGGTTTTTCTGCAATTGACTACATTTATTAAAATGGGTAGGCAGAGATTTTCTATGGCATGATTCATGCAAAGGCAGGAACATTCATTAGTTTATTCACAGTACCAATACTGCAAGCGTTAGGTAAACCATAATAAATAAGAAAGGCCTTGTATTGGCCTTGATTATCTCACACTTCTGTAAGAGAAAGGGATTCTAAAAGAATTACAATACATTGCTAAAAAGATTCAGTAGAACTGGGAACGATTACAACATACCAAGGAAGCAGCAATCAGGGAGAAATTGCAAAAAACTGATATGTGAGGTGAGATTGAGGAACGAGAAACTAAACAACTCAGACAAGAAGGACAGTGGGGGGATTACTGAGGAAGTAATAAGCCTGAGAATAGAAAGTTATGAGTAATTTGGTACAACAGTGGCATTGAGTATATGGAAAGAAGACAAAATTATTGTTGCCACAAAAGAAAGAAAAAGTAAACAGCTCTAACATTTGCTTTGGTTTGTTTTCATTCATTTAATCAGTCCTTTATTCTTCCAATCATCTTTTTGGGATATATTTCCTGAGTTATTGCCAGCTTCCAGTGATGAGACAGAAGCGCAATATATACGGCCCATCTTGGAATCACCATGAATGCTATCAAGATTTAGTAGGTGGAGTTGGAAGATTTCTACCTGTATTACACTTCACAGCACTGCCCCTTTAAAGCCTTAGGAGGGGCCTAAACAATGTGTTCACATGGACTGGTGATTCTAATTTTTAGAAAATTAATTAACAGACTTTAGTTTTCGGAGCAGTTTTAGGTTTATAGAAAAATCCAACAGATAGTAAAGAGTTCCCATATACTCCCTCCTCACCCGCCCTCCACCAATAGAGTTAAGGTATTATAAATATCTTGCATTAGTGTGGTGTATTTGTTATAATTGATGAATCAATATTGATACATTATAATTAACTGAAGTCCATAGTTTATGTTAGGGTTTACTCTTTTTGCTGTACAGCTGTACAGATGTTGACTAATGCATATCATGTATACACTATTACAGCATTGTACAGGATAGTTTCACAGCCCTAAAAATCCTCTGGACTTTATCTATTCATCCCTTTCCCCATCTCCTCTGAACGTCTAGCAACCACTGATCGTTTTTAGTCTCTAAACTTTTGCTTTTTCAACAACATCATACAGTTGGAATCTTACCATCTGTAACATTTGTAGACTGGTTTCTTAGTAATATGCATTTGATATTCCTCCATGTCCTTTGTGGCTTAATATCCAATTTCTTTTTATTGCTGGATAATATTTCATTGTCAGTTATGTACTACAGTTTATCCATTCACATTTTGAAAGACATCTTGGCTGCTTTCAGTTTTTGGCAATCGTGAATAAAAATGCTATAGACTTTCATGTGCAGGTTTTGTATGGACATAAGTTTTTAACCCATTTGGGTAAATATGTAGGAGCGTGAAATCTGTATCATATGGTAAGGCTATGTTTAACTTTGTAAGAAATTGCCAAATTATCTTCCTAAGTGGCTGTATCATTGGTGTTCCCACTAGCTATGACTGAGAGTTCCTGCTGTTCTGCATCTTCACTAGGGTTTGGTATTATTTGTTTTGTTTTTTCTTTTTAATCCATTCTAATACATGAATAGTGGTAGCTTGTTTTAGTTTGCAATTCCCTAATGGCATATAATGTTGAATATCTTTTCATATATTTATTTTTCATCTGTATATCTTCTTTGGTGAGGTGTCTGTTCATATCTTTTGTCCATATTTTAGTTAGGTTATTTTTCTATTGGTAAATTATAAATACTCTCTTTGTATATTTTAGATATCAATCCTTTATCAGATATTTGTTTTTGCAAATATCTTCTCCCAGTCTGTGACTTGTCTTTTTATTTCATTAACAATATTTTTTATAGAGCAGAAATTTTTAGTTTTAATCAGTTCCAAGTTATAATTTTTTTTTCTTTCATGGATCCTGCTTTTGGTATTTTACTTAAAACTAATCATCAAAGTCATCTAGATTTTTTCTTATGCTAGCTTCCAGAAATTTTGTAAAAGATTTGCATTTTACATTTAGACCTGAGATCCAATTTGGGTTAATTTTTTTGAACAGAGTAAGGTTGGTGTCTAGATTCTTTTTTTTTTTTTTTTATGCTGTCTCATAAAATAAGTTAGGAAATTCCTCCTCTGCTTCCATTTTCCAGAAGACATTTTAGAAGACTGGTATAATTTCTTACATAAAGGTTATTTTTTTTTAATATTCATCAGTGAAAACATATGGTTTCTGATTATTTCTCTATTGGAAAGTTATTAATTATTGATTCAATTTCTTTGACATGGGAGTATTCAGATCAATTTTTAAAGTATCCAAAATTTTAAAGAATGCTTCCTTTTTACCCTTTCCGTTCCTTTTGCTGCCGTTCCCATTGAATTTCCCTTCACTACAAGTGGCACTGGAATGGTCTAGGCAATCTTAGGTTCTTGAGAAAGAGAAATAGGGCTAGGTAGAATTTGTGTAGTGGTGTGTGGCTTTCCATCAATTCAGCATTTAGTGAAGTTACTGTAGGCTCTCTAGGGTAACAATGATTCCCCTGACTTCTCCAGCTGCACATTTTGTCAACTTAGTATCCTGATACCAAGCCTTACTGGGATATGACTGGGTCATAGAATGCATAGCACTACAAGTACTCGGGTAGTAGAAAAGAAACAAGAATTTACATGTAGTCTTTGGAAAATGCTTCTGATCACTAGTAGTATAAAGTTTAAAGTGAAGAATTTGGTTCTTATGGACATCTAGTAAAAACTAACTTTCTACCTTGTCAAAAAGATGTAATGATATACCATATAAAATACCTAATACACTATTTTGTGGGAGTAATGTAAAATGGAAGTAATTAGAATTTCTGATTGAGGGTTTAAACATACAATAATAATACTGCAGCAACCACATAATTATGTCATCATAAATTCCTCATTCCCAGTAACAATTCCAAAGAAACAAATAGTAATCAATTATGCTAGTGGAAATCTTGAATTATAGAAACAATATTAAAAAATTGCTTTTATATAAAGAAATTTTCAAAAAGTTTAATGGAAGAATATAGGAAAATGCTATAAGCAGATAATCACAAAACTTTACTTATTGACTAAATTTGGAGTATTTATCAGTTGTCTTAAAAAATATATTGGTTGTGATTTTTTCTTTATTAAAAAAAAAAGTTGGACGTAGTTTTGTGTTCAAAACTTTGTGTATTTTATTCTTAAAGAGGTTTCATCAAATTTTACAAATTGCATAAGGTTCAGATCCCATAAAACCTGAATCTATTCCTAATTTTGAAGCCATAAAAATTTATGGAATACAAACATAGTGAAAACTATGTCTTCTTTGTGAGTTGAATCTTTTTTCACTGAGATCTTATATTCTATTGTAATGCTTTCTGCTTTGGAGCCTCCTCTAACCAATAATAATTATAGTTATCCCAGCTTTATTTTACTTTCCCTTTGCATGCTCTACATATTGCTATCTTTTATTTAAAATCTTTTTCTGTGAGTATTTTTTAGATGTGTTTCTTGTAAAAGCATATTCTTAGCCATACTTTTTCTTATGCATTCTCGAATTCTGTTTAAACTGGGTCATTCTGTCCATTTGATTTAATATCACTACTGGAATATTTAGGGGTTAAATGCTTTCTTTTCTGACTTGTCCTATGTTACTTTTTTTCCTTTTTGTTTTCCTGTCTTCTTTTGGATTCTTCAAATCTTATCTATCTTGGTGCCATTATCCTATATCAATTTGTTTTATAGCATCTCTTTCTGTTCTTTTAGTAATTAATTATGTGGTATCTACAAATTATTTAATAATCCTCCCTTCAAGAAATTTGGTTTATACGTCCTTCCTTTAAATCTGTGCTGACATGAGTGACTTGCCTATAATCAATGGAATGCAGCCAAAGTGACACTGTTTGATATTTAAGGCTAGGACAACAGGCCATGAAACTTCCTCCTGGTGATCTTAGGGTGTTTGCTCTTCGGAAAGTTAGTCACAACTACCCTAAGACTACCATCCTAGAAAAGTGACTGGCCAACGACCCCAGCTGGGCTCCCATCTGATAGGTAAGCATCATCAAATGTCAGTCCAGCCAAATCATCAGATACCTACATACTTAATCAACATGTAACAGAAACTGAAATAATTTTTCTATTTCTGAAAGATATCTTTTATAATTGCATTTAGTGAGTTTCCTATGTCTGAAGGATCCCTTTTATAATTACATTTGGTGGAGGCTTAGAATTGGTGAATTCTGTCAGTGATTATTTTGTCTGAAAATTTCTCCAAAAAAAACAAACAGCTCCATTCTTGAAGAATATTTTGGTAGTGCAGAAAATTGTAAGTAGTTAGTTGTCAGTGATTTTCTTTCATGATCTTGAAGATATCTTTCCACTGTTGTATAGTTTCCAATGTTTTTGATGAAAGTCCATATAAATCTAAGTATCTCTTTAAGGGTACATTGTCTTTCATTGTCTTCACTTTCACCCTGATGGGTCTGCTTATGGATTTATATCTATTTATTCTTCCTGAGCCTCTCTGACTTTCTGATTCAGAGGATAGGTGTCTTTCAGCAGTTCTTGGGAACTCTTGGTCATTACCACTACACACATTTTCTTTGTCTCATTCTCCCTTCTGTGGTTCCATTCTGAAGAGCTCCTCTCACTCTACTTCTGACCTACACACACCGTAATTCTCTCTTTACCTGTGTTTAATTTGATATTAAATTATCTACAAAGTTTTAAATTTGTATTTTGCTTTTCTATTACTATTGCTGATTCCATTACAAATCTGCAATCTCATTAGTTACAGTCTTCAATGCCTTAAGTAAATTCAAACTTTCTCTAATTTACAACATTAATATGTGCTATTACAATTTGTGTTCCGTAATCTAATAACAAGGACCTCTTTGGGGTCTATTTTCCTTATCTTACATTCACTTTGATTCCTGCTTTTTGCATTGTGCACTTCATAATTCTCAACTTTTTGTTCAATCATGTATTTAAAAGTTAATATTGAAAATAAGTGTGAGACCTTTGATAATCTACTATGGCCACAGAATAAACTTAAACATTTGTTCCACAGTGGTAGTACCTTGGGGTAACTGGCAGAGGTCAAGGGAAAAAAAAATCCACTCTGAGAAAATATAACAACTTCCCTGCATGCAACCTTTCAGAGTAGGGGACCAGAGCAGGTACTGTTCCTCTGGGATTTCTGCCTTTGGAAGGAGTTAAACTGCATTGATGCAGGCTAAGGAGTCCACCTTACCTCTTCTCTCATTCCCTTTTCTTAAATGTGTGGAGGGTCTCCGGGGAAATTCTCTTTGTGGTCCAAGCCCAAATAAGTGGTTTACTTAGCCAGAGTCTCTACCCTGCCACCATACCTCACTGGAGACTTCGTTTTTGTTTTTCTTTTTATGCCAACAGGGCATATATGACTCTGATTTACTCCTTAGAGCTCTAATTCTCTTTCTGTGAAATACCTGATCCTCTAAAACAGAGTCTGAGGCTTCCATCAGCAAGCTCTCTTTAGCAGGAGGCTTGGTGCTGGCAGTGTTTTTACCTGAAGTTGGAAGTCTTGTTCAGTTATTTTCACTTAAGCATGTGCTGATTGGTTTCACATTTAAACTTCATGATTTTTGTTACCACGCTTCATGGTGACAGATTGTCATCTTAAATATTTTATCCTGTGCTCTCAGCATCCCCTGGAGAACCTTGGATGACAAGCTAATACAAACAGTTATTAGTGGACAACTTTGTGCTAAAGCCTTTGCCTAGATTCACATGAGTGAATGTGCCAGATCTCACATTCACGTGTGACTCAGCAATATTTAAGAAGCTCAATGTAAAAAATCTCAATCTCACCTAAAGAGTCTGAGGGATAAATGAGATTAAGGACTTAAAATAATTTTGGAAGCTGTAAAAGGCTATATATAAGTGCTTGTGGTTATATGATCATGACCTGCTCTTATTAGTCTATTTGCAGGTATTGTCTATGAATTAAATATCTTGATCATAAGGTTTATTTGATGTCATATTTTTATATTGGAAAATAACTGATTCCTTATCTCATTTTAAAATTCAAAATTTATCCACTTTTTTGCCAAAATCAAGCCAGTAATACAGCTCATACAGTCAACTTGAATTACTACTACCCAATAGAAACAAATAATTGTGAGTTGTTTATGGCTAATATTGGATGCTGAGATTTTATATATATATATATATATATATATATATATATATATATATGACAAATATATGTATAATATAAAAATATCTTTAAATATATAGATTTATACAATATATAATATATAGATTTAAACAATTCATAAACAATATATAAAATACACATTTAAACATGCATAAAGAATATATAAAATAAATATATATATATTTAAAGAACTCATATATATATGTCAGTATCCAATATTAGTTGAATACACAATTAAAAAATTTTTTTTTCAATGAACCAGCTTCTATTGCAATGATTCAGAATGAGAGGAATGGTATTCTATTTCCTATTTATAACAAAAAGAAATATCACACATACAACACACTATCTTCTTTTGTCACTAATGAAGCTACTTAAAGGAACTGATGTTCAGTTGAAAATATAAAGAAATAAATAAAAACATTTCTCGATGCAGATACTTAAAGTACCAAATACTATAGCATTGTTGTTTCTAAGTCGTTATATTACAAAAACGATGTCAAGGAAACAGTTCCTTTTAACTCCCCTATCAAAAAATATTTACGATTTTATTTCTGCATATTCTTTTTTATGAAATATATAATGCATTCTAATGCATTGGTTAAAGATGTAGATTCTGGATTTAGCTAATTCTGCATATAAATATTGTCTCTACAATTACCAGCCCTGTAACTTGGAGGAATGCCATAGACTTTCTCTGCTTTAGTTTTGTTATCAGAAAAATGGCATAATATTTCCTATTTCATGGATATTTTTAAACATTTAAGAATGGGATATTTGAGAGAAATGAATGAGGTAACATAAGTATGGAACACATAGTAAACTCATTACCAATACATACTAGGCTATATTGCTGTGAAAATTCTATTGTGATTTCAAAAAATAAAATATCTTTTCACTATATAAATGTAATTATTTTATGAATTGTGGACTAATATTTGTGTTGAATTTTCTGTCACATTAAACCAAATTCTATGTGTTCTGTATTAACAAAGAGGAAAGAAATCTACCAAAAATTATTCTTCATATACATAGACACAATGCTACTTGACAAAATGTGAACAGTTAAAACTGAAAAACAAAACCTCAGTTACATCAGCATCGAATATTATATTTTATAAAAATTTAGGCACACACTTAATGAACTATCTGTAAGACCTGTGTATTAGATATCCATTTCTGTGTGACAAAACCCTTTAAAACTTAGTAACTATAAAATTCAATAATCCTTTGCTTATTCATGTATTCCATGATTGACTAATTGGTATGAGGTGTTAGCAGGAAGTCTTAGTTCCTCCACCCCTCTCTAGTATCCCCATGGTGTGGTAGCAGATAGCATGGCAGCTGGCTTCCTCTAGAATGAGAGATCCAAGAGATTGAGAAGCACACAGAATAAGGGGAGGAGAATTAGTTTCCACCTTTTGAAGGAAGGAGTGGCAAAAAAATTGTGGACATATGTTAAAACCACTGTACATTGGAAACTGCAAAACATTTGAGAGAAATTTTTTTAAAATAAACAAATCAGGAAATACGGCATGCCTACAGACTGGATCATTTTTATCAATTCTCTCTGAATTTATCTGTACTCTAAATACAGTCATGATGAAAGTCCATCAGGGTTGTGAGTATGTGTGTGTGGGTGAAAATTTTGACACTATGATTCTAAAATGCACAGCTAATATCAGTACTTACTTAGAAGTTACAGGAATAAAGACATTGTACTTTTGGTGTAAGGATAAATATATAGAGCAATAAAACTGATTAAGGAAACCAAAGATAAACCAACTCAAATACAGTGTTATGGGTTGAATCGTGTTCCCCCCAAAAGATGTTGAAGTTGTAACCCCCAGTACCTGGGAATGGGATCTTATTTGAAAATATGGTCTTTACAGACAGGCAAGTTAAGATGAAGTCATTAGGATGAGTCCTAGTCCAATATGACTGTGCTTTGATAAAAAAGAGGAAACATACACACAGACACAGAAATACATGGAGGGGAGAAAATGGGAAGACACAGGGAGAACGGCTGTGCCTACCAGAAGCTAGCAGACAGACGTGGAATGGATTCAAGCTCACAGCGCTCAAAAAGAACCAATAGTGTTGATACCTTGATTTCAGGCATCTTTCCTCCAGAACAAAGAAACAATTCTATTGTTTAAACTGCCCAGTTTCTGGTACTTTGTTTCTGCAGCTCCAGGAAACTAATACAATGGGGAATGAAGGTCATTTCAACAAATGGTGCTGGAAAAACTGGATATATATATATGTATATTTATATATATTTATATATAAAATTCTCATGCTTACCTTGCACAATAAATAAAATTATTGAAATGGATAGGGGACTTAAGCATTTAAGGCAAAGTTACAAAGACTCTAGAATAAGCAATAGGATATAATCTTTGTTACTTTGATGTAAGCAAAGCTTTCTTAGCTAGGACATTAAAAACACATACTATAAAAGAATAAATTTAACTTTACTTCCATGAAATTTAAAAATTCTGCTTTTTTCAGGACACAATTTCGAAAGATGATAAATGACAAAGCAAGACACCAAATTTGGATAATGTTTAAAATCTACATGCCCTACAAAGGATTTGTATCCAGAATACATTAAAACAAACAAACAAACGCATAACTCAGTAAGAAGGCAAACAACACAATTAAAACATCATGAACTTCCAGCTACTGCCTAGAATATAAAAATATGAAAAGAATGTAAATTCCACACTAACAAAAACTAAAAAGAGGTCCATTTATAAAATTATAATTTTCTTAGAACTAGCAGAGAGCTGAATTTGCAAAGCTCCTAATTAGCCTGAAAGCTAATGATAAAAGCAACTTCAAGGAGAGACAGGATGTGAGCACTGACTCACCTGGGTCAGAGGATGGGAGGAAGTCGGTGACCGTAGAACAAGGTAAGGAGCTTTCAGATGAAGTTTTCTAAGGAATTGCTGAAGGCTGAGTGGGTGGTGGGGGTAGTGATATATAAGCCATGGTGAGTACAGACACAAAATTGTCAGACCCACTTTCAGGTTCATCTCAGTAGAATGTCACTGAGCCTGAGAAAGATTCAAAGCAGAGAGAAACATCATCAGCGTTCCAGGCACGTGAAAGAGTATACCCCTAGAGCCCTGCTCAGGGATCCTTCTCCGCTGGGGAAAAAACCAACAAACAAACCAACAAACAACAAAAAATTTTAAGCTGCTGGGTGAAGGCCAGTAAACTCTGTATTCTCATGATGCAGGTAAAGACCTATTGGAACAAAAGTAAGGGAAAATTAAACAAGCAAACAAACAAGAAAATTCTATCCCGGGAGAGGGGAATGAAAACTTTCTCAGACCAAACCAATTAGAGGTCATCTCTACTGTTTGTTTCTAGTGCCTTAACAGTGACATTTCTATGTCAGGCATTTAATAAACACCTATTTTTCTTAAGATTTTTTTGATGTGGACCATTTTTAAAGTCTTTACTGAATTTGTTACAATATTGCTTCTTTTTTTTTTTTTTTTAATGTTCTGGTTTTCTGGCTGTGAGGCATGTGGCATCCTAGCTCCCCAACCAGGGATCGAACACACACCCACTGTATTGGAAGGCGAAGTCTTAACCACTGGACTGCCAGGGAAGTCCCAATAAACACCTATTAGATGGTATAGATATTGCTTGGAAATTA
>NW_006780882.1:1464289-1466027 GCF_000442215.2 Lipotes vexillifer | reverse complement strand
AATTACAGATATGGCTTTATACACTCTTTCATTCATACCAACCATAACATGGTTTTACAGACACCTAGGATATAAAATACAATTCCATTAAAGAAAATGTTATTTCTTAAAATAAATTTAGTAAAACATGTACTTCTAAGGAAGATAAATTGCAATGTGAAATCTGTATTAATGATCTTAATCAATTTTTTGTTACCAAGTTAATAATTTTCTGGTTGAGACAGTCTCAAATAACCCTTCAGTGTGTCCTAATAATGCTACATTCAGAAATCCATTTTTTAACACCTATTCTAAAAATTGTCTTAGAAAAAAAATAGAATTTACATAGAATTCCATGTAAATATCAGGATGCCGTCAGATGATTCCAACACTTTATTACAGCAAATTGTTCACCCAAGTTGAAACGTTGTTCTAGAGTAAAAGAATCTAAAGGGAAACAACCCTATATGATATGCAAGAAGTAAAATCAGGTCTTAGTCAAGAGAAAATTAACAAAGCTTTCGATTTATTTTTAGACTACAAAGAATATTTCAATTTACAGTGAATGCTGGATGATATTATGGATTCTGTTGATTTTCTTAGGTGTGATTTTAGCTTGGTGATCCAAAGAGATATGCTTTTTCTTAGGATATGCTGAGGTAGATCAACAAAATATGTAAAATTAACAATATTGACAAATTTTTGAATCTATGTGGTGACGAATGACAACTGTACCATTCTATATATTTTATGTTTGAAAATATATGTAATTTAAAAATTTGGGGAAACTTCCTATCAATAACTTTTTGGAGGAGGTAAGGATATACAATGGAGAAAAGACAGCCTCTTCAATAAGTGGTGCTGGGAAAACTGGACACCTACATGTAAAAGAATGAAATTAGAACACTCCCTAACACCATACACAAAAATAAACTCAAAATGTATTAAAGACCTAAATGTAAGAGTGGACACTATAAAACTCTTAGAGGAAAACATAGGAAGAACACTCTTTGACATAAATCACAGTAAGATCTTTTTTGATCCACCTCCTAGAATAATGGAAGTAAAAATAAAAATAAACAAATGAGACCTAATGAAACTTAAAAGCTTTTGCAAAGCAAAGGAAACTACAAACAAGATGAAAAGACAACCCTCAGAATGGAAGAAAATATGTGCAAACGAATCAACAGACAAAGGATTAATCTCCAAAATATATAAACAGCTCATGCAGCTCAATACTAAAAAAACAAACAACCCAGTCCAAAAATGGGCAGAAGACCTAAACAGACATTTCTCCATTTAAGACATACAGATGGAAGCACATGGAAAGCAGCTCAATATCACTAATTATTAGAGAAATGCAAATCAAAACTACAATGAGGGCTTCCCTGGTGGCACAGTGGTTGAGAGTCCGCCTGCTGATGCAGGGGACATGGGTTCGTGCCCCGGTCCGGGAGGATCCCACATGCCACAGAGTGGCTGGGCCCATGAGCCATGGCTGTTGAGACTGTGTGTCTGGAGCCTGTGCTCCACAACGGGAGAGGCCACAGTGGTGAGAGGCCAGCATACTGAAAAAAAAAAAAAAAAAACTACAATGAGGTATAACTTCACACCAGTTAGAATGGGCAGCATAAGAAAATCTACAAACAAATGCTGGAGAGGGTGTGGAGAACAGGGTACCCTCTTGCACTGTTTGTGGGAATGTAAATTGATACAGCCACTATGGAGAACAGTATGGAGGTTCCTTAAAAAACTAAAA
>NW_006780882.1:1418363-1462232 GCF_000442215.2 Lipotes vexillifer | reverse complement strand
TCTGTGGAAACATGAATAGACAGCGAATCATCCCAAATTGAGGAGGTGGACTTCTAGAGCAAGATCTATGATTTTTTTCCCCTTTTCCTCTTTTTGTGAATGTGTATGTGTATGCTTCTGTATGAGATCTTGTCTGTATAGGTTTGCTTCCACCATTTGTCCTAGCGTTCTATCCATCCACTGGTTTTTTTTTAAATTTTTTTTTTAATAATTAATTTTAATTTAAAGAACTCTATTATACTTTACCTTCTTTCTATCTTTCCTTCCTTCCTTCCCTCTTTCAGACAACGAATCATCCCAAATTGAGGAGGTGGACTTGGAGAGCAAGTTTTATGATTTTTTCCACTTTACCTCTTTTTGTGAGGGTATATGTGTATGCTTCTATGTAAGATTTTGTCTCTATAACTTTGCTTCCTTGTCTTGTCCTAAGGTTCTATCCGTCACTTTTTTTTTCTTTTCTCTAAATAATTATTTTTTTAATTCAATAACTTTATTAAACTTTATTTTATTTTACTCTATCTTCTTTCTTTATTTTTTCTTCCTTCCCTCCATTCCTTCCTTCCCTCCTCCCTCCCTCTCTCCCTCCCTCTTTTCTTTCCTTCTTGCCTTCTTCCTTTCTTTTCTTCTTTCTTTCTTTCTTCCTTCCCTCCTTCCTTCCTTCCCTCCTCTCTTTCTTTCTTTCTTTCTTTCTTTCCTATTTCCTCCTACTTATACTAATTCTCTCTACTTTCTCTCCCTTTTATTCTGAGCCGAGTGGATGAAAGGCTCTTGCTGCTCCAGCCAGGAGTCAGGACTCTGCCTCTGAGGTGGGAGAGCCAACTTCAGAACACTCGTCAAGAAGAGACCTCCCAGCCCCACATAATATCAAACGGCGAAAATCTCCCAGAGATCTCCATCTCAACACCAGCACCCAGCTTCGCTCAACGACCAGCAAGCTACAGTGCTGGACAACCTATGCCAACCATATAGCAAAACAGGAACACAACCCCACCCACTAGCAGAGAGGCTGCCTAAAATCATAATAAGTCCACAGACACCCCAAAACACACCACCAGACGTGGACCTGCCCACTAGAGAGACAAGATCTAGCCTCATACACCACAACACAGCCACTAGTCCCCTCCACCAGGAAGCCTACACAACGCACTGAACCAACCTTAGCCACTGGAGACAGACATCAAAAACAACGGGAGCTACGAACTTGCAGCCTGCAAAAAGGTGAACCCAATCACAGTAAGATAAGCAAAATGAGAAGACAGAAAAACACACAGCAGATGAAGGAGCAGGATAAAAACCCACCAGACCTAACAAATGAAGAGGAAATAGGCAGTCTACCTGAAAAAGAGTTCAGAATAATGATAGTAAAGATGATCCAAAATCTTGGAAATAGAATGGACAAAATGCAAGAAGCAGTTAACAAGGACCTAGAAGAAATAAAGATGAAACAGACAATGATGAACAACACAATAAATGAAATGAAAAATACTCTAGATGGGATCAATAGCAGAATAAATGAGGCAGAAGAACGGATAAGTGACCTGGAAGATAAAATAGTGGAAATAACTACTGCAGAGCAGAATAAAGAAAAAAGAATGAAAAGAACTGAGGACAGTCTCAGAGACCTCTGGGACAACATTAAACGCACCAACATTCGAATTATAGGGGTTCCAGAAGAAGAAGAGAAAAAGAAAGGGACTGAGAAAATATTTGAAGAGATTATAGTTGAAAACTTCCCTAATATGGGAAAGGAAATCGTTAATCAAGTCCAGGAAGCACAGAGAGTCCCATACAGGATAAATTCAAGGAGAAATACGCCAAGACACATATTAATCAAACTGTCAAAAACTAAATACAAAGAAAGCATATTAAAAGCAGCAAGGGAAAAACAACAAATAACACACAAGGGAATCCCCATAAGGTTAACAGCTGATCTCTCAGCAGAAACTCTACAAGCCAGAAGGGAGTGGCAGGACATACTGAAAGTGATGAAGGAGAAAAACCTGCAACCAAGATTACTCTACCCAGCAAGGATCTCATTCAGATTTGATGGAGAAATTAAAACCTTTACAGACAAGCAAAAGCTGAGAGAGTTCAGCACCACCAAACCAGCTTTACAACAAATGCTAAAGGAACTTCTCTAGACAAAAACACAAGAGAAGGAAAAGTCCTATAATAACGAACCCAAAACAATTTAGAAAATGGGAATAGGAACATACATATCGATAATTACCTTAAATGTAAATGGACTAAATGCTCCCACCAAAAGACACAGATTGGCTGAATGGATACAAAAACAAGACCCATATATATGCTGTCTACAAGAGACCCACTTCAGACCTAGAGACACATACAGACTGAAAGTAAGGGGATGGAAAAAGATATTCCATGCAAATGGAAACCAAAAGAAAGCTGGAGTAGCAATTCTCATATCAGACAAAATAGACTTTAAAATAAGGACTATCAGAAGAGACAAAGAAGGACACTACATAATGATTAAGGGATCGATCCAAGAAGAAGATATAACAATTGTAAATATTTATGCACCCAACATAGGAGCACCTCAATACATAAGGCAAAAACTAGCAGCCATAAAAGGGGAAATCGACAGTAACACATTCATAGTAGGGGACTTCAACACCCCACTTTCACCAATGGACAGATCATCCAAAATGAAAATAAATAAGGAAACACAAGCTTTAAATGATACATTAAACAGGATGGACTTAATTGATATTTATAGGACACTCCATCCAAAAACAACAGAATACACATTTTTCTCAAGTGCTCATGGAACATTCTCCAGGATAGATCATATCTTGGGTCACAAATCAAGCCTTGGTAAATTTAAGAAAATTGAAATTATATCAAGTATCTTTTCCGACCACAACGCCATGAGATTAGATATCAATTATAGGAAAAGAGCAGTAAAAAATACAAACACATGGAGGCTAAACAATACACTACTTAGTAACGAAGTGATCACTGAAGAAATCAAAGAGGAAATTAAAAAATACCTAGAAACAAATGACAATGGAGATACAACGACCCAAAACCTATGGGATGCAGCAAAAGCAGTTCTAAGAGGGAAGTTTATAGCAATACAAGCCCACCTTAAGAAGCAGGAAACATCTCGAATAAACAACCTAACCTTGCACCTCAAGCAATTAGAGAAAGAAGAACAAAAAAACCCCAGAGTTAGCAGAAGGAAAGAAATCATAAAAATCAGATCAGAAATAAATGAAAAAGAAATGAAGGAAACAATAGCAAAGATCAATAAAACTAAAAGCTGGTTCTTTGAGAAGATTAACAAAATTGATAAACCATTAGCCAGACTCATCAAGAAAATAAGGGAGAAGACTCAAATCAATAGAATCAGAAATGAAAAAGGAGAAGTAACAACTGACACTGCAGAAATACAAAAAATCATGAGGGATTACTACAAGCAACTCTATGCCAATAAAATGGACAATCTGGAAGAAATGGACAAATTCTTAGAAATGCACAAACTGCCAAGACCTGAATCAGGAAGAAATAGAAAATATGAACAGACCAATCACAAACACTGAAATTGAAACTGTGATTAAAAATCTTCCAACAAACAAAAGCCCAGGAAAGATGGCTTCACAGGCGAATTCTATCAAACATTTAGAGAAGAGCGAACACCTATCTTTCTCAAACTCTTCCAAAATATAGCAGAGGGAGAAACACTCCCAAACTCATTCTACGAGGCCACCATCACCTTGATACCAAAACCAGACAAGGATGTCACAAAGAAAGAAAACTACAGGCCAATATCACTGATGAACATAGATGCAAAAATCCTCAACAAAATACTAGCAAACAGAATCCAACAGCAAATTAAAAGGATCATACACCATGATCAAGTGGGGTTTATTCCAGGAATGCAAGGATTCTTCAGTATACGCAAATCTATCAATGGGATTAACCATATTAAAAAATTGAAGGAGAAAAACCATATGATCATCTCAATAGATGCAGAGAAAGCTTTTGACAAAATTCAACACCCAATTATGATAAAAACCCTGCAGAAAGTAGGGATAGAGGGAACTTCTCTCAATATAATAAAGGCTGTATATGACAAGCCCACAGCCAACATCATCCTCAGTGGTGAAAAACTGAAAGCATTTCCACTATGGTCAGGAACAAGACAAGGTTGCCCACTCTCACCACTTGCATTCAACATAGTTTTGGAAGTTTTATCCACAGCAATCAGAGAAGAAACGGAAATAAAAGGAATCCAACTCGGAAAAGAAGAAGTAAAGCTGTCACTGTTTGCAGATGACATGATACTATACATAGAGAATCCTAAAGATGCTACCAGAAAACTACTAGAGCTAATCAATGAATTTGGTAAAGTAGCAGGATACAAAATTAATGCACAGAAATCTCTGGCATTCCTATATACTAATGATGAAAAATCTGAAAGTGAAATCAAGAAAACACTCCCATTTACCATTGCAACAAAAAGAATAAAATATCTAGGAATAAACCTACCTAAGGAGACAAAAGACCTGTATGCAGAAAATTATAAGACACTGATGAAAGAAATTAAAGATGATACAAACAGATGGAGAGATATACCATGTTCTTGGATTGGAAGAATCAACATTGTGAAAATGACTCTACTTCCCAAAGCAATCTATAGATTCAATGCAATCCCTATCAAACTACCACTGGCATTTTTCACAGAACTAGAACAAAAAATTTCACAATTTGTATGGAAACACAAAAGACCCCGAATAGCCAAAGCAATCTTGAGAACAAAAAATGGAGCTGGAGGAATCAGGCTGCCTGACTTCAGACTATACTACAAAGCTACAGTAATCAAGACAGTATGGTACTGGCACAAAAACAGAAAGATAGATCAATGGAATAGGATAGAAAGCCCAGAGATAAACCCATGCACATATGGTCACCTTATCTTTGATAAAGGTGGCAGGAATATACAGTGGAGAAAGGACAGCCCCTTCAATAAGTGGTGCTGGGAAAACTGGACAGGTACATGTAAAAGTATGAGATTAGATCACTCCCTAACACCATACACAAAAATAAGCTCAAAATGGATTAAAGACCTAAATGTAAGGCCAGAAACTATCAAACTCTTAGAGGAAAACATAGGCAGAACACTCTATGACATAAATCACAGCAAGATCCTTCTTGACCCATCTCCTAGAGTAATGGAGATAAAAACAAAAATAAACAAATGGGACCTAATGAAACTTCAAAGCTTTTGCACAGCAAAGGAAACCATAAACAAGACCAAAAGACAGCCCTCAGAATGGGAGAAAATATTTGCAAATGAATCAACTGACAAAGGATTAATCTCTAAAATTTACAGGCAGCTCATGCAGCTCAATAACAAAAAAATAAACAACCCAATCCAAAAATGGGCAGAAGACCTAAATAGACATTTCTCCAAAGAAGATATACAGACTGCCAACAAACACATGAAAGAATGCTCAACATCATTAATCATTAGAGAAATGCAAATCAAAACTACAATGAGATATCATCTCACACCAGTCAGAATGGCCATCATCAAAAAATCTAGAAACAATAAATGCTGGAGAGGGTGTGGAGAAAAGGGAACACTCTTGCACTGCTGGTGGGAATGTGAATTGGTTCAGCCACTATGGAGAACAGTATGGAGGTTCCTTAAAAAACTACAAATAGAACTACCATATGACCCAGCAATCCCACTACTAGGTATATACCCTGAGGAAACCAGAATTCAGAAAGAGTCATGTACCAAAATGTTCATTGCAGCTCTATTTACAATAGCCCGGAGATGGAAACAACCTAAGTGCCCGTCGTCGGATGAATGGATAAAGAAGATGTGGCACATATATACAATGGAATATTACTCAGCCATAAAAAGAAACGAAATTGAGCTATTTGTAATGAGGTGGATAGATCCAGAGTCTGTCATACATAGTGAAGTAAGTCAGAAAGAGAAGGACAAATACCGTATGCTAACACATATATATGGAATTTAAGAAAAAAAAATGTTATGAAGAACCTAGGGGTAAAACAGGAATAAAGACACAGACCTACTGGAGAACAGACTTGAGGATATGGGGAGGGGGAAGGGTGAGGTGTGATAGGGCGAGAGAGAGACATGGACATATATATACTAACAAACATAAGGTAGATAGCCAGTGGGAAGCAGCCGCATGGCACAGGGAAACCGGCTCAGTTCTTTGTGGCTGTCTGGAGGGGTGGGATAGGGAGGGTGGGAGGAAGGGAGACAAAGAGGGAAGAGATATGGGAACATATGTATATGTATAACTGATTCACTCTGTTATAAAGTAGAAACTAACACACCATTGTAAAGCAATTATACCCCAATAAAGATTTAAAAAAAAAAAAGAAGAAGAAGATGTGGGACATATATACAGTGGAATATTACTCAGCCATAAAAAGGAATGAAATTGGGTCATTTGTGGAGACTTGGATGGACCTAGAGACTGTCATACAGAGCAAGATAAGTCAGAAAGAGAAAAACAAATATATATTAATGCATATATGTTGAACCTAGAAAAATGGTACAGATGAACGTGTTTGCAGGGCAGAAACAGAGACACAGATGTAGAGAACAAACGTATGGAAACCAAGGGGGTAAAGTGGCCGGGGTATGGTGGTGGTGTGATGAATTGGGAGATTGGGATTGACATATATACACTAATACGTATAAAATGGATAACTAACAAGAACCTGCTGTATAAAAAAATTAATTAAATAAAGTTCAAAAAGAAAAAAAAAGCGTTTTGGGACTTCCCTGGTGGTGCAGTGGTTAAGAATTTGCCTGCCAATACAGGGTACACAAGCTTGAGCCCTGGTGCGGGAAGATCCCACATATCCCAGAGCACCTAAGAGCATGCGCCAAAACGACTGAGCCTGTGCTCTAGAGCCTGCGAGCCACAACTACTGAGCCAGCGTGCCACAACTACTGAAGCCCACGCACCTAGAGCCCATGCTCTGCAACAAGACAAGCCATCGCAATGCCTGCGTACGGTACGGCCTGCGTACCGTAACCAAGAGTAGCCTGGCTCAATGCAACTAAAGAAAGCCCATGTGCAGCAAGAAAGATCCGACCCAGCAAAAAATAAATAAATAAATAAATAAATTTACTAAAAAAAAGAAAAGAACTTTTTGAATCTTCATACCAGAATCTGCATACCAGATTCACTGTCCTCTGGACTTCACTGAGAACTGAATCCAGCACATTTTCCTGTTTTTTGATCTAAACAATTCTGGGTCCAGGTAATAAAAAAAAGAGAAAAAAAGGTTAGCTGTTTGCTCCAGGAAATACTAGCTCTTGGAAGGTAAGACTGTGAACCAAATAGCTTACCTTTCAAGACTAGCATCTTGCTCACCAAGGCTCACTTCAGGACCTTCTCTCTTTGGGCCAAACCAGTTCAAAGCATTCATGCCATCAACTGCCTACTCCCATCCAGTTCCCTGATTTTCAATGAGGCCCTAAAAACCCACAAATATCCTTCCCTAATTCTCCTATTTTAAAACAATACCAGTGTCTGTCAAGGTGGCTTATTACTGCAATAAGCCTAAAAAAACTATATTTGCTTCAACAAGTGGGTATTCTGATAGTTATTTGAGGCACTGACAGTTGACATTTCTCATAGTTTTTTCATTAGAGGTCCTGGTTCTAAAATGACACAATCACCAAATGTCATGTGTCAATCTCAGTTAGATCTTAATGCAGAAAAACCAAAAATAGCTTAAGAGAATGTTGTGGGAATTAGGGAAATTTAAATGTTTTCTGAATATGAAATGACATTATGGAATTTTTGTTTACTTGTATAGGTGTTGTATGTAGTTTGTAAATTATGTGGGAGATTGTTTTTTCTTAGAACATGCTGAAATATTGTTGGGTGTACTATTTTCAGAAGGTATAGCAAAACAGATGATGTACAGATCAATAAAAAAGATTAAGTATACACAGAAAATTATTAAAATTCTTAAATCCAGCTGGACGGTATATGCACACTCAGTGTATTTGTTTTCAACTTTTGCTAGAATATCTTATTTTAAAAATATGGGAAATATACTTCCCCAAAGCTTTGTAGGAACACAGACCAGAAACTGCCTTCTGGTTGTTAATATTGTCTACAAGTTGTCTGTTTAGAGTTTCTTGAAGTTAGCCAAAAATTTTACATTTGAATATTTCACATTGAGAATCTAAAGTATATTTTTGTAATATCCCACCAAAGAGCTTTTTCAATTTACTCAAATCCTCACACCCATAAATCTGAAGGTAGACACTTACATTACATTTTATTACATTCAATGTCTACATTAGTCTCTGAGAGATTCTTTGGGAAAAAAATGCATATACACACTTTGTGTATACACACATATACATAAACACACATACATTTACAATTAAGCATTACTTCCTTCTGATATTTTGAATGAAGGAGGTAGGGCCAAATCATAAACATAGCTATTTTATGTTTTATTTCATAAACATAGCTATAAAGATAAATATAGCTATTTATCTTTAACCAAAAAGTGGTATTTTAGAAGCTTGAAAATGACAGAGCTATCTGCTGAAACATTCTATGAAACTCATGAATTACTACTTCTGAGTTTCCCTAGAGCTATTAAAATTTGAAAAGGAGAGAAAGGAAAAAAAAAAGCCTTCCATCCCAATCTACAAAAAGGGATTAAACATCATGGCATTGACATCTGGACTTTCCAGCAGGTGAATAACAGGCCTACGCAGAATTGACAGCCCGCTGACTTTTATTTAATTCAAAATTACTATTCATGTCAACTCAAATTCCAGAGAAAGTGGCAATCTGGTGTCACAAATGCTGAATGTGAGCAAGACTGTCACACAAAGGTTAGTACCATATGTCACACTTAAAATAGAAACATAATTTTCTTTGGGGGCATGGATTATAAAATGTCCACTAAGACTGACTTTTATTGGTATTTGCAATACTAAATCATTTAACAAATTCATGGCTGTGGTTTATATTTTAATACAGCATTTTTAGCATATATTTATCATGAATAGATAATTTTATATAGGTATAAGTGTATAAAAACACACACATGTATATATATGTATATATACAAAAAATAAAATATATGAGTGTGTATGTATAAAATATACACAAAAACATGTTTACGTGGGTATATATGTATAAGCTATATATGATATATCTACATTATATAGATATAAGACAGCCCCCAACAAGAAAATTTCTCAAAGTCAAAATGTCAATAGCGCCTGTTTAACACTTTTAAAAATATAAAGATCCCATAACTCATTAAACATTTAAGATTTTTTTTGTAAGAATTATATGCTTAGAATGAAGACATTTTAAGATTAAGATTTTTTCTGTTTTAAAGACTTATACTTTTGTAATTCTAAAAAACTAGGGCTGAGAGTGAGTAAAAGGATTAGGGAAGTTCATATATATATGATAGAACCAAAACCTAGGATATATATGAAATTTGCCAGACTTGAGGAAAGAAACTATGATCAGAAATATATTAGTTATCTATTGCTACCTAACACATTTCAGAAAACTTAGCAGCTAAAAACAATAGCATTTATTATCTCACAGTTTCAGTGGTCAAGGGGTCCAAACAGAGCTTACCTGGTCCACTGCTTCAAGGTCTCACAAGGTTGCAATAAAGTTTTTGGCCAGGGTTCTTATTTGAGGCTTAACTGGAAAAGAATCTGCTTCCAAGCTCATGTGGTCGTTGGCCAAATTCAGTCCCTTGTGGGTTGTTAGTTTCAGGGCTTCAGCTTCTTGGGGGCTGTCAGTCAGAGGCCACCCCTAATCCCTAGCCACCTATTGGAAATAGGCTGCCCTCTTTTCCAGTTTTTTTGCCAGTGGACCTCCCCAACATGGCTTCTTGCTTCATTAAAGCATGCAAGGCTAGCAGGCAATCTAAATAGTCTGTTAAACAAGCTGTCATGTTTATAATAATATCACACAGACATGGATTGGCATCTCATCACATTTGACATTATTCTTTTGGTTAAAAGCAAGTCAAAGATCTCACCTATGCTCAAATGAAGGAGATTACACAAGGGCATGAACACCAGGAAGCAGAGACCATGAGGGGTCATCTTAGAACTTACTCTCTACAGTTGGTAAAGAAGTAATTTATGCAGAGACTCTCCTGTGTTATCACTTGCTGGAATCTGAACGTCACAGACAGGAGGTAGGAAATAAAGAATACTGACCTCAGATGAAATCAGCAGAACTGCACACAATGAGTTAATTGTAAGGAAGAGGAAATTTCTAGTATCAGCTGAGGATTATGTATTGCATGGTATAGTGAATAAAGTGGCATCTAAAATAACACATAGAGTCATTAATTCCATAAACAAACCAAGGTTTACATCAATAAGAAGTCTAAGTGTTTTTAGACTAACTGTTATAATAGAACATATGTTACCATTTATCTGTATTAAGTACATTTTAAATCATTTTAAAATCGATGATATCAGAATTTTTTAAGATTTAAAAATGCTCAAAATATAAATTGTTTATGAAATACTCTTTCTCTCCTTAAAGAACTAAACCTGAGGGACTGAGTAAATACACTTAGAACTACTAGGGAAAAAAATCATATTGACTTAATTGGATATACACATATGTGTGTATGTGTGTGTGTGTGTGTGTGTGTGTGTGTAATTTCTACTATTAATATGGTGTTCTGTAAAGCTGAACATGAAAAAAAGACAAAACAAGAAAAAATGGCAAGGGTGATGGGAAAGAGCAGGCAAGAAAATTTATAGTCCATAAAATCCACATTGTAAAATTTTATAAAATCAGGAAAGTGTATTTTACTTATATTTAAATAAGAACTCATTATGATAAAGCTTTAGGAAATGCTTAGTATTATTTCTGCCAGGCTTTTTGTCAATACTCTTCTGTGTCTCACCAGGATTTTATTAGTTTACATTATCTAAGATTATTGCATATTTATGATTAATAATGAGTAATCATGCATTCTTAATGAAATTGTGATTATCTTTGTGTTTCCTTTCCTACACTCTTCACATTTAATTATTCACATCTAATTGTACCTAATAATTCTCCAGCCTCTTGTTTTGCCATTTAAAATCTATATGTAGGGATTCCCTGGTGGCGCAGTGGTTGAGAGTCCGTCTGCCGATGCAGGGGATATGGGTTCGTGCCCCAGTCCGCGAAGATCCCACGTGCCACGGAGCAGCTGGGCCCGTGAGTCATGGCCACTGAGCCTGCGCATGCTCTGCAACGGGAGAGGGCACGGCAGTGAGAGGCCCGCGTACCACAAAAAAATAAATAAATAAAATAAAATAAAATAAAATCTATATGATAGAGAAAACAGTAGAGATAATAAATCTCAAATATATATTTTCAGCCCTGATTTCTGATTCTTCTTTAAAGGAACTTAATTTTCATTTCTACTATGTCTTTTGGAAATATCTCAGAGACATGTGAAACCCCATGTGTCTGTAGTGGGCCTAGCTTGTTGCTGTCAGGCTATGAACCATTCCTCTGTTCCAATGGTCTCTATTTCAATAAAAAGTACCAAAATCCACTAAATTTCTGAAGCCAGAAAGCTTGAGGTCTTCTTGACTCGTCCCTCTTCATGCCTTGTACATCCAATCATTCATTTTCTTTTGAATTGTCAACTAGTCTGTATCCTGATTGGATGCTGATGCCTCCATACCTATATCTGCAACCTTAAGATTTTTTGTAAAACTTTAACATTTTATTATACATTCTATAATTGCTCCTTGGATGTTTAATAAGCAAATCAGTCTTCAAATGCCCAAATCAGACTTGCAATCACCTTCCACACACCTACCTATTCCTCACCAGAGTTCTACTTCTCAGTAGGTAGCCTTATCATCCACTCAGTTGCTCAAACTAAAAATCTAAAAGTGATTTGTTGATGTGTTTGTTTTATTCCTTCACATCTAATATGCAGTTATTCAATAAATCCTCTAGGAGATATTCCAGATAGGAGGACTGTACCAACTCTACTGCTAAAATGCTAGTCTGTGCCACAGTACACTTGTCTCTGGACTACAACAACAAATTTCTGAATAATCTTTCTGTAACCAGGTTGGTACTTTATAGTTCAGATTGAGTTTTCCAAATAATACGTTTGACTATGTTACTTTTTGATTAACATCTACCAACATCGCTGATCCACTAGTACCTTACCATAGCTGACCCTTGAAAAACACGGGGGTTAGGGGTGCCAACCCTCTGCATAGTCAAAAATCTAACTGTAACCTATAGCTCCTTTATTTTTGAGGTTCTTCAATATCCTCAGTTCTAATTCCACAGATTCAACGAACCATGCATTGTGTTGTACTGTAGTATTTACTACTGAAAAATATCTGCTTATAAGTTCAAACCCATGTTGTTCAAGGGTCAAGTGTATTGATATCAAAAGAGAATGCAAATTTTTAATCTCGACTTAAAAGAAGTAAATAATCTGACTCATCACTATTTATTGGGGCTCAGTTCCCACCCCTTTTCATTCTATCCCTCTATCTCAGCCACATTTGCTGTGGTATGATGCATAATCAACCCCAAATAGGCCTCTCTTGATCCCCATAACTGTGAATGTTACCCTACATGAAAAAAATAACTGTAGCTGTGATTAAGGATCTTGAGATGGGAAGATTATTATGGATTGTCCAAATGGGTCATAAATGCAATCACAAATGTCCTTTCTAAAAAGGAGGCAGAAGCAGATTAGACTCATAAAAGAAGATGCAATATGATTGTGGAGGCAAAAACTAGAGTTCTGCGGCAACAAGCCAAGGAATGCTGGCCACCATCAGAGCTGGAAGAGGCCAGGGCAAGGGCAAGAAATGGACTCTGGCTTACAGCCTCTGGAGGGAGGGCAGCCCACTTGGCACCCTGATTTTAGCCCAGTGACTTTGGATTTCCAGCCTTCAGAACTACGAGAGAATACATTTCTGTTGGTTTAAACATTGTTTGTGATCATTTGTTACAGCATCCATAGGAAACTAATATCCTTAATTTCTTCTGTCTGTTTCATACAGTTTGCATTTACTGATTTTTGTTTTTTGTTTTGGTGTTTTGTTCAACCATGTTCTAAGATTATTAGATCTCATAAGCTTATAAATTTAACATGATTGCAACAGAAATAAGTTCGTTCTTTTCACTAGTCAATGATTTTCAAATGCATACAGTAGTCAAGATGACCCTGCATCTGGGAAGACCTAGCAAGTTTAATGAAACCTCCAGATGACCCTACATTCACCCATGCTGTAGACCATGATGGTTTGGGTAGTTCTAAATAGAATAACCTCTGAAGACCTAGTTGGGTAGATATTAATATTTAATGTTACTGTTGAACTTCTTTGCTATTTATTTGCATAACCCTCCAGGTTTGGGCCGTTTCTGCTTCTACTGCATTCTGAATACCAACAGGTTGTTTTTCCTTACCTAACTACCTTATAAGGATGGCTTTTATTCTTTACCCCAGGTCTCCAGCTGCTTTGCTTAGGTACCCAATTCTTTAATATCTTTTTAAAGTGAACTAAACATAGTTGGAGGGCAGAAGACTAATTTTATATATCTCTTGTATCCCACAAAGAAATCCAGGCCTGTGTACACAAGGGTCATGAAAGAAAATAACTGAAGTAAAACACCATTGAATTGCATCTTCCCTTAGTATTTACATACCACTACCATTCTTTCAATTCCCTCCAATCATCACCAACCTGTTAACATCCCTTCTACTTCTCTCCATTTTGACATTTCTTCCAAGTGGTTAATATGTGCAAATATCTGTGCCCTTGTTTTCTAACCTTACCCAAATGTATAAAACTTCCCTTCCAAGAGGATAATATCACACACACAAAAATAGAAGGCCAGATATTTACATCCTGAGAATGTGATGGGGGCAAGTGTTATTCATTTAAAACGCAGCTAACAAAAACAAGTCTAAAATGACAAGAATATTTTTTAAAGATACTCAAATATGTCTCAAATTTTAATAAGATCCTCTATACACACATTTATTTGCTACTGAAAATTTTTATTACAATACAACACGCTGCTCTAACAGTGCTCTGGCCAAGCCACCCAACGTTTTCTTTACATTCCTTCCACACAAGTTAATTTGTTTCAAATTCTCAATATTGGGTTTCATTTTACAGGGACTTCAGCCTTCTAAAACAGGCAGTACCTAAGACCTATTAGTGCTTCTTGTGTCAAATCAAAATGGAACTAAAGTATATTCAAGTCATTCAGATGCAAGTTACATAGATTCCTTATAAGTTACTTGTATTAAGGTAGAAAAGAGATGCAAGAAAAAAAGACATCACAGAACTTATAATATATGTTATCAAAATATTGGTACCCAATCTGCCCTAGTGTAGAGTAGCGTTCCCAAGCTGCTTCATAATGATCCTAAAATTACTATCAGGAAAAAATAGTACAAGAATAAAGTTTATGGCTCATCCGACCATGTATCATAACTGCTGTCATAATTGTTGTTGTAATTATTCTCATAATTATCCTCAGAAGGATCTCTATGATACAGGCAATAATGACAGCTACATCTAAATCTTTCCATTCTTGACTGAGTCTCAACATCCTTCTGCTGAGGTTCTCTTTGAGACTCAGACAGAGGAAGTCATTTGCCATAGCAATTTTTAATAAATTGAATCACCCTTTCCATCCTTTCTCTCCAAGCAATTAACAATGTCCTCCCCCGCCCCCTTCCTCCTGTAGATTAAGTCTCCATCCAGTCTGTTGAGGTGAATATTCTGGCAGAGTGGATAGCAATTTGCTACTAGGGTTGAGAGTCAAGTTACTGAGGTTCTTTAGTAACACTGCAGAGATAGGTTGAGAGGCAGCTATAATTGCCTGGGAATTTTCATCAATGGACATTTGAGGAAACACCAGGGTCCAGGTTGGGTTAACCTCTGATGAATCCATTGGGAGTCTAGTCACAGCTTGAAGCTCCTCCTAGATTTCTGGATTCCAGTGGAAGGTGATGGTTTACTCAAACTGCTACAAAGTAGCCTGGAAGAACTATAGAGCCAAGAAACAGAAAAATCCAAGCTCTGACACACCTGGTGAGGGAAAAATCCCTGCATCTACTGTTGGTTTGACTCAGAATGCTCTTCATCCAGGTCTAATCATAGATGGATTGTCTCACCATTTAGTTAATTAACAGCTCAAAAATTTCCTTTCAGAAAAGTTTTCTCTAGTCATCCTGGATAAATAACATCTGTCTTCCAACTACTTTCAGTCACGGAAATCATGAGGCTTTCCCTTTTCTTTTCGAGTAACAGCACACAAGAATGTTTTTGGGTTTTTTTTTGCTTTTATTATTTATTTATTTATTTATTTATTTATTTATTTATTAACGTCTTTATTGGAGTGTAATTGCTTTACAATGGTGTGTTAGTTTCTGATTTATAACGAAGTGAATCAGCTATCCATATACATATATCCACACATCTTCTCCCTCTTGCGTCTCCCTCTCACCCTCTCTATCCCACCCCTCTAGGTGGACACAAAGCACCAAGCTGATCTCCCTGTGCTATGTGGATGCTTCCCACTAGCTATCTGTTTTACATTTGGTAGTGTATATATGTCCATGCCACTCTCTTACTTCGTCCCAGCTTACCCTTCCCCTGAGCAAAGCCAATCTTTAGGGGAAAGAAAACAACAGGAAATATGCATGGACCTATTTCTTCTCTTTATTCAATAGCATATACTGAGGACAGTATTTTAGGAAGTAAATTTATTTACCTTAAGGAATTTTTTTTTTTTTTTGGCGGTACGCAGGCCTCTCTCTCACTGTTATTGCGGAGCACAGGCTCTGGACGCGCAGGCTCAGCAGCCATGGCTCACGGGCCTAGCTGCTCCGCGGCATGTGGGATCTTCCTGGACCGGGGCATGAACCCGTGCCCCCTGCATCGGCAGGCGGACTCTCAACCACTGCGCCACCAGGGAAGCCCACCTTAAGGAATTTTAAAAAGCTAAAACTGTAGACCACATAGGTCTTAACATTCTCTTGGCAGACACTGAATACATAGCAAATAAGATACATTCTGTGCCTTGCTTTTCCACTTCTCAAAGCCACCATCCTCTGTTTTGGTGATGTGAGCAGGATACATTCTGTAAAATAAGGTTCATACATGCGTACTAACATACAAAGAAACAAAAAACTGTTGGCAACATTTCAATATATCATATCAAAACATGCTACCCAGAAATATAACTTTTATTTAGAAACTTCCCACGTAGGAACTATGGCAGCAACTTACTCAGTAGACCTTCTTGTCTGATCCAAAAGTGCCTGTACCTACATTGTGACTTCAGTAATGGACTGTAATGAATTTTCCCCAAACAACCATTGTGTAACTGTTTCCACATCTTCATAAGAAATTTGTCTTTAAGGAGGAAGTAGGAATTCAATATTTAAGACATTTGGAAGGAGAGAGTCAGTAAAGTGATAAAGATGAGATGGATGGTAAGAGGAAAGTAGTGCTTGTGGAGCATTGTATAACAGGTTATTGAGAAGGGCTTTTAAAAGGTTACTATTCTATTCTACTGAAAGTATTGATATTAAGAAGCCATTTTTTTAACTGAAAATTTTTAACTCCTAATTTTTTCCTGGGTGCCAGTTTCTTCAATTTCTCAACACTGAAATAGTATACTGTGAAGCTTTTTCACTTGCTCAGCAGTTCTGTGACTTGGAAATGATCTACTTGAAAAATGCTGGAGGGCTGTTTTAGTGGGAGAGTGGGAGGAGACCCTGCACACTCACCACTATACAGGTGTAGTGTTGTTAGGAGAGGATTTTTTACCATCTTTATATGGGTATAAATGGCCAGAAAAGCACGTCTGAGCAGAATTTATTCTCTAAATGGAAGTAAAGATGAGCGGGGAGTCCCAAGTGAGAGCCAAGATAATTAAACCCAGCAGATATATGACTGCAGGTTGCTTATAAATAAAAAGCAAGTTCAATCAATTGGAAATGTGAACATTACCCAAAAAGAATCACATATGTTCATTTACTGGCGTATTTGACTAATTCTGCTGAATGCAACCAATCTCCTCTTGTAGCTGACACCAGCAATCTACCTCCTGCAAATGCCCTGCTGGCTCCATTCATGCTCCAACACCCCAGCATCTACTTTCAACCTCCCCGCCTCAAGGATGCCCTCCTTTCCCCCATGACATTGGACATCACACCCACTGGGTCAGCTTTCCAGGCAGAATCCTCCTTACTCAACTTGAAACCTAAACTCTTACTAGGCTGCTGGAGAGTCTCATCTCTCCTTTTCATGCAGATACTTACCTACTTTGCTCAGTCACCCATAGTAGTTTTTGAACTAAACTGTTTCAGAAGGAAAGGAAAGGGAATGATGGAGAGGAGTAGATAAAAATCAAGATTTTGATTTTTGAGCTTCAAAATTATTCTTGATTTTTAGATAACTAACAGTGGTAATAGCTAGCTGTAAGAACAAAGCAGTTGCAATCATTGGAACTAGGCTGACATATGTAAATATTAGGTATTCATTCTTCATTTCATTTAGTTGATTGCACATGTGTTGACATTTTGTTTTTTGTTTAATGATTTGTTTTATTGATGACTATTCCCATGATTAATTACCTAGGCTATCTATGCCAATGGGAACCCCTGGCATCCAGGGTGGAGGGTAAAAAATTTGATCAGTTAATGGAATGGACATATAACCTTAAGTCAACAATATTAATCAGAGTAACACAGGATCAAGAAAAGAAATATTATTTAGTAGTAGTCTGATGGGAAAAAAGAGTCAGACAAAAAGAGAGTCATATAGGCAAGCATATACTAGCAAAAAAGAAAGGAGATATCCTATAGATATTTTCCAAGACATATATGAGCAATGGGAGGGAGAGAGAAAGAGGAAGAGAGAGAGAGAGAGACAAGAGAGAATGAAGGACACTCATTCTTTATGGCCATTCCTCTTCCCCAATGCAGTCTAAGAATTCCTGGTTGTCAATACTTGCCAGAATAAGAAAGTTAGAAAAGCAATGCTACTTAAAATCTTTTATATGTATATGTGTGTGTGTATATATATATATATATATATATATATATATATATATTTATATATATATGTATAAAATAAACTCCATGAATCTTTTAATGATCTCATGAACCAAGTGAATGGTGAATTTCTATTTTCATATTTAAGAAACACTATCGGTTTTAACTCTTCAACGTTCTTCTGGACTGGTTGTCACAAGTATAGATATTATCATTCAGATGTTCTAAAATCATTAACACTTTTGTTTGTATGTCATTCTAGCTAAGGAAATAAACACTGGTTTTATTGGGGATATTTTTGTTTGGTTGTTTTTAAAACTCATTTCAATATTGTAAGTATGTGCAATATAAACATGGCCTTTAAATAACCACATCATTTAAATTTGAAGAAATTTTAGGGGGTGCATTCAAGATGGTGGAGGAGTAAGACATAGAGATCACCTTCCTCCCCACAAATACATCAAAACTACAGCTACATGAGGAACAACTCCTACAGAACACCTACTGAATGCTGGAAGAAGACCTCAGACTTCCCAAAAGTATAATTTTTCACGCTTGTTATCATTGACGGATTTGCTTTATGGTTTGGTTACTATCTTCTTTCTTTCTCTCCTTCTTTTTTTAAATTTTTTTTTCTATTTTAATAACTTTATTTTTTTCTTTCCTTCTTTTTCCCTTCCTTCCTTCCTCCTTCCCTCCCTCCCTTCCTTCTCCCTTTTCTTCTGAGCCATGTGGCTGACAGGGTCTTGGTACCCTGTCCAGGTGTCAGGACTCAGCCTCTGAAGGGGGAGAGCCAAGATCAGGACATTGGTCCACCATAAAGCTCCAGGCCCCATGTAATAGAAAATGGGGAAAGCTCTCCCAGAGATCTCCATCTCAACGCTAAGACCCAGCTCCACTAAACGACCAGCAAGCTACGGTGCTGGATACACCATGCCAAATAACTAGCCCATGAGCAGAGAGGCTGCCAAAAATCATAATAAGTTCACAGACACCCCCAAAAAACACCACTGGACATGGTCCTGCCCACCAGAAAGACAAGATGCAGCCTCATCCACCAGAGTACAGGCACCAGTATGCCCACCAGGAAGCCTACACAACCCACTGAACCAACCTCACCCACTGGGGGCAGACACCAAAAACAACGGGAACTATGAACCTGCGGCCTGCGAATCAGAAACCCCAAACACAGTAAGTAGGCAAAATGAGAAGACAGAGAAATACACGACAGACGAAGGAGCAAGGTAAAGACACACCAGACCAAACAAATGAAGAGGAAATAGGCAGTCTACCTGAAAAAGAATTCAGAGTAATAATAGTAAAGATGACCCAAAATCTTGGAAATAGAATGGAGAAAATATAAGAAAAGTTTAACAAGGACCTAAAAGAACTAAAGAGCAAACAACCAATGATGAACAACACAATAAATGAAATGAAAAATTCTCTAGAAGGAATTAATAGCAGAATAACTGAGGCAGAAGAATGAATAAGTGACCAGGAAGATAAAAGACTGGAAATAACTACAGCAGAGCAGAATAAAGAAAAAAGAATGAAAAGAATTGAGGACAATCTCAGAGACCTCTGGGACAACATTAAAAGCACCAATGTTCAAATTATAGGGGCACCAGAAGAAGAGAAAAAAAAAAAAGTGGCTGAGAAAACATTTGAAAAGATTATAGTTGAAATCTTCCCTAACATGGGGAAGGAAATACTCAACCAAGTCCAGTAAGTGCAGAGAGTCCCATACAGGATAAATCCAAGGAGAAGCATGCCAAGACACATATTAATCAAACTATCAAAAATTAAACACAAAGAAAAAATATTAAAAGAAGGGAAAAACAACAAATAACATAAAAGGGAATCCCCATAAGGTTAAGAGCTGATCTTTCAGAAGAAACTCTGCAAGCCATAAGGGACTGGCAGGACATATTTAAAGCGATGAAAGGGAAAAAACTACAACCAAGATTACTCTACCCAGCAGACATCTCATTCAGATTCGATGGGAAAGTAAAACTTTACAAATAAGGAAAAGGTAAGAGAATTCAGCACCACTAAACCAACTCTACAACAAATGCTAAAGGAACTTCGATAGGCAGGAAGTACAAGAGAAGGAAAAGACTTAAAATAACAAGCCCAAAACAATTAAGAAAATAGTAATAGGAACATACATATTGATAACTACCTTAAATGTAAAGGGATTAAATGCACCAATCAAAAGACATAGACTGGCTGAATGGATACAAAAACAAGACCCATACATATGCTGTCTACAAGAGACCCACTTCAGACCTAGGAACACATACAGACTGAAAGTGAGGGGATGGAAAAACATATTCCATGCAAATGGAAATCAAAAGAAAGCTGGAGTAGCAATTCTCATATCAGACAAAATAGACTTAAAAAAAAGACTATTACAAGAGACAAATACGGACAAGATAATGATCAAGGGATCAATCCAAGAAGAAGATATAACAACTGTAATGATTTACGCACCCAACATAGGAGCACATCAATACATAAGGCAAATACTAATAGCCATATAAGGGGAAATCGACAGTTAACACAATCATAGTAGGGGACTTTAACATCCCACTTTCTCCAATGGATAGATCCTCCAAAATGAAAATAAATAAGGAAACACAAGCTTTAAATGATAAATTAAACATGATGAACTTAATTGATATTTACAGAACATTCCATCCAAAAACAGCAGGTTACACTTTCTTCTCAAGTGCTCATGAAACATTCTCCAGGATAGACCATATCTTAGATTGCAAATCAAGCCTTGGTAAATTAAAGAAAATTGAAATCATATCAAATATCTTTTCCGACCACAACACTATGAGACTAGATATCAATTACAGGAAAAAATCTGTAAAAACTAGAAACACATGGAAGTTAAACAATGCACTAGTAAATACTAACAGATCCTTAAGAAATTAAAGAGTAGATCAAAAAATACCTAGAAACAAATGATGATGAAAACATGATAACCCAAAACCCTTGGGATGCAGCAAAAGCAGATCTAAGAGGGAAGTTTATAGCAATACAATCCTACCTCAAGAAACAAGAAACATCTCAAATAAACAACCTAAACTTACACCTAAAGCAATTAGAGAAAGAAGAACAAAAACACCCCAAAGTTAGCACAAGGAAAGAAATAATAAAGATCAGATCAGAAATAAATGAAAAAGAAATGAAGGAAACAATAACAAAGATCAATAAAACTAAAAGCTGTTTCTTTGAGAAGAAAAAATTGATAAACCATTAGCCAGACTCATCAAGCAAAAAAGGGAGAAGACTCAAATTAATAGAATTAGAAATGAAAAAGGAGAAGTATCAACATGAGAGATTACTACAAGTAACTATATGCCAATAAAGTGGACAACCTGGAAGAAATGGACAAATTCTTCGAAAAGCACAACTTCCAAGACTGTACCAGTAAGCAATAGAAAAAATAAACAGACCAATCACAAGCACTGAAATTGAAACTGTGATTAAGAATCTTCCAACAAAAAAAAGCCCAGGACCAGATGGCTTCACAGGCGAATTCTATCAAACATTTAGAGAAGAGCTAACACCTATCTTTCTCAAATTCTTTTAAAATATAGCACAGGGAGGAACACGCCCAAATTCATTCTACGAGGCCACCATCACCCTGATACCAAAACCAGACAAAGATGACACAAAACAAGAAAACTACAGGCCTATATCACTGATGAACATAGATCTAAATATCCTCAACTAAATACTAGTAAACAGAATCCAACAGCATATTAAAAGGATCATACACCATGAGCAAGTGGGATTTATCCCAGGAATGCAAGGATTCTTCAATATATGCCAATCAATCAATGTGATAAACCATATGACAAACTGAAGGAGAAAAACCATATGGTCATCTCAATAGATGCAGAAAAAGCTGTCAACAAAATTCAACAACCATTTATGATAAAAAACCCTCCAGAAAGTAGGCATAGAGGGAACTTACCTCAACATAATAAAGGCCATATATGACAAAATCACTGCCAACATCATTCTCAATGGTGAAAAACTGAAAACCATTTCCACTTAGATCAGGAACAAGACAAGGTTGCCAACTCACACCACTATTATTCAACATACTTTTGGAAGTTTTAGCCACAGCAATCAGAGAAGAAAAAGAAATAAAAGGAATTCAAACCGGAAAAGAAGTAAAACTGTCACTGTTTGCAGATGACATGATACTATACATAGAGAATCCTAAAGATGCTACCAGAAAACTACTAGAGCTAATTAATGAATTTGGTAAAGTAACAGGATACAAACTTAACGCACAGAAATCTCTTGCATTCCTATACACTAATGATGAAAAATCTAAAAGAGAAATTAAGGAAACCATTTACCACTGCAACAAAAAGAATAAAATACCTAGGAATAAATCTACCTAAGGAGACAAAAGACCTGTATGCAGAAAACTATAAGACACCGATGAAAGAAATTAAAGATGATACAAACAGATGGAGAGATATACCATGTTCTTGAATTGGAAGAATCAACATTGTGACAATGACTATACTACCCAAAGCAATCTACAGATTCAATGCAATC
Source organism: Lipotes vexillifer (assembly GCF_000442215.2). Lineage (NCBI taxonomy): Eukaryota > Metazoa > Chordata > Mammalia > Artiodactyla > Lipotidae > Lipotes > Lipotes vexillifer. Next base: position 1,439,543 of record NW_006780882.1, on the reverse strand, counting down.
CCTATTTAACTACCAATAGCATTTTTCACAGGACTAGAACAAAAAATTTCACAGTTTGTATGGAATCACAAAAGACCCTGAACAGCCAAAGCAATCTTGAGAAAGAAAAATGGAGCTGGAGGAATCAGGCTTCCGGACTTCAGACTATACTACAAAGCTACAGTAATCAAGACAGTATGGTACTGGCACAAAAACAGAAATATAGATCAATGGAACAGGGAAGCCCAGATGTAAACCCACACACGTATGGTCACGTTATTTTTGATAAAGGAGGCAAGAATATACAGTGGAGAAAAGACAGCGTCTTCAATAAGTGGTGTTGGGAAAAGTGGACAGCTACATCTAAATGAATGAAATTAGAACACTCCCTAACACCATACACAAAAATAAACGCAAAATGGATTAAAGAACGAAATGTAAGGCCAGACATGATTAAACTCTTAGAGGAAAACATAGGCAGAACAATCTATGACATAAATTACAGCAAGATCCTTTTTTACCCACCTCCTAGAGAAATGGAAATAAGAACAAAAATAAACAAATGGGACCTAACGAATCTTAAAAGCTTTTGCACAGCAGAGGAAACCATATACAAGATGAAAAGACCACTCTCATAATGGGAGAGAATATTTGCAAACGAAGCAACTGACAAAGGATTAATTTCAAAATATACAAGCAGCTCATGCAGCTCAATATCAAAAAAACAAAGAACCCAATCCAAAAATGGGCAAAAGACCTAAATAGACATTTCTCTAAAGAAGGTATACAGATTGCCAACAAACTCATGAAAGGATGCTCAACATCACTAATCATTAGAGAAATGTAAATCAAAACTACAATGAGGTATCACCTCACACCAGTCAGAATGCCATCATCAAAAAATCTATAAACAATAAATGCTGAAGAGGGTGTGGAGAAAAGGGAACCCTCTTGCACTGTTGGTGGGAATTAAACTGATACAGCCACTATGGGGAAGAGTATGGATGTTTCTCAGAAAACTGAAAAAAAAACAGCATATGATCCAGCAATCCCATTACTGGGCAAATGCCCTGAGAAAACCATAATTCAAAAAAAGTCATGTACCACAATGTTCATTGCAGCTCTACTTGCAATAGTCAGGACATGGAAGCAACCTAAGTGTCCATTGACAGATGAACGGATAAAGAAGATGTGGCACATATATACAATGGAATATTACTCAGCCATAAAAAGGAACGAAATTGAGTTTTTTTAGTGAGTTCGATGGACCCAGAAACTGTCATACAGAGTGAAGTATGTGAGAGAGAAAAACAAATACTGTATGCTAACACATATGTGTAGAATCTAAAAAAAAAAAAAATTCTGAATAACCCAGGGGCAGGACAGGAATAAAGATGCAGACGTAGAGAATGGACTTGAGGACACAGGGAGGGGGAAGGGTAAGTGGGACGAAGTGAGAGAGTGGCATGGACATATATACACCACCAAATGTAAAACAGATAGTTAGTAGGAAACAGCCACATAGCACAGGGAGATCAGCTCGTTGCTTTGTGTCCACCTAAAGTGGTGGGATAGGGTGTGTGGGAGAAAGATGCAAGAGGGAGGAGATATTGGGATGTATGTATATGTATAGCTGATTCACTTTTTTATACAGCAGAAACTAACATGCCATTGTAAAGCAATTATAGTCCAATAAAGATGTTAAAATAAATAAATAAATTTGAAGAAATTTAAAATTATTTGTATATTCCTGAGATTAGTGGGCTTTTTTTGGTTGGTGAATATTATGTTTCATTCATTTTATTTTTCAAAATAGAGGAGACTCTATCTATTCTCTAGAGTTGTCTTGATCTATAACTGAAATTTTAATCCAAATTTTCAATAAAAAGAGTAAATAGATACTTGTTGGATGATCTTTTTAATTGGCATGGCACTCAGGGAATAATTTAATATTTGTTTCCTTTTATTAAAATCATCATTGTTTTAAACTAGCACTATCACTTATTGCAGCTCTATAATATGACTAAATATAATAACAAATAATTGATATTACTGGGCTTACCTCTAAGAGAAAACATAATACATTAAAATAATCACCCAGATAAAAGTCATATAATATGTATATCAGACTCAGGCATGACATTAAACAGCAATGTTTTAGAACAAATAACTAGACATTCATTTCCTTCTATGAGGAATTAAATAGTTGAAATGAGATATCCGCAAGACTCCTTCATCTCTAAAACTCTTTCATTCCTTTCCTACTTACTAATTTTCTCTTCCATCTCTTTTCATTAACTCAAGCTTCTTCTATCCATCACATAAAATACAACCCTATTTTTCTGCTTATATTTAGAATCTGACTCTAGTTTTCTAAAACTGAAATTACTTTTTGCTATTAATGTTTGTGCGTGTGAGTGTGTAAAAATGAAAACAGAATAAACTGTCCATTACTTGACATTTTACTTATTGCCACAATAATTCTGTGCAATGTACCACCTCTCAAATTCACTAGCTTCCCTCTGGCTGCTGGAAGACCCCAAGATCTCCAGCTACATCAGTGAATAGAATCACTTAATCAGATGTATCTTTCAATGTGACCACGTGCTGCAGAGGTGAAATGAGGTCCCACACTTTCAGCTTCTGGTCCAGGATATAAGAATCTTCCTCTGCTCTACATGTCTCTCATCCTCGTTGGACAGGTAGGCTAGCAGGGCAGGTGCTTTTCACACTAATAGCAGAAGGGAAAGAGCTAAAGACCAACCACATAAGTACATTTCATGCCTTTGTTGCATGACAAATGCTAATATCCCATCAGCCAAAGCAAGACATGCCGGGCTAAAATGTGAGTGGTAGGAAAACAAACTCCATCTTTACTACTTTATTAGTGGACTGGGAGGAACTGGGAAGTTTCATGTGGAAAAAAACTGATACAGGTTAAGTTTGAAAAATTGGGGCTGCTATTTCAAGCTGTCATACTTTCCATGCATTTTGATGTTAGATATATTGCTTTTAAATTTTCATTTACTCAAAACTGAGGCAATTTCCCCTTCATTTATTTCTTGTCATCCCTGTCTACCCCTTAAGCCACTGTGGGCAGAGCTCCTTCTAGTTCTAGAATCAGTAAAACCCTATATTGCGGGCAATTTATATTTTTTACTCAATTTGTAAATACTGTTTGGAAGTCATTTATTATTTTCCTGAGTTTTGCTCATACTGAGGAGGCCACAGTTCAACCAACTTCTTGTTACATGGATTGCATCATGCAAATACAGTCTTTCTACTGTTATTTCTGCTGACATATTTGCTGTAGTGCTTAATTATAAGTTTCCTCTTGGGAGGACAATTAGGTGTGAGACCCAGCAAGATATGCCATTGTTGTCCAATAGAAATTAACCACCAGCTTTTTTTCTGAAAATATTTGCTTCCTAAGTCTTTTCTTTTAAACATATGTTTGGTTGATATACAATATTGTACAAGTTTCAGGTGTACAATATAGTGATTTATATTCACTACACGCACTACACTCCATTTATAGTTATGATAAAATATGGGCTATATTCCCTGTGCTGTACCATATTTTCTTTTAGATTAATTATTTTATACATAGTAGTTTGTACCTCTTAATCCCCTATCCTCATTTTAACCCCCCCCATTTCCTCTCCCCACTGGTAACCACTAGTTTGTTTTCTATATCTGTGAGTCTGTACAAATTATTTTAATGGAATCTGTGGGAGAATATGCAAATTACAAATGTATAATAAATGGACAAATATCAATTCAATCTGAGTTATGAAATTAGACCATACTTGAGCTAAAAAGCAAGTAGGAGATTACTATTAATTACTTACTATTAACTATTACTTTTAATATAACTTTTATCAAAATGTAGCTTGGCTTAGAACAATTAACTAAATAGATTAATTTATTTTTAAATGTCATTTTAGGCTTAATTGAAAGGTATAATACTTATGATCTATGGAACTTGTCCAGAGAATTCACTTCAAACAAAGTGAAGAACTCATTTCAATCACAGTCATAGATCCACCTGCATTTCTAGGTAAGAATGTACCCATATAGTAAAATATTTTATGTACCCACATGCTATAAAATATCCTGTTGTTTTTCCTTTGTTTTCAATAATTACTAATTAGAATTGAATAATTTTTTTGTGCTGTTAAGTGTTATTAGCCTTTTAGATTCTGGGATTTATCTCATTCTAATCAGTTACTCAAAAGTAGTCCATTTCTTTCTTTCTTGTTTTTTGACATATACTTGGTTTTGAATAAAAATGGCTTATCTCAGGTAAATGGCATGTAGTATCTGAAAAATCAAATATATTGCAAAAGAAAATCTCATAAAATTAAAAATGCAGTTGGTCAAATTATGTGATGTCAATTTTGATGGCCCTGTGAGTTAAAAAGCTACTGTGAACGTTGGTCCTGTTCATTGAAGCGACCTAAAATTGCATCTGACATTTTGATCTGACAGTGGGTATACAGAGAAATCTCCAAGACTCTACGTGAAAGTTTTTCCAAATGTACAGGAAAGATATGTGAAAACCCTAATGCTATGAATATTTATGTGGCGACATTTCCAATATCTGACAGTTGGTTACAGACACTAGATAAGGACAAGTTTAGAACGCTATTGTTTGGAGGAAGTGCTTATAATTTTGAATCCAGGCAAGTATAGTATGAACGGCAGCTGGGCGGGGGATGAGGCACAAGTCAGACGTGCACAACCTGTCTCAGAACATTGAAATTACATTGAATTGTAAAAAAAACAAAACAAAACAAAATTTTTTCTGGCCAAAAAAATATACCCACAAGATGAAACTGCTTTAGAGACTCCAAGTGCAAGACTCCAATTGTAGACTCTAAAGGCTTGACCTGGCAGGTCTCATGGAGGAGAGTTGCTCTGCACATGGCAGACTTGGTTCTGCGCCAATGCAGTGCAGCTTCTGAAGGGGAGTTACACTTAAGACTCAGGCCCACAGCCACCGTGGGGGACAGGCAGGAGCCAGACCATGCTACGGCCATGCTTGCACATAGATCTGCCTTCTTAGCCCAACTCCATTCTGAGCCCTTCTCATGCAGGGACCCTCAGCCAATGGCATTTCCAAGCATTTCCTTGTGAGGAGATACTTAACTACTAAAATATTAAATTATTTTTAAACAAATAAAGCTTAATTTCGTCTTGATTTTGTCTTGGTAAGTTCTGTTTATCTAGTAATTTTATTTATTTAAGTTTTCAAATATACTATAGAAAGTTAACAATATTCATTAATTTTTTTCATAAGATTTGCAACATTTGCACTTCCCCTTTTTCATGCCTATTTTCAGCTGTGCCTTTCATTTGAATTAAAATTGTCATATTTTACAGTTAATTTTTCCCTTGGTCTCCACATTTTCCCTTCAACAGGCACCATCCTAGTTTAACCTGTCTTTATTCACTGCCCTTTCTGCTCTCTGGATCTTCTGTCTCTTCTACCTCAATCCATCTTCCATATTGATTTCAGATTGTCTTACAATGCATCTTTCATCACTTAAACTCCCCTGCTCAAAAACTTTTAGCCACTCCTCATTTTTATTTAAAAAAGTCTCTAAGTCTACTAATGATGAACTTCTATAATAAAGCCTTAGAAGATTTATTCACTCAATAATAATTAATACACGCCTATTATATGTCAAGTATGGGGTAGGGTCTGGTGAGCAAAATCATAACAATTCCCTCTTTCATGTCATTTAAATCTAATGAAAAAGTAAACTATCAATCAAACAATCATCAATGTATGTAAAATTTTGGAGTTGACAGGTGTTGCAAAGAATAATTAATTGCATAAGAATGTGAAGTAGAAGTAATCAACTTAAGGACATCAGTAATCATTCCTTGAAGGAGCCATGCTTCTGCTAATAACTGAAGACCAAATGAACACTTGACTCAACAATAAGGTACAGCTTGGCCCTCCTAGGAAAGAGCAAAGACCCTACGAGGAAGAGACAGAATGGTAGTGTGGCTGAAGAGGAGCAAGCAATGTGGCAGATAATTTTGGGGCAAAGGAGGGAGCCAGACCATGAAGGGCTGTTGTGGACATATTAAGGAACTTGGTCCTCATTGGTGCACAATTCCAATTGTGTGAATGATCACACTTGTGTTCTGTACAAAGTACTTTATTAGCACTTAAGAAACAAGTTCAGAAGAGGCCAATGGAGCTACAATAAAGTACCTGGGGCAGGATTCCAGGTAAGAGATGATTGCAGCTTCAACAAAATTATGACGATGCAAAGATTCCTGGAAAGACGCAAATTATACTTTAGACGGAAATGACAGGACATTATGGATGCTGAGTTTGAGTGAAGTTGAGATAGAGATTTTTAAAACTTTACATATGTATTTTATATTTATTAATACTTTTATTCACATCTATCTCATCTTAATATAGGCTTTACTATAATCTTTGACATAGACTTGGTAATAGACCTTATTAAACTGTTTTATTGTATTTCAACCTTACCTTTATAGGTCAACTGGCTCCCAAGCTAATCCCTTACAACATGCATTATCCATTCTACCCATATTTCCTTGTTTAATATCATTCAATACTTCCAAAAATGACATAAGTTCCTGAATTTTTTTTTTTTTTTTTTTGCGGTACGCGGGCCTCTCACTGTTGTGGCCTCTCCCGTTGCGGAGCACAGGCTCCGGACGCGCAGGCCCAGTGGCCATGGCTCACGGGCCCAGCTGCTCCGCGGCATGTGGGATCCTCCCGGACCGGGGCGTGAACCCGTGTCCCCTGCATTGGCAGGCAGACTCTCAACCACTGTGCCACCAGGGAGGCCCCAAGTTCCTGAATTTTGTATGCAAACTTTTTTTACATCATTCATGATTGCCACAACCTTACATTTCCAAATAGATTCTAACTGTCATGTTCTTTGCAAAAACCTTTTCTCTGCCTATGGATATTCCTGGAGTGTCTTTTTTTATTGTCAAACAAGCACACTAACATTACAACATCCACTTAATAGGTATCACCTCTATAGTCAACCCTTACTTGAATTTCCAAACATTCTTTCCTTTGCCCTAATTCTGTTATCTTATAAATTTTTCTATGACATCTGGAATGCATTAGCATTGTTTTTGTTGTTGTTGTTTTTTTGTTTCATCAAAACTCTACCTCTCAAACCGAAAAAAAAAGTAATGCCCTGGTTGTACATTATTTGTGTGCTTCTATTTCTAGAAGATGCGCTTATTAAATAGTAGATTGTAATTAAATGGTTTATTTTTGTGGAACCTGAAAAAACATGCTATGTGTTTGCCAAAAAAAAAAGGACTTTACCTGTTTGTAAAGTAATATTTTAAAAAGAGAATAGGTAATGTCTGAATTAATTCTTTTTAAAAATTTATTTCTTTTTTTTATATATGTAAGCAAGGATGCATACATTTTCAATGATTTTGATTTACCCTTTACACTCTGATAATAAATCAGTGAGACTAAATTGTCCAATATGATGTATTAGTAGACACTGTTGAAAGTTTTTCTAGAAATTTCAGAAAAAAATATCTTAAATTGCAAAAGCATAGTTGAAGCTATTGCATGCCTTTTGTATATTGACTTTATATATTCAGAAAATCAAGTCTTAATTCCTATCCATGTTTGATAACGCTGCTTCTAGTAGCTTTGCTGACAATAAAACAGATTTTCATAATAAGCAATAGAAATTCATCTGAACACGTGTAATAATGTTTGCTTTGCTTGTTTGACTTGCCCTCATTAGAAATTCAGTACTGGTCCCATTTGTATATTCTTTATTTTGTGTCAAAAATATAAGTCAAATCACTTTGGGTACCGTGGCTGGAATATTGAAACCATTCCTTAATGTCCATCGTATGGATCAAATAATATATCAGGAAAAAATTCTGCATGTTTTCAGTTCTGTTCTATTCAAAGAATGTGCCTTTGATTGCTAGTGAAGTTATGTGCTTCCATAGTGGAAAGGATGGAATTTGACTTTAGTTTCTACTCTCTTAAGCATTGATATAAGGGGAAACATGTTAAATAAAACTTAAGTATTTCTCATCCCCAAGACACCCACTCTGAGTCTTTCCAGGACATTTAGAAAATCAATGCTCTAAAACTGATATTTCAGCTTTTATTGTCCAATAACCTCTGAAATTGATTCAAGAGTCTAACTCTGCACCATGTAGAGCTATGGGCTTCAGCTCAAGTGATTTTTATGTGATAGGAAATGAGACACAAAACACTTTTGGCTTTGCTTGTTTTGTTGGCTTTTATTTTACTTTTGACCTATCATATAATTGGATTGCATAATTTACTTTTTCAGTGATAACTACATACAAAGTGCTTATTTTGAACTTATAAATTCTCTAGACTTAAAGCAACATTGAATCATCTGGTAGAACCACACACCTTTCCCCTATTTGTGAATTGTTTCCTGCAGCGTTTCCCGAATGATTTGAACATTAAGCCACATTTCAGTCTGTCTTAATAACCTATTAACATGTTTCAGACTTGCTCAAAATATAGGCCACTGAAAGAACAACTACTCTGAAGGTGTAATATAATCGTTGTAAGTACTAATTATGGCCACAGTCAGAATGTACATTCATGTTTATTAAGTTAGCTTAATGTAATGTAATTTGTTTTTATTTTTTGCTACAGTTTTTCAAATTTTAGCTTGTGTTTATATCTGCAATACAAAGCAGTTTGGTTATGTTATATAAATTGCCTTAAAAATATGTATATAATAAATAGATTTTTAAAAACTCCTGTGTTTTAAAATGATCTTTTTGACCTCTTCTACTCTCTTTGCTATACAGACAGTGAATTTAAAATAGTAAGAGGAAAATATCTAGTGAACACTTTTTGTTTGTTTTATCCCTCTTCTTAAAATGTGTATGTGACAATATTAGTAAAACTTCACATGAAAAGAAAGTCACTTTAAGATAGATAAGTCCAGTTTGTAATTAAACTTGCTATTTAAAATCACTGTTTTTGTTATCTTGTCATTTTTTCAGGGATCACAAACATAACTATGTTTCAATATGTTATATATTAAAATAGATTCCAGTTTAAATAGAGATTTGATTTCCATTTTTTTTAATGTTATTCTTAAGGAAATACTCAATTGAGAACAAATAAAAGATGTATTTAAATGCCAACAAAAAATGGGAGAAGAATCTAAAAAAGAGGGGATATTGGTATATGTATAACTGATTCACTTTGCTGTAACATGAAAATAACACAACACTGTAAATCAACTATACTCCAATAAAAATTTTTTTAAATTGTTGTGATACTATGTGGATCTGAAATTGGAAATAATTTCACAACAAATACTTACATTAGGATGCATATGGTTACTCATGATTAGAAAGTTCACCCATTATTCCCTCGACATCATAATAATGGTTATTTGTGACTAAATATTATGTGCAGGTCTAGTTCTCCAAGGTCAGATTACTTTTTGCAAATAGTTAGTATGTGGGAGTTGCTAGGTTATGATAGAACTATGGAGTCCATTCTTAAGAAGGAAAATATAAAAAAATCTGCATCTCTAATTAAAAAGTATTAGCTTAATAAGTAAAAAGATGCATAAGTAATAAAACAAAAGTACATAAGTGCTTAATAGATTGAAAAAAGTCTCAAAAAAGATTATATTTGACAATATTCAGTCTATTATTAATCACATATTTTCTTTGTTTGGATTCTCGACATCCAGGGTGAAGTACAAAAAATATCTTGCTATCAAATCCGCCATATTGTGTACTGGATAAAAGCAATAGCTTTGGAGTCAGATTACCTGGGTTAAAACCCCTTCCTTATCACTTAGGATCTTTGTGACTTTGAAAAGTGTCCCAACTGGGCCTCAGTTTCCCCATCTGTAAATGGTGTAGTAAGAGTACACACCTAAAAGGGTCATTGTGAGGATTAAATGAATAGAGTGAATAGAGTAGCATTATGAACATAGAAAGTATTATATGTTTTAGCTATTTGTAACTTACTAAAGCCTTTTAGTTTAACCAATCATCTGAAATAAAAATTACCTTTATTTGCATCAATGTGAAGCCTTGTGAAAAAAAAGGTTTTAGTTAAAAGTAGGATGTCATAAAATTCTGTTCAAAAATATAACAATAATTATGATGACAGATTGATTTTAATGTGTACTGTATAATTTAACATGGTACATATAAGAATGTTGACAGATTTTTTTACTGATTACATGAGTTATATCTATTGTAGAATAAAGGTACAAAGCCACTAAATTTATGAAATGCTGTCTGAATTGTCTTTTCTTTATTAAACTAATATAATCTGTATTGCCATTATCTCTGTTCCCTCCACCAAAATAAATTAAACAAACAAAAGGCCTACAGATGTCCAATTTTATATAACTAAAACACAACCAATGAGGTAACTGAATTAAAAGTAAAATAAATATAAAAAATTAAACTGAGGAGTATAATAATGTAAGATATGATCATCAAAAGACATTTTTCTTATAGTTTTACTATATTTAATAAAATATTAATTTGTTATTTAGATAGATACGAACTATGACTTCTTTTCCAAATTATCAAAGAATGGTTTAAAATAATATAATGAACATGACCAGTTTACTTAATAATATGACAAGTTGCATATTCAATATCTTTTTTAAAACACTGCATAGTTATTAAGAATTTGAGACAGTCAAGGTTATGACTAAGGTCCGTAAAGGAATAGAAGAGCAGTTTGCTGGAACTAATTACCTTTAGGAATTGTTCTGTGCAAAAATTGGGATTTGATTACTCACATTTCCCTTTTTTCTTTTCTTTATTGCTATGACCTCTGTGATTTATAACTACTTGTCTAAAATTTAGGAGTACAGAATGGATTAAAGTAGAATTGGATGATGTATCTGATTCTTTGCTTTTCAAATATATCTAAATCATGTATCTTACTACATTTATTCAGAATATTTCCTTTATGAGCATTACATGATGAAATGGGTGGAAAACTTAATGTAGTTCATTTTTATAGGAAATGAAATGAGTGATTCCATTTAACTTAGAGTTCCTATAAACATTTATGAAAATTACTTTGATGTATGTTCATTTGAACAAAATATATTTTTTCACATTTTAATTCTTGCCCACTTTTAATAACTTCTGCCCGTTCCAAATGCTACCTGCTTGCCCAAGATAGGACATAATGACTGTTTCCTACAGTCTCCCAAGCTATGTCCTTGTTCTTTTTTCCTCTTTTCTTGAAGACTTAATTAGATCTCATTGCTTCAATGATCATTTGCATCTCTGTATTACCCAAATTAAAATTTTCAGCTCTTTCCTATGTTACAACTTCACTTGGATAATCAGCTAAACTAGTTAAATATCAAAATTATTTACATATTTTAAAAATCTGTATTGAACCTATCATTTAATGATCCAACTACAGTGTAGAGGGAGAAAATAAAGCCTCTGGTCTCATCTAGAAAACAATCTCTTACTTTTTTCCCCTGTTTCTGACTACATCTTTATCTACCACTTTTGTTTTGTTTTGTCACCAATTTGACAGCTATAATTTCCCTCCAGCCCATGTTCCCTTGCTCCTCCTGTTTCTCCATTCTCTGAAATATCCTTTCCCACTCTTTAGAATGTCCAGTTCTGCTTATTTTTTAAGCCACAAGAGAATCTCTTTCCACCAAGGAGCCATGTCTGAAATTCTAAATCAGTCTCTATGTTACCACATTTGTACCTCACTAGTCCCTTTTTCATGTCTTTATCACAGCAATGGTCACATTACATTGATTTATGTTTCCAGTGCATGTCATCACCCACTTAATTGCTTTTCAGTGGCCAACAGAGGATCTAGTGTTCAATAAAATTAGACAACAAATATTTATGACTCTGTGTTGCCAGTCAGTATTCCACTCAAGAACTGAGCATTTTTAATTTAAAATATTCACTTTATTATTTTCCCAAGGCCTCAAAATTTAATACAGTTTTCAGAAACAATATTTATTTTAAGCATAATTTCAATGTATCACTTCTTATTTAGGACAACTGTACTGACTATCAATGGCTCTACCAATAAATCATTACTTAGTATGCCATACTTTAGGAAAGCTCATTCTCATTCATACATAATTCATTTATTCTCACCTTTGAGAATTTATATATTGCTGTGTGCAGATAAAAGAATGAATATCCCACATTCTCTCATTCTCTTTTCAGTCTGTTATTGAAAAGGTAGTTCATGGGCCACCTTTAATGAATGGAGGTCTCTGATACTCCTGTTGCTAACATACTCTATGAAGTAGAATCATATGATTGTATATGGTCAAAACATCTTATAGACATATTTCAGTTTGGGATATAATATTCCCTGTAACAAAAATGTTCATGAGAAAAAGATTAATTAATGTAAGTCTTTGAAATTTTGGTGAAGTCCCAGTCTTTGGGAAAATTAAATATAACCAATGCAAAACAATAAACCCATTCCCTAGGAGACAGATTTCTACTTTTAAAGGAGGAGTAGCTTGAATTAACTTTAAATCGCTTCATTTCCTCAGGCTGGAATAAGTCCCGGAACTGGATTTTTAGTTGGTTCCTGAAGCTCTTTTTTCTCAAATAGAATCATCAAACTCACTCTGAAATGGAATTTGAAGCCTACATTAGCCCAAGGCAGAAAAATAACCAAAATGAAACAAAACTTGTGTTCACATTTTTCTTTAGTCTAACTCTTTTTACTTTTTGTGAAATCCCTAAGAATGAGAAATTAACTGTGTTTTGTTTAATGTTTGTTTTTTTCTTGTGATGATGTACCTAAGAGTAAAGTCCTCTTAATTAAAGGCAATTTCTATTTTTAAAATACGTTAGATCAAAAGGTTATGGGAATGCAATTTAAATGTAAATGAGAATTCTAAATATATTTAGCAGTTGATTTATGATTTATGAGGTTAAATAAAACAGATTACAGACTAATTACATTTTAGCATTGATTTTATCTGTTGCTTTCCCCTTCCATGTGTGTAGTTTTTGTATCAATAAGTCATTGTTGAAATTGAAAGAGGACATGAGGTTTAGAAGATTTGGTCTTCTTATCTATACTATTGACAATGGTTATAAATGATTTTTTTAAAAGAAATTAGTCTGTTTACTGAAACCAGAAAAATAGGAAATACTCTTTCAGAATATATGTACTGGGAAAGTTTCTTCTATTACATCTGATGTAAAACTTTACCATGTACTTTTCTAATCCATATGAGTTTATCTACTTGCAAACCTCCCTCTAGATGGTGCAAAAAACTGAAGTAAAGGATTGAAATTAAGGTGTCATCCTTAATTGCCAAGCCCTTTCATTCTCCTGTGTACTTGGTAATTAGCTATGATTTATATTTGTTTTAGAAAATCGAGTGTACCAATCATGTTACCAAATTTTAAATCATCAGTTATTCTATTGATTCTGTGTGTGTGTGTGTGTGTGTGTAAAGAGATTTAATTCACATTATTTATGGTAGTTACATTCTATGAAGTCTGTGTAAATACTAAATTAGGCAACATTGAACTATTGCTTATAGGGGAAATATAAGATTAGGTTCCTGTGAGCCGCTGGTCACAACATTTTCATCAACTGATTAATACATAACCTTGTTTTATGTGTGTTTCTATTTAATGACACTGGGATCAACATATATTGTTTATTCATTAACATTGAATTCACCACCAACAGCACTATAACATAACTGAACACACCTGTTTTCTGTGTAAGGCACATCACAGCTTTCCTGCACTTAGAAACTCTAGACAGCTCTTTAGCACTACATTAAGGGGCCATTTTAAACAACAAAAAGCAGAACATTGAAAAATTGTGGACTAAATAAGCCACAAAAAAGAGACGTTTATTTTCAGTACAGAAGCTGAAATAAGAAAGCTGAGTGTTGCCTTGTTCAACTCATTGAATCAGGCAACTCAATATTTTGCTGCTCTGCACATGTCCTTGAAGGATGATGAAAGTGCTGCAAGTATTGATTTGAGGGTAAAAAATAAATTTTAGCAAGCAGGCAAACTTGTAAATACAGAATCTGAGAAAAAAGAGGATTGAAAATATATATAGTGTATATGCGTATTCACACATGTATGTATGTAAACACGGTTGTGCATATGTTTGTGTGTGACTATATGTACATGTGTACAGTATATGACTTTTGAAGATTTAGAGGAATGTAAAAGAGATGTTATTATTCACAGTTTACAAATGTTTCTCATAAATAAATAGCAGTCTAGTAAGTTTGACATGAGTTTTAGAGATATATCTTCTCATAATTCACACATTTTTTTCAATGATTCGACTTTATGGTTTTTAATATTATGTAGGTTTAGGACAATATTTGCTTGAATGAGAATAAACTCCAACATCTTGTAAAAGTATATACATTGGTAATTTCCCTATGTTCTTAGAATTTCAACAAGAGAAAATTTATGGAAGATTTATTTCCCCAAATATAGTATATGTGCTGTGGTAATCCCAATAACTGCCCTCCAAAGATGTCTATATCCTAATCCTCAGAATTTGAGAATATGTAAGGTTACATGGCAAAGAGAAACTAAGGATGCAGAGAGAATTAAGTTTGCTAATCACCTGACTGTAAAATAGGGAAATTATCCTGGATTACCTGTGTGGTCCCAATAGAATCACAAAGCTTCTTACAAATGGAAGAAGTAGGCATAAAAGAAGAGTCAGAAAAAAAAAATGTGAGGACATTTTCAGCTTGATGTGATGTCAGAAGGACTTAACCCTCCATTGCTGGCTTTGAAGATAGTGGAAGAGGACCACAGCTCAGGAACAGGAGCAGTCCCTAAAAGCTGGAAAATGCAAGGAAAGAATTTTCCCCTACAGACTCCAAAAAGAATGTAGCCCTGTTTATTTTCTGCTGATTTTAGTCCAGCGGGATTTCAAGACCTTCAGAACTGTAAGATAAATATTATTTTTTTAAGCCACTAAAAATAAGCAGATTTTGCTGAGTGCTTTGAAGATGGAAAAGGGTTGCAGAAACTAGTCCACTGAACAGTCATTTGTCATGACATTATACAGTTGCACAAATCTCTACCAGACCCTGGAGAAAATATTTTTTCTTCAAAGCATAAGATTTTTGGAGTTTACAGAAACTAAATACAAAAATCATGCTGCAAAATGAAATCTTAAAATCCTCCTATTGCTGTTTGGGAATCAGAGATAGAGTGAATATAAATGTCTTAAGACTTATTGTAAGCCAACTGGAAGATCTGACCAACAAAATTGTGCAGTTTTTTCCCCCTTCCTTTAAATACAAGTATATGATTAAGAAGGGTTCCTTTCTCTGAATCTTCTCAGCCTCAAAATTTGACTTTGAGAGAATAGGAAGAATATTGTGATGAGTAGTTAAAATGGTTGATTTGAAATCCATTTGCTTTGAATGGTTGCTTTGGGAGGCAGCTAAATTTATGTTCTATTCTTTGAGCTGTAGCTGGCTTTTTTGAAGTCAGTCCCATGCTTGTCTGGTTCAGGGGTCAGTCAGATATTTGGGCAAAATTTATACACAGAATTTGGGGCTTCCCCTCCTTAACTCTGTATTTTCTGCCATTTTCACCTTCAGATTCCAGAAGCTGTGATTGCCCTGAGCTCTGTCTTCTAGTTCTCCAAAAGAATGAGGCCGATTTCTGTTGACGTTTTAGCCTCCCTGTCAGATGTAACTCTGGAGTAGTCTCAGGCTAAAAGCAAAACAAATGAGAAACTCACCTTTTACCCTGTGGTTTTCTCTGTTTCCAAGTGTTAACTCCCCGCTAGTATCTGCTTTTTATATATTTATTTTTCCAGAAAATATATTCACCTTTTCTTTATTCAACTTAAATCACTGAACTACATCAAGCAAAAACACCCTAATATTTTATGTTATATGCCAGAAAACATACCTCACTAGAATACTGTATAGTAGTAATTTGTTATATTTAGGCCTAGTTAGATAAAGAAACAGTATCGAGCAGCCCTTTTTTAACGAAAAAAGGGAGAAAGAAAGAAGCTGCAATTTCCTATTCCTACATTAATAATTTTCATTAGAATCGGTGTTCTTTGTGGGAAGAGAAGAGAAAACTAAATATAAAACTAGAATTTATGCATTGGCCAAAATAAACAGACCTAAAGGAAAATGTTGTTTAATTAAAAGATCATTGAAAATTATTTGCAGGTTATGATATCTACAATTACTAATCATTCTTATGTATAGTGTTCTATAGAGATTTTTGTTTTTAACATAGAGATTTTTCTGAGACTTGACCAGTTTCTTAATGGTCCCTCCAGGATACAAAATAGTAATAAAAATAAACATTTAATCAGTTTTAAAATTTAAAAATCATTTAAAGCTAATAAGGAGCCATAGAGTATTATTTATTAAGACTGTGAGATAGCAATATTTTAGATTTAAGTATACAGAACATAATAATCCTTTGAGAAAACAAACCAAAATTTAATAGAAATGTACCATGCATATGTTCAAATTAGGAAGTTTTAATTGACATGTGGTGTGGATTTTTTTCTTCACGCCTATTATCAGATTTAATATATTTTACAGTTCAAAAGATTAAATCTCTTCGTATTATGGTTTGACAGTAAACCTGGATTTTCAAGCACATGGGTGACAGTAATACAACTGGAAAGTTACAGAGATAATGATACAGACCCATGTAGAGGGTGTAATTGTCCCAGGAGGGTAAGAGACATAGGTGTACTTGCTTATTCATAGACTGGTGACAGTTTACTATGATGCTAATCCTTATTTGTTGGAATGAATTAAATATATTTAAAATGAATGATCATAAAGGCTGAAACATTTGACGCTAACATCCTAGCAACATTTTAGTTTCCTGTTGGTATCGAAGTACAAAATGCTAGGAAATATCAGTGATGTTTATTGAAGAGATTTCCTTTTTCTGCGCTTGTGGGTTGATACTTCCAATCAAGTGCTGCCGATTAGATTCTGAAAGCATGTAATTGATATTCAAACTCTTTACATCCTGGTTGCTATGTTTTTAAACAGCCATATGAGAAACATTTCCTGAGTCGAAGTAGATTGCTTTTTGTTTTACGTGAGCAATAGTTTAAAAGGTGAGTTGACATTTAAAGAAATAAATATTCAAGCACGAGGTACATCTGAAAGTCATTAAGACTAAAGGTTTACAATAACATATTATCCTTAAGTGTTGACACAAATACTATGCTGTATTTATCTGACACTAATCTGGCTAACATATGAAGGATGGAAGCAATGATTTGATTTTGACCCAAATAATGATGTAACCATAACCTTTGCAAGAATGAATTAAAGCATATTCTAACCTTTTCATTATTTCACTATATTTTCACTACCAGAAAATCATTATTCAAAAGGGAAAGGAATGATTTTGCAAAGGGATCTTGCAATTCCTCATAATGAAACATAAAGGACAGGAAAAAGAAGGTGAGGACATTCTATCAAATCACTACTTGCAGTTTTTCATATGTAATACTCAGTATAGTTTAAGACTTAACCAAGAGAACAACCCATTATGTTTCAGCAGCAAATCTGTCAATATGCTGATGGAGCAGAGGCATAATATATGTTATTTGAATATTGCAACAGGTAATTTTTATTTGTAAAATGCAAGGAAGATTTTACTTTAAGGGAAAAACTTCACAACCTAAGGATTTAATTAAAAAATATCAAGTGAACAAAAATTATGAAAGCCTGTGAACATTAAACTAGATGAAAATTATGAACTTTTAATATGAAAAATTAAGTAGATCATCCCTTGATTTGTTGAGCATAATAATGCTTATTGAAACTAATCAAATGACATTTTTTCTTATGAAGGTCTTTCTGATATATAGCATTGGAAACTTACTTCATTGTTCATGATCATTAATGCTTTATTTTATTTTATTTATTTTAATATTCAAACCTTTATTAGCTTCTGACACTGGTCAACCCCACTCCTGGGAGCAGTTCCCTCCTATACGTATAAGATCATTTAATATGTACTTCGTAAGGAAGTCTGGATTTAGACTCAGGTTTGCTTGCTTGATTAATTTGGTGAACTTAAAGACATTGCTTAGTCAAAATTCAAACAACACATGGATTCTAAATTGCTCCAAGGTAAATTCTCAATTCTATACAATTTGCTGATTTTTAAAGGGGGAAAAAAAAAGATTTTCTAACTTTTCTTCAATTGTTTCCAAGGACAATTGACAATTTAATGCTATCATTTACGTTTAGGCCAAAACATGATTTGTTTCTGTCTCCTTTTCATTTAATTCAAGATAAAAAAGAAAAAATGTATTGATGGCCCACAATGAACCAGGTTTTATTTCACTTTCCAAAGATACTTTAGTGAATCAAACAAAGATGCCTGCCTTTGTGGAGCTTATATTCTAGAAGCGATGGGGCAGCAGATAATGATAAACATGAACACATAAATGATATTTTACATTAAAAGGCAATGAACCTTATGGACTGAAAGAACAAGGAAAGGGTTTTCAATTGTAGGCGGGCCCTGGGGGTGGATTATACTTTTACTTAGGGTGGTATGGGTAGACCTCATTTTGGTGATATTTGAGCCAAAAATTTGAAGAAGTGAGGGAGTTCACCCATGAAGATATTTGGGGGAAAGTGACCCATTCAGAGTCAGAGCAAAACCCTAAATGTGGAACTTGTCTGGTATGTTTGGAGAAAGCTATGAAGCTAGTGTCATCGGAGAAGCAGAAGGTGAACCAGAGCTCCCCGCTGCATCTCAGTGATGTGAGATGTCTGAGAACTAAGGGAGGGGTATTCATGTGGGGCTTTTAAGTCATTTTGAAGAGTTTGGCTTATATTCAGAGTGAAATGGGAGCTAATTTAGAAAGACTGAACTTCTGTTTGTTAATGATAATTCTGGCTACCATATAGAGAAGTTGTGGGAGATGAACCAGGGTCAAATCAGGTCACCTAATGATGAAGCTCTTCCTGTAATTCAGACAGGGAATGATGGAAAATACAGTCAATCCAAATAAGTACATCTATTTCAGGAAACACCCTGAAGCATCTTTGAATAGGACACTATCTAGTTTACACACCAGTCACATCCAATATTCAAAGGATTTTAAAAGGTTATCACTTTAAGTTATGAATTTGGGAACACAACATTCACTCCTCTTCTGCGAAGAATGGCTTTTGGCAAGATATTTTTAGTGCCATAACTACATTTCAGTGTGAATTATTTGGTGTGCAGATTATATAAAATGCTTTGAAGTATACGATATCAGTACACAGTAAAGTCAAAGAGGAGAACTAAACAGGGCTTAATTCATAGCCCTAGTGTTGCAAACTTCTTTCCCTTTGTCCCTCCGAAATCTGCTTCTCAGAGTTAGACACAATAGGTTGAGCAATAGGCAAGGATTAGGTATGGTTCACATATGATTCCAGAGTTGGTTTATAATCTTGAATGAGAATTGAAAAATCAAAACCCCTTTACTACGATTCCTTTTCATGTGACTCCTGGGCACGCCATGTGTAAAGGCACTGCTTCCCACATCCCATTAGAAAAACTAAATGTCTATCCAATGGCCACTCTCCGTGCTCCTTCTACTCATGGCTCCAAACCGAGCCATAATTGTGAAGCATCACTCAACATGTTAACTAGTACGTATTCATGTATCTAATAAGCTTGGCCAGCCTGACATTTTCATATGGATTCCCACATATACAGTTTAGGAATATTACACACATTAAAATGGTTCTTTCTTCCAAAAGTCCCTGTTATATTTACTATAGTGAAAAAAAATTGGATGATCATTTTAACCCTTGCTAATGTTTTTTAGAAGACTACAAAAAATTTTATCTAATAAATAACATAAAATATGTTTTATAAAATATAGATAAAATGGGCTTCCCTGGTGGCGCAGTGGTTGAGAATCTGCCTGCTAATGCAGGGGACACAGGTTTGAGCCCTGGTCTGGGAGGATCCCACATGCCACGGAGCAACTAGGCCCGTGAGCCACAACTACTGAGCCTGCGCGTCTGGAGCCTGTGCTCCGCAACGGTAGAGGTCGCGATAGTGAGAGGCCCGCGCACCGCGATGAAGAGTGGCCCCCGCTTGCCACAACTAGAGAAAGCCCACGCACAGAAACGAAGACCCAACACAGCCAAAATAAATAAATTAATTAATAAACTCCTACCCCAACATCTTAAAAAATATATATATATATATATAGATAAATTTTACAAAATATATACAGAGGTTGTATTAATAATTGATAATTAGTAAATAAATAATCAATAAAAAAACAATCAGGGGGTTGCTGCTCAGATACACAATTTGAGGATAAAAAACAGAACAAAAACAAACATCACTGGAATACAGACCCCCCCCTCAGCTCCAACACTAACTAATAATAGGGATTGTCCTTAAGGACCTCCTGCCTCTCCTCTTGCTATCAGAATCCATCGTTAGTGACACCCTTTCTCTTTCATCCCTCCACATGCGTACAAAACTCCCAGTACAACTGTATTTAGCTGTGTTCATTCTCATATCAGGTAAAAAGTAATATGCAAATAAACATGTAATCAAGGAAGTGAGTCAAATTTGTCAAATATTGTGAGTTGCAAGGTCTTAGTATGAAAGCTAAGGAGAAATTCAATGCTTATATTAGAAAAAAATGAATTTAATTATGAAACGTAATCAGCACTCATATTCTGTGTGCCTGCTCCTTGAAAAAAGTTTTGCTAAGTCATGCCTTCAATTTCAAGACCTTACAGTTCATTGGAATGAGGAACTATGAATAGATGTGCACATCACTAACTCCAGTATAAGACACTGTGAGAGAAGAGCTGGAAGGCAGCACTATAATGCCCTAGATTTCACTAGACATTAAATCTTTATCCATAGGATATCTATTTCATTTTACTAAATGGCTCTCTATAAACCTAGTGAAATGAATGATTTGCCAGATATTGTAAAGAGGGTAGAACTACAGGGTTTTATAGTGTAGGTTCAAACTCTTTGCCTGACTCTCATAGTTTATAAGCTAGTCTCTTGCAGCCTTAACATAATGATGTTAAAAGCAAAGCAGCTACAAATTCCCTACCATTCTGTGCCCTCATATCTCCAACCAGGAGTTGTTGAGAGGACAGAGCAAAGCGTCATCCTGCT